>NC_041389.1:66507208-66605624 GCF_002162155.2 Triticum dicoccoides
CCCGGCCCGGCCTACTCCGCCGCCCGCCGCCGCCCGTCCGGCTGGGAGCGCTCCAGCGCCACCCCCGCGCCACTCCGCCGCCAGCCACCGCTCGGCGCCGCCGCCGCCGAAGTCCGCCGCCTCGCTGTGACCCCCTCTTCGCCCGATCTGGTCAGGGGATCACCGGATCCGGCCGCCGGCGTTCATCTCCGACCTCCCCGGCGCCGTCTACCGCCCCCACCGGCCTCCTCCACCCCGGAGCTCCTCGCCGGAGTTCGCGCCGTCCGAATCCCGGGAAGATGGATCAGATCCACCAACCCCGCCAACCAAACACCGTCCCACGACCCAGATCCCTCTGTCCCGCTCCGTCTCGTCCCGGGTTGTCTTTTCGCGAGGGTATAATTTTGCTAAGTCCCCGAATCTGTGTAATTTTCATGCCATGTTCGTCATGCCGTATCTCTGCATCCGTAGCTCCGTTTCGTGCGTGTAATATGTCAAATTGTTCACCTCAACGAGTACATCATTTCATTCCATTGCATCATGTTCATTTGAGATCATCTTGATGCTGAATCATCGTTGTAAGAGTGCTTCATAATGTTTTCTGCTGTCTGTTAACAGAACGAGCTCTTTTGTCATTTTTGCCATGATTGATGTGTGCATCCTATGAGGTTGATGTCTACATATGTTTTGAACTATGCCATGTCTTCTTTACAGAGGTGCTTACCATGTATTTTTGTGATCAATGTGGTGACTAGCACAAGCATGCAAACTAGGCATCGTGATGTTGCTGATTTTAGTCCCTATTCTGCTGTTATTGTGATGCCATGTAAACTTGATGTTACAGAGAGATCCATGCATATTTTGAGATACTTCAGTAAGGGTGTTTTGAAAAATAGGTTATTGTCTATCCATTCATGCCTCTATTTGTAATTATGGAGTAGCCTAGCATGTTATTTGAGTGCTCTACTTTTGCTTCAAAATGTTTCCTGGCAGATTGTTTACATGTTATTCAATTTGGCCAAGGTTGCTATAGTTGATCCTTGCATGCTATGGACTTGTTCTTGCCTTGGTTGGTTACATAAACATGTCTTCTTGCTGATGCTATACTTATCTTGTCATGCAATGTCTTGTGGTGAGTGAATCGAGCTTGTTAAGTAGGGTACATGAGTTGTTGTCAGCCTGTTAACATTAAGTTCAGTTGTTTCCATGTGTTTTCCTAGTGATCCATGCACCCTATGACCTTGATATTGCCATGCTTAGCTTCACAAACATGTCTTCTTACTGTTGGTTTCCTTGCCATGCCATGTTTTGTTCTGTGGTGAGTGGTACAAGCTTATCCACATGCCTTCATAATTATGTTCCTGCCATGTATGAATCTGTATTATAACTTGCCATGTTTACGTGGGTGCCATCATATTTTCTGATCCTTTTTGGATTATGGTCAGTAAAGGACTTTTGATGTATACATTTAGTAGTTTCATGCCATGCGTTTGTTTGCCATGATAAGTTCCTGTAACATATTGTTTGATAGCTCTAAACATTGCAACCTGATGTTATTTTCTGCAAAGCCTGAATTGTTATTTCTTGCAATCTTACCATGTGTGTTTCAGCATGTTCTAGTGATTTCTGGAGATAGTTCAGTGTTAATGTTTTGACATGCTTTACCTGTACATCATGTTCATGCCTTTTGTTTTCATGTTGAGGTCCTGTAGCATGTTGTTTTGATGCTTGCAATATGCCTACTTGCTGTTTTGGACAGCTTGTCCTTTAAACTTGTTTCGTGTGTGTGATGAACCGTTGCTCCGTTTTGAGTGTGCTCTATATGAAACTTGCTTAGAATTGCATGTAGCTTCATATTATCATGTTGCATCCTTGTTTTGAGGTGTTTGCTTGATGTTCGGGTGTATTTTGCATCAATGCAATGTTTATCTTGTTTTGCTCATATCTTCTAGGCCGTAGCTCCGAACTAAATGAACTTTATATGTAACTTGACTAGAATTTCGTGTAGATCATCTTGTTGCATCTTAACTTGATGTTTAACAACATGAACATAAGGTTTATTCAGATCTGGACAATTTTCGAAATTTGCATATGAGGACTTACCGGAATTGTTATATGTTGTCCCCGGCCTCATTTAAACTTGCCTTGGTGTGTTGTTCTTGTTTGCATCATCTCTTGCCATGAGTAGCTTCATGTAGTATTGTCATGCATCATGCTTGTTGTGCATCATGTCTTGTCTATGTGTGGTGTGTTTATCCTGTTGTGTGCTTCTTTTCGATAGTTCCTGTTTCGTTGCGATCATGAGGATTCGTTCGTCTACGCTTGGTTCGTCTACGCTTGGTTCGTCTTCGTGGCTTCATCTTCTTCATGGACTCGTTCTTCTTCCTTGCGGGATTTTAGGCAAGATGACCGCTACCCTGGATCTCACTACTATCATTGCTATGCTATTTGCTTCGTTCTATCGCTTTGCTGCGTTACCTATTTGTTGCTCTTCAAGCCTCCCAAATTGCCATGAACCTCTAACCTTTGACAACCTTCCTATGCAAACCGTTGTTTGGCTATGTTACCACTTTTGCTCAGCCCCTCTTATAGTGTTGCTAGTTGCAGGTGAAGTTGAAGATTGCTCCATGGTGGACAGGATTTTGGTTGGGATATCACAATATCTCTTATATTATTAATGCATCTATATACTTGGTAAAGGGTGGAAGACTTGGCCTTATGCCTGGTGTTTTGTTCCACTCTTGCCGCCCTAGTTTCCGTCATACCGGTGTTATGTTCCCGGATTTTGCGTTCCTTACGCGGTCGGGTGATTTATGGGACCCCCTTGACAGTTTGATTTGAATAAAACTCCTCCAGCAAGGCCCAACCTTGGTTTTACCATTTGCCTCACCACCACCTACCCTTTCCCTTGGGTCGGCCAACCCAAGGGTCATCTTTATTTTAGCCCCCCGGGGCCAGTGCTTGTCTAAGTGTTGGTCTGAACTAGAGCCCTTTGCAGCGCCCCCTCAGGGAAACTTGAGGTCTAGTTTTAGTTGTACGGATTGCTCATCCGGTGTTGCCCTGAGAACGAGATATGTGCAGCTCCTATCGGGATTGTCGGCGCATCGGGCAGCTTTGCTGGTCTTGTTTTACCATTGTCGAAATGTCTTGTAAACCGGGATTCTGAGTGTAATCGGGTCTTCCTGGGAGAAGGTCTATTCCTTTGTTGATCGCGAGAGCTTGTCATGGGCTAAGTTGGGACACCCCTGCAGGGTATAATCTTTCGAAAGTCGTGCCTGCGGTTATAGGCAGATGGGAATTTGTTAATGTCCGGTTATAGATAACTTGACACCAAATCCGAATTAAAATGCATCAACCGTGTGTCTAGCCGTGATGGTCTCTTTTCGGCGGAGTCCGGGAAGTGAACACGGTTTTTGGGTTATGCCTGACGTAAGTAGGGGTTCAGGATCACTTCTTGATCATTACTAGTTGACGACCGTTCCGCTTGCTCTCTTCTCGCTCTTATTTGCGTATGTTAGCCACCATATATGCTTAGTTGCTGTTGCAGCCTCACCACTTTACCCCTTCCTTTCCCTTTAAGCTTTGCTAGTCTTGATACCCATGGTAATGGGATTGCTGAGTCCTCGTGGCTCACAGATTACTACAACAACAGTTGCAGGTACAAGTTGTGCGATGATCATGACGCGAGAGCGATGCTTGCTTGCGTTGAGTTCTTCTTCTGCTTCTTCTTCGATCAGGGGATAGGTTCCAGGTCGGCAGCCTGGGCTAGCAGGGTGGATGTCGTTTGAGTTTCTGTTTGTGTTTCATCCGTATTCAGATGATGTTCTTATGTATTGTGATATTGTATTCATGTGGCATTGTATGCCTCTTGTATGTATCCCCATCTATTATGTAATGTTGATGTAATGATATCCACCTTGCAAAAGCGTTTCAATATGCGGGTCTATCCTTGGTGGGACCTTCGAGTTCCTTTTGGATAGGGTCGCATATTGGGCGTGACACCGGCGGGGAACCTACCTCCGAGCAGGGCCCTGCTCCACGCGATGCGAGGAGGGCCCTGCCGCCGGGCTTCCCCCATGCTGTTCCCAGCATCCCTCGTGCTCCTGCAGGGGGGCCGGCGTCCTGAGGGACCTGGCGGCTGCTACATCCTTGTTCACCTGCAATCCATGGTCAGTGTAAGCGTTCCCTTGCAGCGTTAGCTGTACCCAGAGGCTGCCGCCGTTGGAGTCGTCGGCAGGGCTTGGTGGTGGCTCGAAGGGGAGCTCGGCCTTGTGTATATCCAGCGCCCAGCCTGGCGTGGGGGTCGATTGGGGCCTTCCCCTCGCGCGTGCCTTGGGTCCACCATGACGGGGACGTAGGCTTCTGGGTTGTTCGCGCGCGAAGCGCCGCCCAGCTGCCTCATGTTCCCGCCTGCTTCAATCGCCCTCTGGTCCGGCTGGCCAGGGGCCGGTACGCCAACACGGCCCCTGGTGATGTCGCTTGGGGCAGCCTCGTGCCAAGGGGGTGTGTTCGGGGCAGAGCGGGGCGCCCCGCGGGGCCGGACGGCATCGAGAGGCTCTCTAGGGCCCCTAAGAGGGGGCGCGCGGCTGTGTCGAAGATGAGCGCGCGCCCCCACTACCGCCGGCAACATGGCTAGTGTACAGAACGGTGCCGCCCCCCTGCATGCCGCATCCAGTAGCTCGGCGACCCGTTCCAGTAGGGCGTCGCGACCACTCTCCAGCAGCCTGCACCGCAAGAGCTCCCGAGCCACAATGACCGTTGCCCGCATGTTCGCTTGCTCCCTGCACGAGTGCAGGGCGGTTGCTGCAGCATAGTACGCAGACCGTGCGGTCACGCGGCTGCGGCGCGGCGCCAGTGGAGAGGGTTGCGTCGCACGCCCCCCGCGGCCAGTCGCCACTGGCGGAACACGGGCCGCGAGCAAGGCATAGCAGAGGTCTTCTTCGCCGGCGGGTGCTGCCGAGGAGGTCTGGAAAACCCAGTGCTCGACGTGCGCCCTCGGGGTGTCAGCCATGGTGTTGGTGGAGCAGCGGAGGACTGGTCGACGGGAGAGAAGATCTGACACACCCCTACCTGGCGCACCAAATGTCGGATTTCGGGATCCGGTAACCCTTGAGAGGTTCGAACTCTGGGGTGTGTGCGGAGATCTCAACTTGCCCAGCCAGCCTACTTGTGATCCTCCCTAGCCTAACGCATCCAGCTCAAAGAGACACAAAGACACAGAGATTTATACTGGTTCGGGCCACCGTTGTGGTGTAATACCCTAATCTAGTGTGGTGTGGTGGATTGCCTCAAGGGGCTATGGATGAACAGGTACAGTGGATGAACAAGCCTCTGGAGGAGAGGTGTTCTTGAGCTGATGTGGTGCTCTACTTGCTCTAGTTTCGTTCTGATCCCATCCCTTCCTATGGTGGTGGCTAGTCCTATTTATAGTGGCCTTGGTCCTCTTCCCAAATATGAGCAGTAAGGGATTCCACAACGGCAGGATTTGAAAGGGGACAAGTAGTACAGTCTATCCTAACAAAAGTAGTATTCGCCTGCGAAAAGCCTCTGGCCGTGATGCTGCAGTGGGCTTGTCGATGACCTCCATCCTGCCGTCCTGGTGATCTTGGTCTCGTTGCACCGGAATGGCAACCTTTAGTTGATTCCTCGGGACTCCACACCTGCGGCTTGCCAAAGAGGAAACCTGCACTCTGCGCCCCCCTGGCGCCCGCCTGGCCTTGGTCATCATGGCTCACGTCAGTTGAGCCTCACGAGGTAGCTTGCATAGAACTCTCCGTCCTTCAGGAGCCCTCCTGAGGAGACTGCTTCCTTTGAGGGTCTTGGCATCGCCCGCCTCGCGAGGCTTGGCCCTTGCGAGGGTCTTGTGGTGTTGATATTGATGATGGGCCGTACCAGGTCGTGGATGGAGCCACGTGGTGGGCCGAAGGTAGGCGGGGATGGATACCCCGGAATCCAGGACGCCGACATTCGTATTTTCTTTTCTGTTTCTATAGCGGGGGTCTAGGAAACGCGTTGCTGCTATATTATCTATAGTGCCTCTTATGAACAGACGCTACTGCTATGCCTTTCTCCTTTTTTTCCTTTTTCATTTATTTTTATTACATTTTATTTTTTCCATTCTCCTTTTTCTATTTCTTTCATTTCCATTTACTTTTCTATTTGTTTTTTATTTTATTTTATTTCCATTAGCGGTAGCACTTATCATAGAAAACGCGCTACTACATAGATCCTAGCGGTAGCGTGCTTTTTACAAGCCCGCTACTACTATGTGTAGCCTATCAGTTTAGTAATGGGAATATTAGTAGTAGCGCTTTTACAGGAACACGCGCTACTGCTACATTTTTATCTGTAGCGCCCTTTTCCCGCACGCGCTACTGCTATCTAGCACTAGCGCCCTTTTTTAACCCGCACTACTGCTAAACTTCTATGTATAAGGTTTTCCCTAGTAGTGTTGAACTTTCTGAAATGAGCATCTTGAAAGCGCATTAGTTCAATGAGCTATATGTTGTTAAGAATTAGCAAAACCACACAAGGATTAGTTGCACTTTCATCATGCCTTCCTGTTTTTCAGTACCTATTCCATTCATGATAACATGTTTTAAAATTCAATTATTGTCATTCTGCTCTATCGCAATGCCATCTGCTTAGTTTGTACATCATGCTTCTGAATATCTTATGCATTATTATTCATCAGTATGTACTTCATATGTCTACCATACCAAAAAAAATTACATTGAAGTGTTGTTCTAGTGGTATGTTGCAGTGCCATCTTAGTTTCCAAATCATACACGCATATGTTATCTTGGTGTTTTTCTGTATGTAGTCCGCTAGCATATAGTTTTACATTCAACTAGTGTTTTTTACTCTATTGTCATGTTGTATCCCTAGCTCTTACATCATACTCCCTCTGTCCGGATTACATGTCGCAGAAATGGATAAAAATGGATGTATCTAGAACTGAAATACACCTAGACCCATCCATTTATTTTCGGATGAAGGGAATACATGTCAATATGTCACGCCTTTCTATTCTTCGGTACCTATTCCATCTCCCTGTTGTAGCATGTTTTATAATTGAAGCACCATTCTTCTATATAAGGGATGCAAGGGGAAGACGGCTATGTTAGAATCTGAAGGGTTACAACCAAGGTCTTTGCAAAAGATCCAAGCGCCAGGAGATAGTAAACCAACTCCAGTTTTCATAGATACTGCTCCAGCACAGAGAAACCCAACTCCTATTGATAATAAGCAGATTCCAGTGGCCAAAGAACTAGTCCGCTCCAGTCCAGCAAAAATATGTCAACTCCATTCTAAGAAGTGTGTGCGTACCCTCGTATCATGAAATTTTATAGCATTCTGATCATATTTTCTACATGTTTCTTACCCATCTCTCTTTTAGAAAATAGGCTTAACGGATCGAAGACTTTCTGCACTCATATCGTCTTCGAGGAAAGTATCTTGCGAGAATTCTCTGTGCTCCAATGTTGATATAAGTACCTGTTATGTATCACTATATTTTTACATAAGCATGTATTTTGTTAATCGGCATGAATCCAACCTTTATCTGATCTAAATTTAGTTGTAGCAAAATGTATAATTTAAAGGCGACAATGTTGATTTTTGTAAGGAAAACTGCCTGGTAGCTTTGCGTATTGAGTTGCATGAGTGTACTATCTCATATCATGCACATTACTGAATTGTAGTGCTGCTCTAGTTGCCCATTCATTCATTGTGTCAATGTTGCTTTCGTATTACCTTACCTCGCTGATGATAGTTGTGACATATTGTGCTACTTTGGTGTAGGCTGGTGTGGTCTGGTTGCCCAAACGTTTGTTGTGTCAATGTTGCTTTCCTATTATCTAACATGGCCAATGATAGCAATGCTAGTGTGTTAATTTGGTGCAGGCAGCTGAAGATAAGAAGACAAACTCTGAAAACAGCAAGGCAACCCCATTGTTTCTTTCCAATAAATATAGGCCAGGTAATATGGAAATAACTCTTGATTAATCTGTTCAGTTCCCCTCCTAATTTATGTTATGATGCAGTGGTCAAGACACTCTCCACTATCAATAATACAAGCCTGCCAAAATCGCCATCTAAATCTGTTCAGTTTCCTCTGTCTCGAATGCAACAGAAAAAATGTATGTTTGTGAACCAATTACTGACTGAAGCAATGATGGAAATCGTGGAGGAATCAGAGTGCACATTCTTGCACAACAACAACTGATCAATGTTTTCAGAGACAGTGTAGCAAAGAAGGAAGTACTTGCTCACATGCTTATGGGCGTCATCCGAACAGAGGTTGTAGGTTGTAGATCTTTAGGTTCTGTTCATTTATTTGCACTAGCATCAATCTTTGATTTCCCAGTGGATGTAATTTCCTATAATATATGATGGATGTGCAACGTTTTTCATTGTATGTTGTACCTTTGCTTAGCGTGCCTCACATTCCAGCTAACTGGTCATTAGGAAGCTAAAAAAGCAGTGAAATTATTAGTTAGCATGAACTGCCGTGGACCCTATATGAAGGAAGCAGCCCACTGCCCTTAATGGGCTTCCCTAATGGGCTCTCAGGGGCTAAAATTCTCATAGGCCTTTGATTGATCATTTTTTGTCCTATGCATAATTGCTCATCGTAATGGACTCAAATTATCTAACTGGGCCTACAGACATTTTCGAACTTTAGTGGGCCCATTAAGTTAATGGGTCGTAACCACGCGGAAAGCTCTATTGGCTCGCTATAATTGAAACGGGCCGATAGTTAATACTCGGCCCTGTTACCTCCCGGGTCGTTAACAGGCCAACATTGAAGCGGGCAACAGGTGGGCCCATTTGATTCACAGACCGTTAACAGGCCGATACAAAGGTTGGCTTACATATGGCCCAACTATACTTTGCGCCTTTAGCAGGCCGAAAGAGAAAGCGGGCTCATACTGGACCATCAAGAGCATGGGCCGCTAAGAGGACGAAAGTCAGGTCGTACTGTATATGGCCCAACTGTGTTGTGGGCCTTTAGTAGGCCGAAAGAGAAACCGGGTTGGTATTGGACCATGAAGATCATGGGCCATTGAAAGGCCAAAACTCAGGTCCGACTATAAAGTGGCCTAGCTCATTTATGGGCTGGTAATAGGCTAAAAGACACACCAGGCCGGAAATTAGCCCGACACTTAAATGGGTCGCTAAAAGGCCGAAAGACGTACATCCTGAAAATTGGCCCATCCCTTAGATGGGTCGTTAACAGGCAGAAACCACATCGGGCCGATAATGAGCCCAAATATATAGCGGGTTGTTAACGGGATCGAACTGACGATGGGATACAAAGGTGTCAAATCGTTAATGGGCCGTTGACGGGCCGAATTGGCACATCTCGTATGAGTCGTGGGCTTAAATGCACCAGTCACAAGTAGGCCTTATATGGGTCGGCCTACTAATTTTTACTGGGCTGGCCTTTTTCTTCGGAATGGGACACTGTTGGTCCTTGCCACGTGCCAACATATCATAGGTGCCTCCCGTACTATGAGTGGATGACATCTGTCCCAACGCTGAGCCAACACGTGGACCCTCCAGCGAATGAGAATTTTACACGTGGAAAATCCCCATTGCTCGGGGCTGTTAATGGGTTATCGGATCCAAACCGGAACTCGATAGCTTAACGGCGAACCATTACGGTGGATGCCACGTGTCGGTTACCCTTGACGAAAGCACTTCTATGACGCGCCATTTATCGCCATGGAAGTAGACACTTCTGTGATGATAATTTTGGTATATTCATGGAACACTTCTACCACAGCACAGGTATGACTATCTTGATTCTGTCATAAAATCGTCATGGATGTACATGCATGATAGAAAACGTGACCTACTGTGACAAACACGTATCATCACGGAAGTGTATTTTTTTGTAGTGCTAGATGCACAGAGGTAAAGCAATGATCCAATCATGGAACGATATACCTTTTGATCCACTGCTTTACCATTGGGATCACTGTCAAGCTTGCATTTGGTGGGCATGGGAAACTTCACTGGCTTGACATTATCTAACTTGAATCTCTTGAGCATGTCTTGGGTATACTTGGCTTGGTTGACGAATGTTCCTTCTCTTCTTTGCTTGACTTCGAACCGAATAAACAACTTCAACTCTCCCATCATAGACATCTCTAACTTCTCAGTCATTAGTGCGGCAAACTTCATTGAAAGATTTGTTAGGAGAACCAAAAATAATGTCATCAACATATAGTTGGCATATGAACAAATATCCTTTGACCCTCTTAGTAAAAAGTGTGAGATCGATTTTTCCAATTTCAAACCCACGGTCTTCCAACAACTTGATAAGGTGCTCATACCATGCATCTGGGGCTTGTTTAAGGCCATAGAGCGCCTTTTTGAGTTTGTATACATGAGTGGGGAGCTTGGGGTCCTCGAATCCGGGAGGTTGCTTGACATACACCAACTCATTCAAAGGACCATTAAGAAATGCACTTTTCACATCCATTTGTTGCAATTTAAAGTCATGATGAGATGCATATGCAAGAAACATGCGAATAGATCCAAGACGTGCAATGGGGGCAAAGGTTTCACTGTAGTTGATGCCCTCGACTTGGGAGTAGCCTTGTGCCACCAATCTTGCCTTGTTTCGAACAACCACATCGTTCGCATCTTGCTTGTTCTTGAAGATCCATTTAGTCCCAATGACAATGTTTTCCTCTGTTGGCCTTGGCACTAATTCCCAAAGTTGATTGCGCTTGAAGTTGTTGAGTTCATCATGCTTAGCTTCAAGCCAATCCTCATCATCGAGTGCCTCATGTACCTTTTGGGGTTCAACACACGAAACAAACGCATGATGCTCACAAAAGTTTGACAATTGTTTATGAGTAGGTACCCTTTTTATCAAGCTTCCAAGCACATTCTCCATGACATGTTGTTGACGCTCAAGCTTGGAAGCCACCTTAGCGGCACGACGATCCAAAAGTTCCTCAATGGGCACTTTAGGATCATCTTGCACATCTTGAGCACCGCCTTGAGTTTGCTCTTGATCTTGAGATTGCTATTGATCTTGAGCTTGCTCTTGACCTTGAGTTTGCTCTTGATCTTGATCGAGCTCGGAGGCATGAACTTGATCTTGGGCATCATTGGGCGTATCACCATCTTCATGGGGTTGATCTTGCCCTTGATCTTGTTCATTGAGTTGAGGGCCTTCACTTTGTTCTTCGAAAGCGTGTGGGTCTCGCGTAGGTGATGGCTCCACTTGAGTAGAGCATTGTCCTCCTTCGGCCACAAGGGGTTCCTTAATGGGGGGGGGGGGTATTTGACCAATGCACATTCTTCTTATGGCTTGGGGAGGAATTTCATCACCTACATCACAAATACCACTTTGCTCCACTTGGGAGCCATTATTTTCATCAAACTCCACATTACACGTCTCCTCAATGAGTCCGGTGGACTTGTGACACGGTAAGCATGAGAGTTTGTAGCATAACCAACAAATATGCCCTCTTGAGCTCTAGGTTCGAATTTAGACAAACATACACCTTTCTTGAGAATGAAACACTTACAACCGAACACCCGGAAGTACTTGAGGTTGGGCTTGTTGCCAGTAAGTATCAAATATGGAGTCTTATTCAAGCCTTTGCGGAGGTAGAGCCTATTGGATGCATGACGTGCGGTGTTGATGGCTTTGGCCCAAAATTTGTAAGGAGATTTGAATTCCGCCATCATGGTCCTTGCCGCGTCCATGTCCATCAACGTCTGGTTCTTCCTCTCTGCCACACCATTTTGTTGAGGGGTATAGGGTGTGGCATACTGGTGCTTGATCCTCTCGTCACTAAGAAACTCATCCAAGGTATAGTTCTTGAACTCGGTGCCATTATCACTTATAATCATCAATATCTTTGCATTATGTTGACATTGAGCTTCATTTGCAAAGTTGATGACGGTTTGTTGAGTCTCACTCTTCCTCTTGAAGAAGTATACCCATGTATATATTGAGTAGTCATCCATAATCACCAAGCAATACTTTCTTCCACCAAGACTATCAAAGGATGGGGGACCAAAGAGATCCATGTGAAGGAACTCCAAGGGCCTCTTCGAATAGATGAGAGTCGAGGGTCATTGAACCGTTTAATGCAGCTTTCCTTCGATGCACGCACTTCAAGCACGGTATTTGGCAAAACTCACATTTGTTAGTCCATGAATGTGGTCCCCTTTGATAAGACTTTGCAAAGATCTCATATTGATGTGGGCTAGTCGGAGATGCCAAAGCCAACCCACATCAACTTTAGCCATTAGGCAAGTCATGGTCTTAGTGGGTCGCTCCGAAAAGTTCACCACATAGAGACCATTCTCGACATGCCCAACAAGGGCTACTTTAAGAGTCTTGCTCCACAAAAGGGCCACGGTATCAAGATCAAAGATTTTTGCAAAGCCCATAAGTGCAAGTTGACGAATGGAAAGTAAATTGTATGCGAGGGACTCAACAAGCATGACCTTCTCAGTAGATAAATCTTGAGAGATGACCACCTTGCCAAGCCCCAATACCTTAGAAGTTGAAGCATCACCGAATTGGACATCGGTGGGCATAGATAGAATTGGATGCACATCCACCACCAAGGCATTGCTCCCGGTCATATGATTTGTTGCCCTACTATCAAGAAACCATGAAGCTCCACCGGAAGCCAACTCCTACAAGAGATCAATGCTTGGATTTAGGTACACATTCTTGAATGGGTCCTTTGAGGTTAGTAACAAGGATCTTAGGAACCCAAATAGACCATTCAATGTACTCATAGTAAGAACCAATGAATTTTGCATAAACATGCACATCACTAGCACGACATAGAACATAAGAAGGGTTAAAGTCGCTGGCTTTGTTGTTAGGGATGGTTTTCCCCTTCTTGACATTACCACCCACTTCTTCTTCTTCTTCTTCTCATGAGTACCCTCACCCACCTTGACAAAGGTTTCCTTTAGTGGGAGAGGTTGCTTGGTCTTGTTCTTATTCTTCTTTGACTTGGGTGCAAACCCAAGTCCCTCCTTTCCTACAACTTCCTTTTGGCTCGTCAAAAGGTCATTGAGGTTCTTTTCACCTTGTATTCATGTCACAAGGCCCTTCTCAAGTTGCTCCTTCAACTTGGCATTTTCCTCCACAAGATGCACATGCTCACAACAAGGGTTAGTAGCACGGGCATTATCAATTAGAACGAAAGGAGGGCAAGTGGAAATCTCCTTGGTTAGCTTCACTTGGAGTTGATCATGAGACTCTTTGAGAGAAGCATGAACACCCTTCAAGACCTTGTGAGCCTTGTCAAGTGTATCAAATTCTTCCTTGAGTCTATCATGGCCAACCCGAAGTGCAACTTTCTCAGATTTAAGCACACGAGTAAGAACAATAGTATGATCAAGAAATTTTTGTAATTTAGCATGATCAACATTGTGTGACTCCTCAAGAGTCAAATGAAGATCTCGCTCTTCCTCGAGAGCAATGGAAAGATCCGCAATCTCATCGGCATAGTCACGAATATGCCGCTCCAACTTGGAGATAGTATCCTCATGCGACTCAATGATATCATTGGCCGCACCAAGTTGTTCCAAGAGAGCAACAAAGTGCTTCTTGGACTCACCCTTGAGCTTGCTCACAAACTTGGTGAACTCATTCTCATCAACTTCCTCCACCTCACTATCATCAACACAATCTAACAATGAAGGAATAGTAATGATGATGGTTTTGATGTTAGGAGTTACCTTGTTGATATCTTTGGTATGAGGCACTTGTTAATGGTGTTTTCATTGGGGCGCCAAAGAGAGACACCTTGGAGGGGGATGATGTAGCAATGGCAATGGTTGTCGTTGCCATTCCTTCTCCACTTCTATCTTCCTCATCATCATCGGAGGGGTACTCTTCATGTGCCACCAAGCCCTTTGGAGGAGACTTCTTGGTGAAGTTGTTCTTGCTTGGGAAATACTTGGCTTTGTCTTTGCGAATGAGTTTGCCACCATTGTCTTCCCTCTTCTAGTAAGGGCAATCCACCACAAAGTGACTCACATTGCCGTAGCTGTAACAAGTCCTTACTTGTTGCTTGTTCTTTGACCCACTTGTGTTGTTCTTGGTGTAGTTGGGCCTTGAGTTCCTCTTGTTGCTCCAAAGTTGCCTTGACTCAAGACCCATATGCTCATGGTAAGCATATTTGGTGTCCTCAGGACCACACTCCTCTTCTTCTTACAGAATGGCATTGGACTTCAAAGCAAGGGTGGCAGTGCTTTTCTTTGACCGGACACAAGCAAGAGCATTGTCATCGGTCTTGTTCATGATGTTCATGGCAATAAACTCATCCAAAACTTCACTTGAGGTTAAGGTATGAAAATCCGGCCTTTGACGAATCACGGAGGACATGGCCTTATTGGATGGCATGATGGCCTTGAGATACTTGCGCTTGATCCAAGTGTCATCCATATCCTTGCTTCCATGGTCTTGGAGAGAAATCGCAAGAGTGGTCACCCTCTGGTAGAGGTCACTCGGATCCTCATCTTCTAGCATCACGAATTAATCGCCTCATCAAGGACCACTTCAAAGTTTGATCGTTGGATGCTCGAGCTCCCCTTGTACATAGGAACAATGTGCTCCCAACAATCCTTTGCGCGAGTGAAAGGCCGTAAGTGAGATAGATCTCTGGCTAGGACCGCACTTGAAGGATGAACAACACGGAGTGATTGTATTGATTGTCCACTTCTTCTCTTGGGTGAAGTTGTTTGGATCGTGTGGGTAGAAGCCTTTCTCAATGATTCTCCAAAGGTTAGTTGAGCAGTGATTAAAATGAGACTTAATGCGAAAGACCCAATTAGCAAAATCACCCTTAACAAGCTTGGGGGGAGGCCCATAATTATTAATGTGAGGTGTAGGGACCGGTCCTCCATAGACCGGGGGAGGGGGAACCGAGGCAAAGGTTCCCCTCCCATTCTTGTCAAGACGAGAAGAAACATGGGTACCTTTAGCCTCTTCCTTACCAGAATTGGCCTCCGACTCCGATGCGGTGGGATTGACCACAAGCAAAGGATCGGGAGAAGCTTTCAACCCCTCAAGCAGTTCTTTTATCATGGACTTGACTTCGGTCGTCATAGACGTCTTAAGTGAAGCCATAGCTTCATTTAATTTGTCTTGTGTGATTGAAGTAAACTCCACGGCCTTAGGCACTTCCTCGCCGGTGTCAACCATACTCTTTGGATGGTGAAACCCTTAATAAAGAGACGAGGCTCTAATACCAATTGAAAGGCTTGATATAGTTGACTAGAGGGGGGTGAATAGGCAACTACCAATTTTTAGCCTTTCTTAACAAATTAGGTTAAGCAACACATAGGTTGTCTAGATGTGCAACTAGGTGAGCAACCTATATGATGCAAACAACAACAATAGCAAGTGCTAGCAAAGGATACAACACAACAATAGCTTGCACAAAGTAAAGGTAAGATATAACCACAAGTGGAGCCGGTGGAGACGAGGATGTGTTACCGAGGTTCCTTCCCTTTGAGGGGAAGTACGTCTCTGTTGGAGCGGTGTGGAGGCACAATGCTCCCCAAGAAGCCACTAGGGCCACCGTATTCTCCTCATGCCCTCACACAATGCGAGATGTTGTGATTCCACTAGTGGTGCCCTTGAAGGCGGCAACCAGACATTTACAAACAAGGTTAGGGCTCTCTCCACAACCAAATTGGAGGCTCCTAACGAACCACAGAGCTTCACCACAATGGAATGTGGCTCCAGGGTGACCTCAACCATGTAGGGTGCTCAAACACCAAAGAGTAACAAGATCTACAAGGGATTAGTGGGGGGATCAAATTTATCTTGGTGGAAGTGTAGATCGGGGCGTTCTCAACCAATCCCTAGAAAATCAACAAGTTTGATTGGCTAGGGAGAGAGATCGGGCGAAAATGAGCTTTGGAGCAACAATGGAGCTTGGGGAAAAAGAGGTAAGTCTTATTGGGGAAGAAGACCCCCTTTTATAGTGGGGGAGGGGGACAAATCCAACCGTTATGCATCTCACAGCCCGCAGATGAGCGGTACTCCACTCTCACGAGAAGTACTACCGCACTTTATAGGATGTACAGGACAAAGAAGAACAGGGAAAAGCAGAGGGCCGGGCGGTGGTAGCCGCAGTAGTAGGGGCCGTACTACCACCCAAACTACCGTTGCTACATCCGCCAATTTTCTGGGGATAAACAAGAAGCGCGTTACTAAACCGATGGAACCACCGTAGATCCCGACACAAAAAATCGAGGTCCCAGCCACGAGAAGTACTGCGAGCGGTGGTCATAGTGGTACTACTGCCTATAGGCGGTACTATCACTGCAGCCAGCAGTACTACTGCTTGTGGCTCTGCTCCACTACTTCAATGCAAACGGAGGACAACTCCAACAAAGCGGAAGGGGTAGTAGGGTTCAAGAAGAATGTGTACGTGTTGATTCCACCCAAAGCTTTCCGATGCGGACCCCCTCTTGATAGTACGGTTTTCCCTATGACTCGAGTACACCAGAAAAGAAATGCGGGAAAGAAAACCATCTCCTCTTGAAACTCCGAGGGGAACGAATCATCTTGTGCCATATGCTTGATAGTATGAAAAGCTCAGTGCACACGATTAGTCCGCAAACATGTTGTCATGAATCACTAAAACCACTTAGGGAGAAATATTCCCTAACAATGATCAACAACAGGTTTAGCATCAGGTTCCATGTTAATCTTGTGCCGACAGAGAGAAGGACTAATGCCCTTAAGATCATCAAGAGTATACCCAATAGCAGCACTGTGGAGGATATAGCTACTGAGTATAAACCGGCCAGGAGGGTCCGGTTCACCCTTGATTATGTTAAAGCCCATGAAGATCCAGAAGATGGTGCTTTACTAAAGAAGCATAGAAGCCCGAAGCCCAAAGGCGGATTAGGGCCCATAGTGGTTGTCGGTGTCAAAACCGGCGGATCTCGGGTAGGGGGTCCCGATCTGTGTGTCTAGGCGGATGGTAACAGGAGACGAGGGACACGATGTTTTTACCCAGGTTCGGGCCCTCTTGATGGAGGTAAAACCCTACGTCCTGCTTGATTAATATTGATGATGTGGGTTACAAGAGTAGAACTACCACGAGATCAAGGAGGCTAAACCCTAGAAGCTAGCCTGTGGTATGATTGTTGTTCGTCCTATGGACTAAGGCCATCCGGTTTATATAGACACCGGAGAGGGCTAGGGTTACACAAAGTCGGTTACAAAGGTAGGAGATCTACATATCCGTATCGCCAAGCTTGACTTCCACGCCAAGGAAAGTCCCATCCGGACACGGGACGAAGTCTTCAATCTTGTATCTTCATAGTCTTGGAGTCCGGCTGATGATGATAGTTCGGCTATCCGGACACCCCCTAGTCCGGAACTCCCTCAGTAGCCCCTGAACCAGGCTTCAATGATGACGAGTCCGGCGCGAATATTGTCTTCGGCATTGCAAGGCGGGTTCCTCCTCCGAATAATTTTATAGAAGATTGTGAACACCAGGATAGTGTCCGGCTCTGCAAAAATAAATTCCACATACCACCATAGAGAGAATAGTATTACACAAGATCAATCTGCTGACGTATTCCGTGGCATGACGTCACACCACTTCCAAGCCTTTACTCGAATTGTTTTTATTGTTCCACCTCAGCGCGTTTAGCGAGGCGGTTTCCTTGGCACGTCTTGTCGAAGCAGAGATCGTGTTCCCCTTATTCCGGGATTCCCATCAATACGTATGTGGGTAACCCAACCGCGCCATTAATTGTGGCGCTTGGGAGATAAGCGAGTTTTACCAGGCCGGTGGGGACGCGTGTTTCTGTCCGCCCATATAAGGGGATAAAGATCCAACCTTTTTACCTGCGCCTTCTTCCTCCTTGGCTTATCCATCTCTGCGAACTCGAGCTCCAGCACCCAAGTCCGCACTTCTCACCTCAACCTTCTCCAACTATGTCCGGAGCGGGAGGCAAGTGGATGGCCTCCTCCATCACGGAGGGGCAGATCCAGAAGCTGCGCGACGCCGGATACTTGTCCAGCGACATCGTGCATCGGCTCCCCAACGAGGGAGAGCTCATCCCCACCCCCAGGCCCCATGAGAGGGTAGTGTTTCTTCCCCATTTCCTCCGCGGACTGGGCTTCCCACTTCATCCCTTCGTCCGGGGGCTCATGTTCTACTACGGCATGGATTTCCATGATTTGGCCCCGAATTTCATCCTCAACATCTCGGCGTTTATCATCGTGTGCGAGGCCTTCCTCTGCATCCAGCCCCACTTCGGCTTGTGGCTCAAGACCTTCAGTGTCAAGCCGAAGGTTGTGAAGGGCAGCCAAGCGGAGTGCGGAGGCACCATGGTGGGCAGGATGCCCCACGTTACGTGGCTGGAAGGCACTTTCGTGGAAACCATCAAGGGGTGGCAATCGGGGTGGTTCTACATCACTGAGCCGCGTGACGCCGATTGGGCAGCGGCCCCCGAATTCAGATCCGGCATCCCTACACGGCTCACCTCCTGGAAAGAGAGTGGCCTGATCTGGGGGAATTCGGAGGAGCTGACTGGACTCCAAGCCTGTATCTAGAAGCTGGTGGACAAGAAGCTCAAGCTTGTCAACGTAGTCCAGGTCATGCTCATCCACCGGATTCTCCCGTGCCAACGACGGGGTTTCAACATGTGGGAGTTCGATCCGGCGCAGCACCACACCCTGAGCGGGCTCTTCGACACTATGTACGAAGATGTCTGGAAGGTGCTGTTCAAGGGCGCCGAAGCTCCCGCATCCGCTACCGAAGATCGCGGATTCCGCTCGCAGCGTCCGGCTGACGAGGTAAGTGATTTTTCCACTTGTTTTCCATAGTTTGACTCTATGCAGGATCTAAACTCCCTTTAACTTTGACAGGACTGGCTAGCGAAGGCCGAACGGACTATCTGTCCGGCCCCATTGCCAGAGGACCCAGCGGACGCCCGCCTAACGGGGCTGCTGGCTCCGGCACCCCATGTGGTGCCAGAGAAGAAGGCCAAGAAGAAGTCCATGGGGACTCGGAAGAGTTCCCGTTTTCAGGTGCTATCGGATGATGAATCCAAGGCCGACTCCTCCCACCAAGGTGAGGAGGACAAGAAAGCCTCTCCCCCAGCGGGGGGGGAAGAAAAGGAAGGCCTCCCCAATAAGGGAGGCCGAAGGGTCCAAGAAGGGAGAAACTCTTCCCCCGGACCGCTCCGCCAACGCCAGTGACGACGACGAGGACTGGCCTCCAAGGGCCAAGCCCCTGGCGAGATCGTAAGTATCCGGACTCCCGAATAACTTCAAGGTTTTTTCTTTTCGCCACATAATGTCTTTCTAATGCCGCATACAACCCTGCAGTCCGCCCAAGGATGATCTTCCCGTTTCGTCAAGCGGGTCCTTGGGTGCGTCGGATATGGATTCCCTTCCGACTGCCTCCACCCCCCGTGCCGCGGACGACGCTGAGGTGGGGTCCCAGGAAGGGACCTACCAGGAGGAGGAGGCCCTGGAGGTGTCGCAGGACAACCTCCCGGACTTTGCACCGGACTCAGCCCCGGAGGCCATAGTGGCTCCGGAGTCCGGCGGGCGACCCCTTCGTAAGAAGGGCAAGACCGCGACGCCGGCTGCCTCCGTCCAACCGGAGGTGTCGAACAATTTGCTGGAGGCGCTCAACGGTGCCTCCATCGAAGAGGAACACCGCACTGTTATGAGTGCGGTGATTCAGAAGGTTCAGCTCGCCAAGAGCGGGCTAACCGAAGCCTGCAGCAGCCTTCTAACAGGCTTTGAGGTAAGAATTTCAATATCTGTAAAATGGTACCGCATAGACAGTAGCCCCTGATGCTCGGTTCGGTGTTCGGAAAGAAAAGCCGGACTGAGGATCTTTAGAAAGATAAACGCAGGAGTAATGAAAATATGTCAATATGGGATTGCAGGCTGTGCTGCTGACCTCCGCCGCACTGACTGCAGAGGTCAATACGTTGAAGGAAAACCTCGAGCGGTCCGAGAACGAGCTCGGCCGTGCCAAGAAGCAGCTGGAGGAAAAAGAAGGTGAGTAATACCTTATGAAAATTGTACCTTATAGAAAAGGATTTGGTTGCAAGAAAAATGACAAGGATAACTTGGGTATTGCAGGGGCCACTAACGAGGTGGCGGCCCTGAAGGAGGCGGTGGCCGCGGCCGAACGCAATGCGGCCGCGGAGTGCACCGAGCGAGAGAGGCAGGAGGCGCGGGTGGCGGAGGTACAGCAAGAGCTCCAGGATCTCTGGAAAAAACATGAGAGCTTGGAGCGTGACTTGAAGACTCGAGAGTCTGAGCTTGCAACGGCTCTTGAGAGTGCCAAAGCCGCAAATGCCGAAGCCTACAAGGCCCTCCAGGAGATTGAGGCGGTGAAGGAAATAGCAGTGGGTAAGGCATTTTTCATGCAAAGTAAGCATGTGAGTGTTAATTACCTATTGCTTACCCGAATTCGGAGCTCTCCAGGAGCGTTCGCAGATCTTCCTCGCAGCGTGTCCGATGCTACCGCGTTCTACCGGGCCGAGGAGGGGAGCTTGACGGAGAAGGTCTTCTGGTCTCAGTATGCTGAGGCCGGACATCCGGTGCCCCTTAGCGACCAGCTGAAGCAGCTGGTCGAGCTCCACAAGGCGGCCGAACAGGCCATGAAGGGCCTCATAGTTTGGCTGTGGCCCAAGGAGGCTATGCCTAGGAGCTACTTCGGTCTGGTGCGGCGGCTGGTGGATGCGTGCCCGTGGGTTGAAGTTATCAAGCACTCCGCCTGTATTGAGGGTGCCCGTCGGGCCCTTGCCCGCGCAAAGGTGCACTGGGGCAAGATGGATGCCCAGAAGCTTGTGACGGACCCCCCCACCAGAGGGCAAGGAGCATCGCACACCCGAGATGTATTATAAGAGTGTGATGAAGGGCGCCCGCACTATTGCGGGTGAGTGCTCCAAAGATGTAATATTTGAGTAGACTCGCATTTTGTTATCCTGTGCGCTGAAAACTTGGTTCATATGCGCTAAGCAACGCTTGTTAATTTAAAATATTACCTTCTGTGCGGCTGTTTATCAAATCTGAGAGATGGCAAGTCGTCGGCTTCAGCCCCCAGGCCACGAGTGATGGGGTGTTCGGGATAAACTCGAGCGCTCTTGTTCCCATTTTTGGGTCCATCTAGGGAGGCGCTCGACACGGCGAACAAGGCAACCGGACTTATAATGCTTGAACACTCTCACTTAGCCATAGAATTCTATAATTTTAAATTTCGGCAAAGCCCCTAGTCTTCGGAAGGCCGAATTTGGGGCGCTATCCACGCCTTGGCCGGACAGTATCCGGCTCTCGCTCTAAGCGGCATAAGTCTTTAAGGACTCACAAAAAACCTCTCGAACAGCGACCGGCTCTCGCCTCATCATGATGGTCAGTTTTAGCTTTCTCCACTGAGGCGTTAACCCAGCTCAACTGGGGCGCAATCGCAGTGGTTCTCCCAGTGCTACCTTAGCCGATATAACGGAACGTAAGGTACCAAAACATGGGAGCTGGGCAAACCCAACTATTGACCCAAGACATGATTCGAAGCCGATGCATATAGTGCTATAAGTTCGGGGTGCCGCACTTGTGAAAGTGTTCGGACTCATCACGCCATAATGCGGGAAACATAAGCCCCTGGTGTATATTAGCCGTACCAAAGTGTATGGATGCAACATGCCGTGAATGAACATATGTATGAAAAAGAAATGCAATTATAAGCAAAAAGGTGCTGCATTGTTTTATTCAATAACTGCTGCTACGAATGCAGAACGATACAAATAGTGCGATAAGCAAGGTATGGGACTGTTAAACATGTCCCCCTCCAGGGGTAGGCTGCAGATTGGTGTATAAAAATGCTCGTAATGGAGATCACCTGTATATTTGTTGTAGCCTTTATCGTTCCCTGGCTGTTGCATCATGAGTTCGGCAGGTCTGCTGCCGGACAGGGCCTCTGACAAACGGGGTCCTGTGGGTAAGAAATAAAAGGTAAAAATAAAAGAAAAAAGAACGACACACTTGAGAGCCCCTGGTGTGGTTGAGCCGCAGTCTGGGTTTATCGTGGTCGTGCCACTCCCCCCATGCCAATGGTATCTTCAGAGTGTAATGGTGTACGCGAAGGACCTGCTTTGACGTTTCGCAGGAGCTGGGGTTGGGGCCGCACTACTACGCGTGCTCGGAACGTGCCAGGGGGTCTTGTTGTAAGTTACTCCGGGCGCGCTTAGCTGTGTCTGGCCGCTTAACGGCCAGACTCGAGAATTGCCTTAAGAGGCTGCATTGCACTTCTGCCGCGAGAGCCGCTGTATGTTCCTCCGTGCGGAGAGAACGTTCAGTGTTTCCATTGACCGTGATGACTCCTCGAGGGCCTGGCATCTTGAGCTTGAGGTATGCGTAGTGCGGCACCGCGTTGAACTTTGCAAACGCGGTACGTCCGAGCAAGGCATGACAGCCGCTATGGAACGGGACTATGTCGAAGATTAACTCCTCACTTCGGAAGTTATCCGGGGATCCGAAGACCACTTCTGGTGTAATTGAGCCTGTACAATTGGCTTCTACACCTGGTATGACGCCTTTAAAGGTTGTTTTGGTAGGTTTAATCCTTGAGGGGTCTATGCCCATTTTGCGCACTGTATCCTGGTAAAGCAGGTTGAGGCTGCTGCCGCCGTCCATCAGGACTCTGGTTAGGTGAAATCCATCGACGATTGGGTCTAAGACCAGTGCGGCGAATCCGCCGTGGCGGATGCTGGTGGGGTGGTCCCTTCGGTCAAAAGTGATCGGGCAGGAGGACCATGGATTGAACTTCGGGGCAACTGGCTCCATCGTGTAGACATCCCTGAGTGCACGCTTCCGCTCCCTTTTGGGTATGTGCATTGCGTATATCATGTTCACCGTCCGCACCTGTGGGGGGAAACCCTTCTGTCCTCTATTGTTCGGCGGTTGGGTCTCGTCCTCGTCATCGCTATGCAGCCCCTTGTCATTGTTTTCGGCAATTAACTTGCCTGCCTGCTTGAATACCCAACAGTCCCTGTTGGTATGGTTAGATGGCTTTTCGGGGGTGCCGTGTATCTGGCACAAGCGGTCGAGTATTCGGTCCAAATTGGACGGACCCGGAGTAGTTCGTTTGAATGGCTTTTTCCGCTGACCGGGTTTAGAGCCTCTGAATCCGGCATTGACTGCTGTATCCTTACCATTGTCACCGTTAATGCGGCGTTTGTTTTTGTTATGATGCTGCCTGCCATTTTGGTCCTTGAAATCCGGACTGCCAGAATTTTTGCTGAGGTTGTTGCTGCATGCTAGCCAGCTGTCCTCACCCGCGCAGAAGCGGGTCGTGAGTGATGTGAGGGCTGCCATGGATTTCGGCTTTTCCTGTCCCAGGTGCCGGGCAAGCCACTCGTCGCAGATGTTATGCTTGAAGGCCGCGAGTGCCTCCGCATCCGGACAGTCGACGATTTGGTTTTTCTTGGTTAGGAACCGTGTCCAGAATTGTCTGGCCGATTCATCCGGCTGCTGAATTATGTGGCTTAGGTCATCAGCGTCTGGTGGTCGCACATAAGTGCCTTGAAAGTTATCGAGGAATGCGGCTTCCAGGTCCTCCCAACTCCCAATTGACTCTGCTGGCAAGCTGTTGAGCCAATGTCGGGCTGGTCCTTTAAGCTTGAGGGGGAGGTATTTGATGGCGTGAAGATCGTCACCGCGGGCCATGTGGATGTGAAGGAGATAATCTTTGATCCAAACCGCGGGGTCTGTTGTGCCATCATAAGATTCAATATTGACGGGTTTAAACCCTTCGGGGATTTGATGATCCATTACTTCATCTGTGAAGCATAGTGGGTGTGCGGCGCCTCTATACTGGGCGATATCACGACGGAGCTCAAGGGAGCTTGGTCTATTTTGTTCGGCCCGGCCGGACTTACTATGTCTGGCGCGACGGTTGTCGTCACGTATCGTGGGACGCCCACGTGATCCATAGATTGATCTTGATTGTCTTGCCTTATCCTCCAATATATCTCGCAAGTCCAGAGTCTTCCCCTATGGCCGTGTGCTTTTTGAGCGATGTCGGGGTACGGGTCTAGTGAAGGGCCTAGAGGCCTCTCTGTCGCGACCACGGGGTGGTCAGTCAGCCATATTGTCTCCTGGTGATGCGGGTTCGTACGCCTCCTCCTCTAATCGGGGGAGCAGCTTGCGTTTAGGGTAGCTTTTGGAGGGGCGTTCGAGCTCATGCTCTTCGGCCGCGAGGACTTCAGTCCATCTGCAGCTAGCAGATCCTGATCAGCTCTAAGTTGTTGCTACTTTTTCTTGAGGCTGTTCGCCGTGGCCATAAGCCTGCGTTTAAAACGCTCTTGTTCAACGGGATCCTCGGGCACGACGAATTTGTCATCGTCGAGGCTCGCTTCGTCTCCGGAGGGAGGTGTATAATCCTCTGCCTCTTCTTCTACCGCCCCTTCATAAGGGCTGGCGTCTCCGTCCTCCTGCGCTGCATCTTGCTGGAGTGGGTTGTCTTCGGCACTGTCCGGTGTATTATTGTCTTCGGTGCCGGAGTCTTCATTCTTGTTGTGGCGGGATTTAGAGCGGCGCCGCTGACGCCGGCACTTGGGCTGCTTTTTGGAGGGGTCATCCTCCTCTGTTCCTTCGCCATTCCCATCTTTTTGGATATCCACCATGTATATGTCATATGATGAGGTGGCTGTCCAGTGCCCCGTAGGCGCTGGTTCTTGGTCGTCTCCGGCATCGTCGTCCATACCGTCGATGTCCTCGGAGTCGTAGTCTAGCATGTCGGTTAAATCGTCGACAGCGGCTACCAAGTGGATGGTGGGTGGGCTTTGAATTTCTTCATCATCCGCATCCCAACTGTCCAGACCGCAGTCCGGCCAGGACTCTCCTGATAACGAGAGATACTTTAGCGAACTCAAGATGTCGCCGAAAGGTGAGTGTTGAAAGATGTCCGCCGCGGTGAACTCCATGATCGGCGCCCAATCAGATTCGATCGGGGGGCGTGGGAGGTTCACAGTCCGACGAGGAGTCCGGCACCTCGGAGTCACGAGCTTTATGAGGGACAAAGTCAGTGTTCGGCTCTATCGCCGTAGAGGCTGCAGCCTCCGAGGCGGTGTCTAGGCATCCGTCCTCGATCTGCACAGCTGGCTCCGAATCAAAGATCGGAGCGGTTTCGAGTGCGGCCTCCAGGGTACTGTCCGGCTGCAGAGCTAAATCATGCTCGTCGCGACAGTGCGGCACGCTCGGCTGTGGCTCGAGTCCATCAAGGATCAAGTCCCCGTGGATGTCAGCCGTGAAGTTCAAGCTTCCAAATCTAACCTGACGGCCAGGGGCGTAGCTTTCGATCTGCTCCAGTTGGCCAAGCGAATTGGCCCGCGGTGCAAAGCCGCCGAATACGAAGATTTGTCCGGGGAGGAAGATCTCACCCTGGACTGCGTCGTTGATGATGATTGAAGAAGACATCGAGCCTATCGATGACGACACAGAGGAACTCTCAATGAAAGCACGAATGTCGGTGTCAAAACCGGCGGATCTCGGGTAGGGGGTCCCAATCTGTGCGTCTAAGCGGATGGTAACAGGAGACGAGAGACACGATGTTTTTACCCAGGTTCGGGCCCTCTTGATGGAGGTAAAACCCTACGTCCTGCTTGATTAATATTGATGATGTGGGTTACAAGAGTAGATCTACCACGAGATTAAGGAGGCTAAACCCTAGAAGCTAGCCTATGGTATGATTGTTGTTCGTCCTATGGACTAAGGCCATCCGGTTTATATAGACACCGGAGAGGGCTAGGGTTACACAGAGTCGGTTACAAAGGTAGGAGATCTACATATCCGTATTGCCAAGCTTGCCTTCCACGCCAAGGAAAGTCCCATCCGGACACGGGATGAAGTCTTCAATCTTGTATCTTCATAGTCTTGGAGTCCGGCCGATGATGATAGTTCGGCTATCCGGACACCCCCTAGTCCGGAACTCCCTCAGTGGTAAACTGCCATGACTATGTAAACTTGTATTATAAGTTAGGAAAGGAGAGACCGAGCCAGACACTTTGTATGAGTCAGCCTCGGGACTCTGTAACCCGGCCGAGCGTCAACCTGTGTATATAAAGGGGCGACCCGGCGGCAGTTTAGGGATAACAGACAACAACTCGAGACTCAGGCAAGCATATTCCGCTCCTTGATCATCGAAACCCAATCAATCCCATCACAAACTAGACGTAGGCTTTTACCTTCATTGAAGGGGCCGAACTAGTATAACTCTCGTGTCCCTTGTCCGGTTTAACCCCTTCAAGCTAACCCGTTGCGATGGCTCCACGACTAAGTCCCTTCACGAGGACATTTGATGTGATAATTCCACGACAGTTGGTGCCCATCGTGGGGCTATCGCACGACGGTGTCAAGTTCTTGAAGGGCTGCTCTAAAGGACTTAAGGGGTACGTGATCGGCCGGATGACCAAAAGTCGTCGCGGCAAACTTTACATCGACGACGAAGGATGGGGCCCTGAGTCCGGCTCAATCGAGTACGGGTAATGGGTCCCCTTCGGCGGAATTCACGTCTTCATTGGCAAGATCGGCGAACCGGGCCCTGAGCCGGACATCTACACCGACCTCGTCGAGACGGCTCAGCGTGCGAGTCCAGCCCGGGTTACGCCCGCCGTGAAGCGTGCGTTCGTAGGATGCGTCCATGGGATCGGATCTAAACCGGTGTCTGAAGGCGACACAGTGGTATATTCCGATGGCGAGTCATCCACTGGCGAAACCGAGTCCTTGTACCAGATTCATGACGGTATGCCCGAGGGATATTTCGATGGCAACAGTATTCCAGACCTCCCTGAAGCGCCGAGCCGGGTTGCTATTTACATGGCCGGCACGCAACCTGTGTTACAGTCTTCATCGACCGCAGCAATGACTACCGGATCAGCGGCCGCGGAAGGTACCTCAGCGCGATGGCCGGCGCAGGTTCTCTCCGGTTTAATGGACGCTTGGGCAACCTTGTTAACTGCGACGGTCACCCCCGATACGCAGAATCAGCACAATGCGGAAGTTGCGAGGCTGAAGGAGCAGATTACGCAAGCTAAGGCGGACCTGGTGGCTGAGGATAGTAGGATGGCTGAGGAACAGGCCGCTTTGAATGCTCAAGCACAACGGATACAAGCTCAGAATTACCGGCTCATGCTGGATCGGACCGCGTCAGAGGAGGTGTTACGAAGGAAGTATCGGTCGCGCCTGCCGCTGGTTTACGAAGGGTTAAATCTCTTTCAGACCCCAGGCATTGGGCCGAGCAATCCGGAAGCCGCAGACCGAGCCGAAGCGCCGAGGATCACCCCGGATCAGCCACGGGCAACGGAACTACCCTGACGGACAGTTAACCCGCCACAGTATGTGCCTACACCACCGGGTCACTTTTCGAGCCCCCTGGATAACATGATTGCTGCGGCTTCACGCTTGGCAGCCATTCCAATGGAAGGAGATTCAATAGAGGCGGTTGAGACACGGCGGGCGAGAGATCTTCTTCAAACCGACGTAGTGCAGCAACAGGCTTATTCATATAGTCGGGACAAGATCCATTCAACCCCCCGTCCGAGCCCAAGTTATAGCAGGCGGATGGATGAACCAGAGGTGTCCAGCAGCGCACGACGTCGCAATGCTCAGGAGGTAGTGGACCATGGCAGGGCTCGAAGGGATGGCGCTTTGGATCGTTATCAACCCGCCCCGGTTCAGCCAACAGTGTCGGTTGACAGAGGCACCGGGCTTGCTTTCAGTTCCTGGGGAGTACCGTGCCTTATTCCGGCTCTCCGTAACGTGCGTCTGCCCAAGGATTTCAAGGGACCGCGCAAGGTGCCTAACTATACAGCGGATCAGCCGCCTGAGGCGTGGGTCGAGACTTATGAGATGGAAATGGAGATGCTGGATGTGGATGAAGCAGCTTGTGCAAAGTACTTCACGATGATGTTGGAAGGACCAGCCCGCACTTGGTTGAAAAATCTACCAGCTAATTCCATCGAGTCATGGGATCAGTTGAAGGCCCGGTTTATAGCCAATTTTAAGGATACGTGCAAACAGCCCATGTCCATTATAGATCTGGATGCTTGCTTCAGGGTGAGAACGAGTCCACAACTCATTGGGTGCGCCGGGTCTCAGAAGTTTTGCACTCGTCCGACCGGATTAACGCTGGCCAAGCGATTATCACGCTGGAACGTAATTGCCGGTTTAAGTCATTGAAGGAGAAGTTGGGACGGCTCAAGCGCCACTGCAACGACCTGGGAACCCTCATGGCAGCCTTGGTAAAATACGCCGATTCTGATAATACCAAGGATCCCGATTCTGATAATGAGAAACCGGAGAAGGGAAAGAGGAATGGTGGTGCGAAGGGACAGCAGCGCAACCAGGGAGGCCATGGGAATAATGGTAAGCGTAAAGCAGATTCAGATTTTGTGGCTAATGCTAATGTGCAGCGTCGTAGGGGTAAACCGCCCCAGCGTGGTGGGGCGATGAATCCGGAGCGCTTGTTGAATCAGCCCTGTCCAAAGCATGGAACCAAAGAAGTCCATGCAACACATCTCTGGAAGGATTGCAACATCATGAAGGAGTTCAAAAATTCTGATCTCTTCCGGTATGATCAGGGCCCGTCGGGCGGTTCAGGTCCTGGTTTTCATGGTGGCGGTGGTTCAAGCTCTGGGTTTCAGAATAATCATAGTAACCAGAACAACCAAGGTGCCAATAACCAACAGAGTGGTCAAGGGAATCAGCAACAGTCGGGTTACCAGAGTCACCCGAAGCAGCTGAATGGTGGACAATATCATGTATTCACCACTAGTCTATGCAAGCGTGATCTGAAGCTGCATAAAAGGGCAGTCAATGCGGTTGAACCGGCAGTTCCACGCTATCTGCGATGGTCGGAACAACCTATCATGTGGAGTAGGGAGGATCATCCGCCCCGGGTTGACAATCCGGGTCAGCTAGCTCTGGTGGTGGCACCTCAGGTGGGAGGTTACAAGTTCACCAAAGTACTCATGGATGGAGGAAGCAGTATTAACATTCTGTATTATGAGACGTTCCGTCGAATGGGTTTGACAGATAAGAATCTTAAACCATCCAATACTGTGTTCCATGGCGTGGTACCAGGAAAGTCAGCATATCCAGTGGGCAAGATTGCCTTGGAAGTTGTGTTTGGGGATGAACATGATTCCCAGTCTGAGACATTGACTTTTGAGGTGGTGAGAATCCAGAGCCCGTATCACACACTGTTCGGACGACCGGCTTATGCAAAATTCATGGCCAGGCCTTGTTATATTTACTTGCAGCTCAAGATGCCGGGTCACAAAGGAACCATCACGGTTCATGGAAGTCGAAAAATCGCTTTGGATTGCGAAGAGAGTGATGCGGCTTACGCTGAGTCGGTTTGTGCTACAGAGGAGTTAAAGTTTTACAAGGAGAGTGTTGATCCGGCTGATATGACCCCTCTGAAGAAGCCCACCACTGAGCATGACCCAACCCTACACTTCAAACCGGCTGACGAGACGAAGCTTGTTGACTTTGTACCTGGCGATTCATCCAAGCAGTTTAGCATCAGCACCAATCTGGATCCAAAATAGGAAAGCACGCTCATCGAGTTCATCCGTGAGAACCGGGACATCTTTGCATGGAAGCCTTCTGACATGCCAGGTGTATCGAGGGAACTCGCTGAGCACACTCTTAATATTGATCCGAAGTTTAAACCGGTCAAGCAATTTCTTCGTCGCTTTAATGAAGAGAGACGCAAGGCAATTGGGGAACAGGTAGCCCGGCTGTTGGCTGCTGGGTTTATCGTTGAAGTGTTTCATCCTGAATGGTTGGCTAATCCGGTGCTGGTTCTTAAGAAAAACGGGACTTGGCGTATGTGTGTGGACTATGGCTTGCCCGGCCGATCCTTTTTCTCTCCCGCGTATTGATCAGATCATTGATGCGACGGCGGGTTGTGAGCGCCTGGGTTTTTTGGATGCTTACTCAGGGTACCATCAGATCAAAATGGCAGTTAAGGACCAGGAGAAGACAGCTTTCATCACTCCCTTTGGAGCCTTCTGATATGTTTCTATGCCCTTTGGGCTCAAGAGTGCTCAGGCAACTTATCAGCGTTGTGTGCAAAATTGTCTTCACACGCAGATTGGGCGTAATGTTCATGCCTATGTGGATGACATTGTGGTGAAATCCAGGGAAAAGGAGACATTGATAGCTGCTCTCAAGGAGACGTTTGACAACCTCCGGGTTTAAAAGATGATGCTTAACCCGGATAAATGTGTCTTTGGTGTTCCGGCAGGCAAGCTGCTTGGTTTTCTTGTGTCTAACAGGGGCATTGAGGCTAATCCAGAAGAGATCAAGGCAATCACATCCTTGGCTAAACCGACATGTATCAATGATGTTCAGCGTCTCGCAGGCCAGATTGCGGCCCTCAGCCGGTTTATCAGTCGTCTGGGTGAGAAGGCCATTCCCTTGTATCAGATGCTGAAGAAGACGGATGATTTCGTCTCGAGTGATGCGGCCAATGCGGCCTTTGAGGAGTTAAAACGGCAGTTGATTGAACCGCCAGTTCTCGCAGCCCCAGTTGATCATGAGCCTTTACTATTATATGTGGCTGCTAATGCCCGAGCGGTCAGTGTGTCAATTGTGGTAGAGCGTAAAGAGGCTGGGAAGGAGTATCCGGTTCAACGACCAGTATACTACATCAGTGAAGTTCTGATCGAATCAAAGCAACGATATCCGCATTGGAAGAAGTTGGTGTATGGGGTTTTTATGGCCAGCCGAAAGCTAAAGCAATATTTTCAAGGTCACCCCATCACAGTGGTTAGTGCTGCTCCCTTGGGCGATATCATCCAAAACAGAGAAGCAACTGGCCGGGTTGCAAAGTGGGCAATTGATCTTGGTCCACATGGTTTGAAATATGTACCTCGAACAGCCATCAAGTCTCAGGATCTTGTGGACTTTATCAATGACTGGACCGAGTTACAAGCACCGGAAGAGAAGCCGGATAATACGTACTGGACTATTCATTTCAACGGATCACGACAGTTGGAAGGCTCGGGGGCTGGAGTTGTCCTTACTTCCCCCCGAGGTGATAAAATTTGCTATGTCCTCCGCTTGATGTTTCCTTGTATTAACAATGCAGCTGAGTATGAAGCTCTACTTCATGGTCTCCGTGTGGCTAAAGATATGAACTTAACTCGAGTTCGTTGTTTCAGAGATTCTGATCTGGTGGCTCAGCAAGTTTCTGGTACTTGGGATTCTAAGGATCCACTCATGGCGGCTTACAGGCATGAGGTAGATATTGTGGCGGGTCACTTCAAAGGTTACCAGGTTGAGCATATTGATCGGCGCAAAAACGAAGCGGCAGACGCTTTGAGCCGACTCGGATCTCAGCGTAAACCGGTACCTCCTAACACCTTTTTAGATATCTTGCGTAACCCATCTATTAAATTGCCAACAGAAGAGGATCTGGCTGTTCCTGATCCAGAGGCGCAGCTGGTGGCCGCTTTACACGTCGTGCCAGATTGGACGGTTCCATATCTGGCATATATGAGCTGGGGTGAGCTACCAAATGATCAAGTCCTGGCCCGACAGATAGTCCGGCGCTCTAAGTCCATGGTTGTTCACAATGGCGAGTTGCACCGCTGTAGTGTTTCAGGCGTATTTCAGCGTTGTGTTTCTCCGGAGGAAGGCCAAGCGATCCTCCGGGAAATTCATGAAGGGGATTGTGGTCATCATGCCGGTTCAAAGTCCCTGGTTGCAAAAGCTTTTCGTCACGGGTTTTACTGGTTGATAGCTCATGCTGATGCGGAGGATCTGGTAAAGCGATGTGATGCTTGTCAAAAAATTTCACGCAGAGCTCATGTTCCAGCTCAGGAGCTACGGATGATTCCCATCACTTGGCCTTTTGCTACTTGGGGGCTTGATATGGTGGGACCCTTTAAACGTTCCCGGGACAAGAAGACCCACCTGTTGGTGGCAGTTGATAAATTCACCAAATGGGTTGAAGCGAAGCCTGTTAGCAACTGTGATGCAGCTACGGCGGTTCAATTTCTCAAAAAGATTATTTTCCGTTTTGGCTACCCACATAGCATTATCACGGATAATGGTACTAACCTCTCCAAAGGTGAGATGGAGGATTTCTGTCAGAGAGAGCACATCCGGCTTGACCTAGCATCTGTGGCGCACCCTCAATCCAATGGTCAAGCAGAGCGAGCTAATCAAGAAATCTTAAAGGGTCTTAAACCCCGGCTCATGATTCCCTTGAAGCAGATGCCGGGTTGTTGGGTGGAAGAGTTACCTTCTGTGTTGTGGAGCATCAACACCACCCCCAATCGATCAACATGATACACGCCTTTCTTTATGGTCTACGGGGCAGAGGCGGTTCTCCCAAGTGATATACGTCATGATTCGCCCTGGGTTGCTAATTACGTTGAAGCGGACAACGAGCAAGCCCGCCAAGAGGCACTGGATTTGCTAGATGAGAAGCGGGATATGGCTTTGGCACGCTCGGCGGTTTATCAACAAGGCATGCGGCGTTATCACAGCCGCTGGGTTAGGACAAGAGCCTTTCAAGAAGGTGACTTGGTGCTCCGGCTTATCCAGGATCAGACCGGCATACACAAATTATCCCCGCCTTGGGAAGGACCCTTTGTGGTCAGCAAGAATCTGCACAACGGATCATACTACCTCATTGACGTTCGAGATGACTCACGCAAATCTGAGGAGGAGACCCGGCGGCCCTGGAACATAGCTCTCCTCCGGCCTTACTACACTTGAGCCACAGGCTCTTTTTTATGTACATATTTTGATAATGTATATATTATCATCAATAAATAAATTAGCATCCTTGCTTTAAAGCGGGTCCTCTGCTGTTTTTTCTCAAACATTCTTTGAGCTACATGGGGGCTTCAGCTGACAAAGCAGAAGTACTACCCGTTAAACCGGCTATCACGCCACAAAGCTTGGGAGCTTCACACCCAAAGGGCCAAAGAGAGTTTCGATGCTATGCACAACTCAAACATAGGCACCCAATGAGCACAGCTCATCACAAAGCTTGGGAGCTTCACACCCACAGGGCCAAAGAGAGTTTCGATGCTATGCACAACTCAAACACAGGCACCTAATGAGCACAGCTCATCACGTTACTTGGGGGCTCCTTGGTCCAATACCAAGAAGTCTGAATGGACCCTTGTAGCCGGGTATCGACCCACGGCTTGGAAGCCTGGTACATTTACCTAAAACACCGGGTTAACATGCCTTCATCAAGTAAGACACTCCTATCCAGGTCATCCTGGCACGGCCCTCCGAACGTTTGACAGTTACTCTCCTTGAGACCCTGCACTTGTCAAAGTTAAAAAGGTGATTGGTTAGTTGGAGGTCCATCTTAAAAGGCTTTGTTAAATGGTTCAACTCAGTGGCCTGGCAGCCCACAAAAAGCCTCGCATTTGGGCCTGGCAGCCCCCAAAAAGCCTCGACTACACGGTTTTCATTTGAGTTTTGGCTGCATTTTATGTTAAACCGATTTTTCCTGGCTTGGTCTGTCATCTTCTTCGCCCGGTATTCCTTAAACCGGCTTGGTTTGCGACTACACGTTGACAGACCTTCATTTTAAAACCGGAGTTTCTTAACCCGGCTTGGCGTTGACTTCCTGTCAATAGCCCGGATCATCTGGCGTGAATCATCACCCAGTATGACTTAATCTACGACATCAGAAAATGATGGAGATACAAATAATTTAGGTTTGGGTTTTTTCACCCTTATCGCAATTCAAGTTGGCCAGCCAGCTAACCAGGGATCTTATATTACCGGTATGTATAATTTCATATCTTTATGATTTGATTATCAATCCGGCCTATTTTGGGCATTATGACCCGTCCGGCGGTAAACCGCCAGGACCCTTTGTCTTTTCATGAATACAGGAATTGCATATTATGATACTTGGAATAAAATTGACATTGATATGGCGGATCCATGCAAAATATCTCTTGCACGGTGGCAGCAGATCATCATAAGTTTTTTGCTATCCTATTACATGGCACTCCAAGGCCCAAAATATGGAATTATTCATGGTTTGTTCTTGATATATTAACTGCCTTGACGGATTAAGCTTCATCACCGGGTTGACGCGAGGTAGATGGGTCATCTGGCGTCGGTTCAGCCTCCTCCTCATCCAATGACTGGAAGTCATTGGTGGTCCAGTCAATCCGGGTCAAGGCCTGAAAGACATCCTCTTCACTTATAAGCTCAGCCGGATCAACGTCAGGGGCGTAAGTGTGCTTACAGATTGGTGGAATGAGGTTCTGCACTTCAGGAATCACAGCTTCAACCCGTTTGTTGTTTGCATCATAGAAAGATCGGTGAACCGTCAGATTTGCCTCTTCTGCTAGTTGACTCGCCAAAGGACGCATCTCCCTTGTTATCCGTTTGAGGGCGTCATTGTCAAATTCTTCGCCATTCTCTTGTGCACTAGGGAAGCCTTTGGATATATCAGCCGGATCAAGATCAGCTATCCATGCCTTGGCTCGAGTCAGCGCCAGCAAAGCGCCTGCCCGAGCAGCGGATCGCTTCAGTTCTTCTATTTGCACTGGCATCATTGAGAGACGATCCAGTGTATCTTTGATAAGTGTTGGTGCTGCATTATCATATGAAGTTGTGCATATAACCTGTTGAGCGCCGGTATACAGCTGTTCAATCAGTGTATATGCCGCTTTAAGCTTCTTCCGCATGTCAGAACCTAGGTGAGCGATGCGACTCCCTATATGGCAGAGGTCATGGCATTGATTTGGCGCTTCAGTCCAGACAATTCTTCTGCCACCGGTTCAAGAGCCGCTTCAGCAGTTTCCGCCCGCTTCACCAGTCCGGCCTTCTCGATGTCTCAGTTAGCCCGTTCAGACTTAAACCATTCTTTAAGCTGCTCCATGGTGGTCAAGGCGGTTTTCAGCTCCTCCTTGGCCTTGGTGGTTTCTGTTTGTTGGGTGTCAAGATTTGCTCGAAGATCAGCAATTTGTGAGATTTGTTGATTTATTTCACTCTGCAACAGTAAGAGAGCATGTTAATATCTTTTCAAAGTCCCAAGCATATAACCAGTTATACACTCGGCACTTGGGGGCTAATGCGGATCATTTTTTATGCGGGTATTTGAAGTCCCAAGGATTAATACAAGTTTTAATCCTGGCACTTGGGGGCTAATGTGTGTTTGATCAGACAAAGGAAATTTCACAAGTTACCGCATGAAGTATATGAAGTCCCGGTTTGACTTTTTCAAGACAAACCGGCCCTTGGGGGCTACAATGCACTGAAGGTACAGAACAAGAAGCAATAATGTTTACCTCATAGCGCTCCTTCATCAGATTTACTAAACCGGCTTCAAAGTCGCGGCTTGTATACAGCCGGTTCAGAAAGCCGGAATGAAGATCTTGAGCAGTGAGATCGGTATAAGCAGACAAATCAGTCTTCCCTTTCCCCTTGTTCATGGCAGCAAATTCATCCTTAGCAGTGTGTTTTGACAGAACAACCGGATTACCAGGGGCATTATATGCAGTGCCTGTAACAACAACGTCGTCATCCTTGGCCGGGCTGGAAGAATCAATATTCTGAAGTGGACTTGGTACTTTCGTGGAAGGGCTTGGCGGTTTGATAATTGGACTTGGTGGATCAGCAATTGAGTCCCATTGTTCCATTGCTGGGCTTGGCGGAGCAGGAGGATGTGAAGTGTCAGCTTCTGCAGTCGGTTCAACTTCTGGCGGATTAGCATTACCATCTTGATTCAGCCTAGCAGAGTTGTCCATGGCAACTTCTGGGTGTTCGTCATGATGCTCGGGCTTCTTTTCCGGATCAACTTCAATAGTAGGGCCGCTAGTCTTGGCCTTCTTGCTTAATCGAGCTTTGGCGCTATAACATCAAAAGGTTAGAGTATGATAAACCGACAAATAAAGTTATAATCAGGTAACACTTACCCAGTGACAACTTTGAGAGGAGGCAATTGGGTGGTTGACGAACCGCCAGACAAGCTGGAAGAAGCCTGGTAATTCGGGTCAGACGGATTGAGAGGGCATCGGAAGAAACCTTTTAAAGGATGTTGTTTTTCAGGAGAACAAATCACCTCTGGACGGCGTTTCCGGGTGGGTGTATCAGCTAAACCGGATGAAGTAATTTGTTGACCACTATGCCGGGTTGTGCGACGTTCTTCCACTTGCCGTTTCTTCAAAGAAAATTTTGGATCCAAATGAGCAAGGGGGTGAGATTGTTTTACTTTCCGGACTGTACGGCGAATTCTTTGAACCGGCATAGGATCTGAGTCGGAAGAAAGAAGAATTACCTCAACATGATCTGCATGCCTGGCCTCAGCGTCATCCTGAAGAGGGTCATTGTCAATAAGATATACGAAAAAAGGAGCCAAGTGAGTCAAGTTCTACCTCAGCCTCTGATTCTTCCTTCTCCGGTGGATCAGAAGATTCGGTGGTTTTCTTCTTTCCAGGCTTCTTGGTGGCCTTGGTTTTTACACGAGGAGCACGGGCCGGTTTAGTCCGTTTCTAGAAAGAGCTGTTGGCCTGAGAATAAGGCAGAGAAAGGTTAAATAGATAGTCAATATGGGAGTAAATCAGTAAAGTATGTACATGAACTTACCGACGGCGGTTTATTGGAGACGTAAAACGGAGCCAAACCGGTTTGGCTACATGCAGAGACCGGTTCATCAAGCATCTTCTTTACACATTCGATGATTTCAAGGTCGGCCATTACTACGTCATGATATCGTTGAGGGTCTTTTACATTGCCGGTATACTCATGCATCAATCCGGGGTAGCGGCTCAAAGGCAGAATGCCCCACGAAACCCAGCAGCGGACAAGATCAATGACAGTTAAACCGTTGGCCATCAGAGCCCGGAGCTTGGCGAGTTGAGGAGCAAAATTCTTCCGTTCTGCGGCGGTTAAACGCGGAGGCAGTGGATGGCCATTTCTAAGCCGATGAGGGCGGTAGCCCGGCAAGGGATTTTCTCCATTAGGAGCAGTGTTCCGGTAGTAAAACCAGGTCTGGTTCCAATCTTTAGGATGGCTATGATGTTTGGCATGAGGGAAATCAACTTCTTTCCTTTTTTGAATGGACACGCCACCAAGCTCTGTGTTGGGGCCATCTGAGAATTCTGTGCGGCGGTTCAGATGAAAGAAATCCCGGAATAACTCCACGATTGGCTCTTCTTGAAGATAGACTTCGCAGAATACTTGAAAGTTGCATATATTTGACACGGAGTTCGGACCAATATCTTGCGGGTGGACTTGGAAGCTTGCGAGGACATCCCGGAAAAATTTTGATCCGGGCGGACTGAATCCCCGGTCTAAGTGTTGCATAAAAACAATCACCTCTCCTTCTTGAGGTTCAGGTGGACATTCCGATTCCGGAACTCGCCAGTGGAGAGCCCTCTTTGAGGCTAAGGCACCAGTGGTGACATAACCATTGATCTTTGTCTCTGTAATCCGGGATGGAACCCAGTTGCAAGCAGAAAATTGCTTCGACATTCCGGAAAGAGAAACTGAAAATAAAAGTGCCGGTCTAAGGTATCTAATTCAGTGTTAAACCGGAGAAGAACGTTGTGGAAGTTCAATTGGCGGTTTAAGAGAGGGCTAATGCTATATGGCGGATTGACTATTAAGGAGTTAAACTGCCTGTAGGCAGAATGGCCAGAATTCGAAATTTCTGCTATGTATTGACAGAAACAGGTTTCACACAATGGTCAAATTTATTTGGATCTACCAACATCTGTAAAGCAGTTTTTATTTGATTTCTAAAGGAGCTAAATAGGGCAGGGAAGGCCATGTACTCTACAGAGCTAAAAGAACGATCTGCTAGCATTAAAAATGGACGAAGGGTACCTACCGCATGAGATCTACACTATTACTGGGTCAAAAACTATCGCGGCAGATGGAAGAACAAAGAAAGATGAAGAACTGTGCGGAAGAACTCGGGAACCCTAGAAACAGATCTAAAGACGAAGGAGAAAGGAAGCTTACCACTGCAGATCTACTGTGGAAGAAGGATGACGAAAATCTGGTCCGTTTCAGGTTGATGCAGCGGCCTTTGTTGATGCAGATCTCGAAGGTCGCGGATGGCGGCGGAGCTCCAGAGCTTGGGCGTCGCGAGGAAGAAGAAGGCAAAAGGGGAAAAGAGAGAAGGGCCCTCGGACCTTATTTATAGAGGAGAGAGTAAAACGGCAGGCGCGGGAATCAAGGAGCCTGAAACGGCAGGATAAGTGCGCCTGTCGCCTCGATTTTTGGGATAACCATTAAGTGAAGGAAATTTTTTTAATTATTGTTTACAGAGATGATGTCATGATGGACCGTTGCTACGTTCAGAGGATGACGTCACGGCAGTTTACAAAGTTTCAGGAGAAGACAATATGGCGGTTTACGAAAGTACAAGAAGATGCCTGCAAGGGATATTTGAAGTATTGAAGATTGACATGAACAAATTCAAATCAATCTGGGGCCTAATGTGGAGGATATAGCTACTGGGTATAAACTGGCCAGGAGGGTCCGGTTCACCCTTGATTATGTTAAAGCCCATGAAGATCCAGAAGATGGCGCTTTACTAAAGAAGCATAGAAGCCCGAAGCCCAAAGGCGGATTAGGGCCCATAGTGGTAAACCGCCATGACTATGTAAACTTGTATTATAAGTTAGGAAAGGAGAGACCGAGCCAGACACTTTGTATGAGTCGGCCTCGGGACTCTGTAACCCGGTCGGGCGTCAACCTGTGTATATAAAGGGGCGACCCGGCGGCGGTTTAGGGACAACAGACAACAACTCGATACTCAGGCAAGCGTATTCCGCTCCCTGATCATCGAAACCCAATCAATCCCATCACAAACTAGACGTAGGCTTTTACCTTCATCGAAGGGGCCAAACTAGTATAACTCTCGTGTCCCTTGTCCGGTTTAACCCCTTCAAGCTAACCCGTTGCGATGGCTCCATGACTAAGTCCCTTCACGAGGACATCTAACGTGATAATTCCACGACAAGCACGGTGCTTCCTCAAAATTTTCAATAATCTTTATTCTTCTTGTTTTGAAAGGTTAGCACTAATAATAACAGGATATATCTTTTTCTCACCAAGATAAGCATATTTCAAAGTGTCAGACAATTGTTTTAATTCAACATGGGATCACCCTTAGGTGGAGGAGGACCTCCTAGAGTTTGAATAGGCAAATTATGTTTGAGTAGAGGTTGTTGTTCAAAGAAAATTTTATCTATATCATTTATTTCATGCATATGCATATCATTTTCATGGTCTAGCCAATATTGTTCTAGTGGATCAGTAGGAGGCACATCAATAGAAGCAAGATCAATTATTTCATCATTACTAGGCAATTTTTTCTTATGAAGTTGTCTATTAAATTTGGAAAAATTAAATTCATGAGACTTGAGGGAGTCCCGGACTAGGGGGTGTCCGGATAGCCGAACTATCATCATCGGCCGGACTCCAAGACTATGAAGATACAAGATTGAAGACTTCGTCCCGTGTCCGGATGGGACTTTCCTTGGCGTGGAAGGCAAGCTTGGCGATATGGATATGTAGATCTCCTACCTTTGTAACCGACTCTGTGTAACCCTAGCCCTCTCTGATGTCTATATAAACCGGATGGCCTTAGTCCATAGGACGAACAACAATCATACCATAGGCTAGCTTCTAGGGTTTAGCCTCCTTGATCTCGTGGTAGATCCACTCTTGTAACCCACATCATCAATATTAATCAAGCAGGACGTAGGGTTTTACCTCCATCAAGAGGGCCCGAACCTGGGTAAAAACATCGTGTCCCTCGTCTCCTGTTACCATCCGCCTAGACGCACAGGTCGGGACCCCCTACCCGAGATCCGCCGATTTTGACACCGACATTGGTGCTTTCATTGAGAGTTCCTCTGTGCCGTCGCAATCAGGAAGGATGCCTTTTCCCATCTTTAAAGACGGCACCGTCGTCAAGAGAGCTTTGGCCACCGGCCAAACTGTCCGGCTAGGTGGTTTTCTTATGACCGCCTGTTCGGCCACCGCTCCGACGATGACCTCTCAGGTCATCAAAAGCCATCTTCACGTCAGCTCGGAATTCGCCGAGCAGTTAGATCCGATTGAGCTCTCCTCTGTAAACGAGCTCTTGGATCGCATCGCCACCCTGGGAGTCGCTACAGACTACGATCAGATTGGGCTTAAAACCGATCTGAGAGAGATTAACTCTCCTCAGGCTACCCACCACGTTGTCGTGGTAGAGGAACAATGTGGCAACCCTTCTTCTACGTTGAAAACCAACTATGTCCGGATTCCCGATCCCTCCAAGCCGGATTCCCGCGGAGGGACGGACGCTAATCAAATACAGAACTTAGAGTCAGGCATCAGACTAGATTCGTCGGAAAGCATCCAGCAAGTCAAGCTTCCAAATCCGGAAACCTCTTGGCCTTTAAGCCTCAGATCGGGCGGGGTTCCGAACTTGATTCCACCCGCCCACCCAAACATAAGCAATCTATCTCGAATACGGCAGGAGCCCGATGAAACAGTACATCATTACTGGGCTAGATTCCTCCTGGTTATGAACAGGATAAAGGACTGCTGCGAAGAAAGCGCGATTTCAATTTTCTGCAACAATTGCACGGACAAGGGAATCATGAACGCCATAAGTCGTCACGAAGTTACACGCTTCGTCGACCTAGCGACCATCGTACAAAAATACTGTGCGATGGAGAGTGCCAGGAACACCGAAACTAGGTTTTGGGACAGTCCGGCCTTGACTACAACCCTAGCCCGAAGTAAAAGGGTGCGCCATACTCAAGCACCTGGGTTAAAAACCAAAAACCAAAAAACCCCTAAAGGGCATGGAACCGTACTGGAGGGGTGGCTCAACGGACCCTGCAAAATCCACAGTATGGAGGGCGCCACTCCAACACACAGCCTTCGAGCATGTTGGATACTACGGCAGGTGGCCAAAAGTGGCGAAGGCTTTTTAGCCCCGGGCAAACAGCCCAGCAGTACCGGTACGGTATTAACAGTCTTCGAAACTTTCGCATCAAATAACATGCGAAAACGAACAATCCGCGGCCTCGCGAAAGTCTACCAAGTAGCAACAGCAAATCCATGGAGTGACACGGCTATCACCTTCAACGCCAGCGACGAACCTAAATTCCGAACAGCTAGAGCACCAGCCGCACTGGTCCTCGATCCGATAGTGGACGGCTTTCGCCTTACCAAGGTACTCATGGATGGCGGCAGCGGATTAAACCTCATCTACGAGGAAACCCTTCAAAAATGGATATTGACTGGAGCCGCATCGAGCGAAGCAGCACAACCTTCAGAGGGATAATCCCTAGTCGAGAAGTACGCTGCACAGGAAAAATCACACTAGATGTAGTGTTCGGCTCACCGGACAATTACAGGTCCGAGGAGGTCACGTTCCAAGTGGCCCCATTCGGCAGCGGATATCACGCTTTGTTAGGGCGAGAGGCATTCACAATCTTCCAAGCTATACCCCACTACGGGTACATGAAGCTCAAAATGCCCGGACCCAATGGGATAATCACTCTTGCCAGTGATCCAGATACAGCACTCCGCGCTGAAAATAAGACAGCCGCACTGGCCCTAGAGGCATTGTCCGAAGCCCTAGCGGCAGAGGAACTAACTACACTGCGCTCCACGGTGGATAGGGACGATGTGATCCTCGATAAGAGGTCCAAGTCCACCTCTTTTAAACCAGCAGACGAAATAGTCGAATTTCAGGTCCATCCAACGGACCCCACAAATACGGCCTCCATTGGGGCACAATTAAGTCCATGTCGAAGCCGCACTACGAGAATTCCTTCGGGAAAATTGGGACATTTTTGCCTGGCACCCTTCAGACATGCCAGGAATCCCACGCAGGCTGGCAGAGCACAGCCTAAACATCCTAAAAGGATTCAAGCCGGTCAAACAGATCTTCGGCGATTTTCCGAACCTAAAAGACAGGCAATGGGAGAGGAGCTAGCCAAACTCTTAGAAGCCGGATTCATCATAGATATAAAACATCCGGACTGGCTAGCCAATCTAGTAATGGTACCAAAAAAGGACCAATCCTGGCGCCTCTGCGTCGATTTTAAAGACCTTAACAAGGCCTGTCCAAAGGACCCTTTCCCCCTCCCTCGCATCGACCAAATCATCGATGCTACCGCAGGGCACGATTCATTGTGCTTCCTGGACGCATACTCCGGATACCATCAAATCAAGATGGCGGAAAAAGACCAGGCTGCAACAGCATTCATTACTCCATACGGGCCATTCTGCTTCAACACAATGCCCTTCGGACTCAAAAACACCGGTGCAACATATCAGCGCATGATTCAAACATGTCTGGCTATCCAGATAGGCAAAACAGTAGAGGCATACGTAGACGATGTGGTCGTCAAGACCAAACACGTCGAAACTCTAGTAGAAGACTCGAGGATGACATTCGACAACCTCCGAGCATATGACATTAAGCTCAACCCGGAAAAATGTGTTTTCGGCGTACCAGCTGGAAAGCTCTTGGGCTTCATCGTATCCGGTAGAGGAATTGAAGCAAACCCGGCCAAAATCCGAGCTCTGTCACAATTGGATATTCCAAAGGACCTCAAGCAAATACAAAAACTAACCGGATGCGTAGCGGCCTTAAGTCGCTTCATCTCTCGTTTGGGAGAAAAGGCTCTGCCCCTCTACCGCCTCCTCCGGCGCATCGAACATTTCGAATGGACGGATGCTGCCACAACCGGACTCAAAGAAATAAAGGCCATACTGGCAACAAATCTGGTCCTGGCCGCGCCCAACCTGGGCGAACCTATGTTATTATATATCGCAGCAACACATCAAGTTGTCAGCGCGGTACTCGTCGTCGAGCAAGAGACAGAAGGGCACAGATTCCCTCTTGAAAAACCAGTGTACTGCGTATCCACTATTCTAACGCCATGCAAGTCCCGGTACCCACATTATCAAAAGATAGCGTATGCGGTGTTCATGGCATCCCGGAAGCTGTGACACTACTTTCAAGAGTGTTCCATAACGGTGGCCTCCGAAGTACCTCTCAACGATATTATAAACAATCGCGACGCAACGGGCAGGATTGCAAAATGGGCTATTGAGCTCTTACCATTTGACATAACCTATAAACCACGGCGAGCTATAAAGTCGCAGGTTCTGGCTGACTTCGTCGCCGAATGGACCGAAGCCGAACTCCCTAAAGAGTACGGCGCATACTCCAATTGGATCATGCATTTCGACGGATCCAAAATGTTGGCTGGCTTGGGGGCTGGCGTCGTCCTGACGTCCCCAACTGGAGACACAATCCAATACGTACTTCAAATAATGTACACGGACTCCAACAACGCAGCCGAATACGAGGCCCTTCTGCATGGCCTCCGGATGGCAATCTCCATGGGCATTCAACGCCTAGAGGTGCGCAGGGATTCAAACCTCGCAATATCCCAAGTAAATGGAGACTTTGATGCCAAAGATCCAAAAATGGCAGCTTACCGCAACACCGTCCTAAAAATGTCAGCTCGGTTCGAAGGACTCGAATTCCACCATGTAGCCCGGGATAATAACCAGGCAACAGACGTGTTAGCGCGCATCGGCACGAAACGAGACGCCGTCCCTCCAAACATCTTCCTGGAACGGCTCTTTAAGCCATCCATGTTATGGGAAGAGGAGTCCAGAAATAACAATCCGGAGCCAGCTGCATCACCTAACTCAGACCATTCTGACACAATCGGCGGCTCGGCCAATGAAATAACACCTTCAGCTCACGAAATAATGGCAGTAATTGCCTCGTGGACAGAACCATTCCTAGCCTACTTAATTCGGCAGGAACTTCTCGAAGACCAAAATGAGGCCCGCTGCATAGTTCGGCGATCTAAAGCCTACAAGGTCCATGAGGGCGAACTTTATAAGAAAAGCACAACCGGAGTCCTTCAAAGGTGTATCTCCGAAAAGGAGGGGCGGAATCTCCTGGCTGAAATTCACGCCGAACTCGGCGGGCACCACGCTGCAGCCCGGGCCCTTGTAGGCAAGGCCTTCCGTACAGGATTTTATTGGCCGACAGCCCGGGCAGATGCTCAGGACTTAGTCCAACGATGCGTCGGTTGCCAGCTCTTTGCTAATCAGAGCCACATGCCACCCACCGCCCTCAAAACTATTCCCATTACCTGGCCGTTCGCGGTCTGGGGGCTTGACATGGTTGGACCCCTTAAAGGGGGAACCCACAAGCACAAATACTTATTGGTCATGGTGGACAAATTCACCAAATGGATTGAGGCCAAGCCGGTTAAAACGGCAGAATCCAGACCAGTGATAGACTTCATATCCGGGGTAGTACACCGTTGTGGCATCCCCCACAGCATCATCACTGATAACGGCACGAACTTCACGGCCGACGAGGTTAAACTCTGGTGCAAAAACATGGGCATCAAGCTCGATTACGCTTCAGTCTATCACCCCCAAACTAATGGTCAAGTCGAGCGAGCAAATGGTCTAATCATGAGCGGCATCAAACCCAGACTAGTGCGGTCCCTCAAGGAACCTAACACGCACTGGGTAGAGGAGCTTGACTCCGTACTCTGGGGACTGTGGACCACGCCAAACCGAACTACTGGATTCACACCATTTTTCATGGTATACGGCGCAGAGGCAGTTCTGCCCTGCGATATAATTCATGACTCACCTCGTGTGTGCATGTACGAAGAAAGAGAAGCCGAGTTGGATCGGCAGGACAGTTCGGACGCCTTAGAGGAGGAGCGGGGCGTGGCAAAGGCTCGTTCCGCATTTTATCAGCAGCAGGCTCGAAGATATCAAAGCAGAGAAGTACGGGCCAAAACTTACAATGTCGGCGAACTCGTTCTACGCCTGTCGGACAAGAAAAAGGACAAACTTAAGCCCAAGTGGGAAGGTCCCTTCATCATCGACCAAGTCCTGACCGGCGGAGCATACCGTCTACGTAAAGCATCTGACAACCGACTCGAGCCGAACCCATGGAACGCAGCCCGTCTCCGAAGATTCTACGCCTAAACACCGGACTCAGAGTTCGTCTCACTCCCCCATCCACCTTTTTATATTTTTTACTGTCTCTTGTCCCCCTCTTTCTTCCCACTTTTTTTTCAATACCTTTTATAGGCTGATTTGCGCTTTGTTCGCACACACGTGATGTGCTCCTAGCACTCATTATACCTGGGGGCTTCTTTACCAGAAGCTTATTCATATGGGCTTCACGCCCAATACATGTGTCATACTTCCGCATGTATCTTTTATTCACCATTATATGCATCGATATGACTTAAGTTTTGGCCAAGCTGGGTTGCCTGGCTCCTGTGCTTACCCCTACGTTCCCGATTATTCGGCTAGGAGGTAAAGGGAGCACCTCTGCGATTGTTACTGCCGGGTCAGCCGGACGTGTGCCTCAGACTGGGTGAAGCCGAAAGCTAGCGTTCTTAAGAGAATATTTGGTCGGTGACTTGAAAGATGATTTATTACTTACTTATTTATCTGCCCCCAGATGCTTTTTCTGCTATTTTCGCAGTCCGGCATTGCACCTTAGGGCATGCCTCCCAAGGAAAGGAACCCTTAACGGAACTATTCCCCTGGAAGATGTTTCTTACTAACCATGTAATATAACATAACTAGTTGGGCACTTGTCTGATAAAGCAATTATGACCCCGACACCTTGTCTCCATGCATGCCCCGGTTCTTTTACAATCGTAAGGGTATTCGGACACACTCCGGACTGTTGGGTCCCGAGGTTGAAGCGAAACGGTCCGCAAAGACAAACGATCTACAATCCGGCTAGAAGGCATCTTACATGTCATTTCAAATTACATCGTCAAACCGACTGATTGTACTCCTCCTCAATCCCATCTAACAGGCTGTCTAATTTACAGTCCTGTTGGGAATATTTCGCGGCCAGTTCTACTTGGCTGTACATCAAGCTCACAGGGATCTCCTTCCCATCAGGCCCCGCAGGTCCGACCTCGGCCATGTGGTTTGGGTCAGCCTTCAGGTATCGCGTCTTCACCATGGCCCAGGCCTCCCTGGCGCCCTGACGGCAGGCCGATATCTTCCACAAACGGAGGCGTCACCGTGCTCCCTGAAGCTTCTCAGCAAGCTCACCAAGGCCCTCGGGTAGGGAGACGGATGGCCATAAAGCCTGAACGACGCCACTCATCGCCTGCCGAACACGTTCGAACAATAGCACCAGCTCGGGAAGTTGGTCACCCGTTGACCTAGGCATTTCCTCCGCAGGGCGACCTGTGAGCACACCTAAAGACATATTTTTGTCAATCGACTTCCTCGCCGAATTCTTCTTTTCAAAGGAATTTGCTCAAGCACTTACTATAAATGCCGCGACGAAGCCGCTGATTCTCCTTCACGGAGCCAGACAGCTGGGCCCGAACACCCTTCAGCTCTTCTCCTAGTTGGGTGTGGGCATCTTGGAGCTTGTTTCTCTCCTGCTGCACCTTCATAAGCACCCTCTCGCCGGCCTTTAGCTGACGCGGTAGTTGTTGCTTGTCCGGATCTAGTTAGGCGCCCTCTACAATATTATTATCAGATTCACGCCACACTTTGTTAATTAATTATCTTTTCAAAGTACGTCTTACCAGTGGGGGTCTCTGTGGCTCCCCCTATGGTGGCCAGTGCGGCCTCAAGTTGGGCCTTGCACTCTTGGAGCTCCTGGGGCAGATGGGTATTCTTCTCCGTAAGATCCTGCATAAAAATTGATCCTTAAATCAGTTATTTTAACTATTTTAAGTCTCGAGGGCTACTGGAATATATAACTATTAAAATTACTTACACGTATGTCTTTCACATACTGCTCCGTGGCTCTGGTTAACCCATCTTGAGCGGCACGGAGGTGCGCGTTTCCCGCATCAAAGGCATTTAACGCCTCCGGGGAGAAACACGCGTCACGAAGAACTGTCCGGCGACGCCTGTGATTCATGGTGCTCTCCACCTCAGACCGGGTGGCGGACAGCCTGTCGGCATCTTCCATCGAAGGAGCGTCCGACTCATGCCTTGTATTCGCCTCCCCTCCCGGGCCATGCGTTGGAGCATGGCTGGCAGAGGCTTGATTGGCAACCTCTCCGGACACTGTCCGGCGAGCGCTCTTTCTGGGAAAGTTATGAGCATTAATATACCTCCTGGGAATCCTTCCCTTAAAAATAGCGGTGCTCCGTACCATTGCGGCGACGTTTCAGTTCGCGTCGCACTCCCCTTCCGCCTGCTGGGCCGGACTGACCCTTGTTGGCCGGCCACCGCGGGTTCAGCTTCCCGCCTTAAAGGCACCTCCTGCGATGCACCATCAGTATAGGATGGTCAGAATTGAGCACGGATTAAATGATGGTGTCAAGACCTCGGTCATAGTCACCTGGGAGGCCGGAAACAAACCAGGGTAGTCAGCCATAATGGCGACTAAAGCATTGTGTATGCTGAGCTGGTGGAACACCCCGTCGATCAGTTCCACCGCTAAGTCCGGATCCTCTTCGGAGGTCGGATCAAGGGATCGTTCCGGATCCTCAGGCTGTGGAGTTAGGCTTCGTATGCCTTCCACATCCCGGCGCAGCTCCTGCGTCGAAATCACAGAGTAAGATACTTGACTTTGAAAGTATGGATCGGGTGGATGAAAATCCACTTACCCAGCTCCGAGGGTTATTCATAGACAATCCATTCAGCGGATTCGTGCGGAGGAAGTCCTCCTCCTCTCCCTTGTACAAGCCGGACAGGATCTTTGCCAGATCGGCTGCCGAGCCTGGCCCTTTGCGGCCATGACGGGTGGCGTCATCTTCCCCGTTGAAATCCCACATAGGGTGGCCCCTATATTGGAGTGGCTGCACCCCTCGCATAATACACGTGGCCATGACTCCAATCATGGTCAATCCGGAGTGGGCCAGTAATCTAATCTGGCCCATCAGATAATGGACGCTCCTATCATCTTCCCGTTGAGGGCTCCGCGGGCGCCAACTCAGGCGTTTCTTCAAGGGAGCATTACTGAACTCCGGGAGGCCGATCCGAACTGGATCCGGCAGAGGGGCGTCCTCCATGTAGAACCATTCCGAAGGCCAGTCTTCGGACGCCTTCTTCAGGGTGCCGGATAGATATCCGGTCCCGGCGATGCGCCATATTTCGGATCCGCCCACTTGATATATCGACCCCTCATGAGAACGGGGTACGAGGCAAAACAATCTCTTCCACAGCGCAAAATGGGGCTCGACGCCCAAGAACAGCTCGCAAAGAGCTACGAAGCCCGCGATGTGCAAAATGGAGGCAGGCGTGAGGTGGTGAAGCTGGAGTCCGTAGAACTCTAGGAGCCCCCGGAGAAACGGATGTATGGGAAATCCGAGTCCCCTTATTAGGTAGGGGACAAAGCATATCCGCTCCCCTTTGGAGGGGTTGGGGACGCTCTCCGCCTGCTTCCCACCCTTGTAGGTGGCTAGTCCGGCTCGAACCAGAACCATGAAAGCTGGGGGAAGATATCCCTCGGTTTGGAGCGCCACTAGCTCGCTGTGTGGAACTGAGCATCTCCCCCAATCTCCTGGCTTAGGGCTGGGAGCGCGAGAGGAGGAGCCGCGTCGACTATCCATGATGGAATGGATTTTTGTCAGAGGCGCTTTGATGAGAACTTGCGGATGGAGGATGGTGTAAGCTAGATCTAGATCCTCGCCTCTCTTATAGGCGGCTCATTCGCACGGTTAGGGGGTAAAATGTAAAAATACCCCAGCCTTTCGCATTCGTATGACACGTGGAAGAGGGCCATTATTGGGCGTAGAAGCCAAGGAGCGCAACATTTATAAGGAAGCCGGACACTATTCGACGGGAACATGAAGTTTGAAGGAGAACCCGCCTTACAACACCGAAGACAATATACGCGCCGGACTCGTCGTCGCTGAAGCCCGGTTCGGGGGCTACTGAGGGAGTCCCGGACTAGGGAGTGTCCGGATAGCCGAACTATCATCATCGGCCGGACTCCAAGACTTTGAAGATACAAGATTGAAGACTTCGTCCCGTGTCCGGATGAGACTTTCCTTGGCGTGGAAGGCAAGCTTGGCGATACGGATATGTAGATCTCCTACCTTTATAACCGACTCTGTGTAACCCTAGCCCTCTCCGGTGTCTATATAAACCGGATGGTCTTAGTCCATAGGACGAACAACAATCATACCATAGGCTAGCTTCTAGGGTTTAGCCTCCTTGATCTCGTGGTAGATCCACTCTTGTAACCCACATCATCAATATTAATCAAGCAGGACGTAAGGTTTTACCTCCATCAAGAGGGCCCGAACCTGGGTAAAAATATCGTGTCCCTCGTCTCCTGTTACCATCCGCCTAGACGCACAGATCGGGACCCCCTACCCGAGATCCGCCTGTTACCATCAAAATTTTATCTATATCATTTCTTTCATGCATATGCATATCATTTTCATGGTCTAGCCAATATTGTTCTAGTGGATCAGTAGGAGGCACATCAATAGAAGCAAGATCAATTATTTCATCATTACTAGGCAATTCTTTCTTATGAAGTTGTCTATTAAATTTGGAAAAGTTAAATTCATGAGACTCATCACCAAAGCTAACACTGACAGTTATTTTATGTCAATCTATAGTAGCATTGACAGTGTTCAAGAAGGTTCTACAAAAGATAATGGGAAAAAGTCATCTTATGGGGAACCAAGAACTAGAAAATCAGTAGGGTATTTTATTTTCCCACACAAGACTTCAACATCTCTAACAATCCCTAGTGGTGTGATGGTGTCTCTATTAGCAAGTTTAATAGTGACATTTATGTCTTCTATTTTAGCGGGTGCTATGTCATTCATAATTTCTTGGTATAAGATAAAGGGAATAACACTCACACTAGAACCTAAGTCACATAAACGATGATAATAGTGATCTCCTATTTTAACTGAGACAACATGCATGCCAACAACAGGTCTATGTTAATCTTTTTCATCGGGTTTGGCAATTCTAGCAACTTCATCACAGAAGTAAATAACATGTCCATCAATATTTTCTACCAAGAGATATTTAACCATAGCAACACTAGGTTCTACTTTAATTTGTTCAGCAGGTTTAGGTGCTCTAATATGACTTTTGCAAACCATAGTTGAAACTTTAGCACGTTCCTTTATCCTAACAGGGAAATGTGGTTTCTTAATATAAGAAGTAGTAACAACTGGGTCAACATTGTAAATAATAGTTTCATCTTTAGCTATGATCGGTTCTTTAACTTCTTCTTTAATAGGTGGGTGATATTTAAACCACTTCTCCTTAGGGAGATCAACATGAGTAGCAAATGATTTACAGAAAGAGGCTACTATCTCAGAGTCAAGTCCATATTTGGTGCCAAACTTGTGAAAAGCATCGGTATTCATAAAAGATTTAACACAATCAAACTCAAGCTTAATACCTGACTCTTTACCTTTGTCGAGCTCCTAATCTTCAGAGTTGTGTTTAATTCTTTCTAGAAGATCACACCTGAATTCAATAGTCTTCTTCATAAAAGAGCCAGTACAGGAAGTATCGAGCATGGATTGATCATCACGAGAAAGCCGAGGATAAAAATTTTGAATGATAATTTCTCTTGAGAGCTCATGATTGGGGCATGAATATAACATTGACTTAAGCGTCCCCCATGCTAGAGCAATACTTTCTCCTTCACGAGGCCAAAAATTATATATATAATTCCGATCACGATGAACTAGATGCATAGGATAATTTTTTTGGGTGAAATTCCAATTTCAATTGATTCCAATTCCATGATCCAATATCATCACATAGCCTATACCATGCCAATGCTTTTACCTTCAAAAATAAAGGGAAAACCTTCTTCTTAGCTTCATCTCTGGATAAACCTGCAAGCTTAAATAATCCACAAATTTCATCCACATATATCAAGTGCATATCAGGATGTTCGGTTCCATCTCCTGCATAAGGATTAGCTATTAGTTGTTCTATCATACCGAAAGGAATTCCATAACCAATATTTTTAGTAGGTGCAGTAGGTTGAGGGGCAACTAATTGTGGTTCCGGTCGAGGTGAATATACCACGAACAAACCCCTTAAAGGATGACTCTCCATAGTAACAAGTGACAATAAATTTCAGCATATAATAATAATTTTTCCTTACCAATTTCCACTTACCAAGAGTGTTTCACTCCCCGGCAGCGACGCCAGAAAAGAGCCTTGATGACCCACAAGTATAGGGGATCAATCATAGTCCTTTCAATAAGTAAGAGTGTCAAACCCAACGAGGAGCATAAGGAAATGACAAGTGGTTTTCAGCAAGGTATTAACTGCAAGCACTGAAATAGTCGGCAACAGGTAGTTTGATAGCAAGATAATTTGTAACGAGCAAGTAACGGTAAAGATAGATAAAGTGCAGCAAGGTAGCCCCCTTTTGTGTCAAAGGACAAGCCAAAACGGTCTCTTATAATAAGCAAAGCGTTCTTAAGGGTACACGGGAATTTCATCATATCACTTTCATCATGTTGGCTTGATTCGCGTCGCTACTTTGATAATTTGATATGTGGGTGGATCGGTGATTAGGTGTTGTTCTCACTTGAACAAACCTCCTACTTATGATTAACCCCCTCGCAAGCATCCACAACTACGAGAAAAGTATTAAGATAAAATCTAACCATAGCATTAAAATTTTAGATCCAAATCGGTCCCTTACGAAGTAGCGCATAAACTAGGGTTTAAGCTTCTGTCACTCTAGCAATCCATCATCTAATAACTACTCCACAATGCATTCCCTTAGGCCCTAATAAGGTGAAGTGTCATGTAGTCGACGTTCACATGACACCACTAAGGGAAGCACAACATACATATCATCAAAATATCGAACACATATCAAGTTCACATGATTACTTGCAACATGACTTCTCCCGTGACCTCAAGAACAAAAGTAACTACTCACAAATAATAATCATGCTCAAAATCAGAGGGGTATTAAATAGCATAATGGATGTGAACATATAATCTTCCACCAAATAAACCATATAGTAATCAACTACAATATGTAATCAACACTACTAGTCACTCACAAGCACCAATGTAAGGTTCTGGTACAAAGATTGAACACAAGGGATGAAATAGGGTTTGAGAGAAGTTGGTGCTGTTGAAGACGTTGATGGAGATGCCCCCCCCCCCCCAAAGATGGGAGAGTTGTTGGTGATGATGATGGCAATGATTTCCCCCTCTAGGAGGGAAAGCGGAATCGCTTCGCCGGAGGGCAAAAGTGCTCCTGCCCAAGTTCCGCATCGAGACGGTGGCGCTTCGTCCCGAAAGTCCTCCCTTATTTTTTCTAGGTCAAAATGACTTATATATCAGAAGAGGGGCACCAGATGTGGGCCGATGAGGGCACAACCCACCAGGGCGTGCTTGGGCTCCCTGACGCGCCCAGGTCGGTTGTGCCCACCTGGTGGCCCCCCTCTGGTAGTTATTTACTCCAATAATTCTTGTATATTCCATAAAAAAAATCCGTGAAGTTTCAGCTTATTTGAAGTTGTGCAGAATAGGTAGCGCTGACGTGCTTTTTCAGGTCTAGAATTTCAGTTGTCGGTATTCTCCCTCTTTGTGTAAACCTTCCAAATTATGAGAGAAAAGGCATTAGAAATACTTCCAAAATCATTATTATGCATGAAAACATTATAAATAACAGTAGAAAAACATGATGCAAAATGGACGTATCACCCATCACGGCGACCGAGGAGAGGGCGACTGGGGGAGGATCCCTGCGGACCCCGACCCTTGCGGAGGCCTAGGCCCATGACCATTCATTGCCCATGGAAGGACGCCGCTGCCGCCTCGACGGGTGGCTTGCCAAGAGTGGCAATGAGTGGTCGCTTAGTGACACTTCCACCGCCACCTGGACGGGGAGCTTGCCAAGACTAGCAATTAGTGGTCGCCTTAGCAACACCTCCGTCGTCGCCTCGATTTGGAAGCTCACCAAGACTGGCAAGGAGTTGTTGCTTAGCAATACATCCGCTCACAAACAGGGCAACCCGGACAACATCGGCATTGGCCGAGGGGGCCGTACCTAATGCGCAGGATGAAGCAAAGCGACTCCTCCGTGGGCACTAGACGGTGGCTGGGTAGGGCTGCCGCGCCATTCAGCCGCTAGAAGAGCTACTTCGACGATGAGATGGATGGCGACGGCGGTGCCACTGGCCATGTCAGCCACGCGTATGAGGTCACCGTTGACTGCAAGCTAGTTTAGGTTTTTCTTTTTAATTTTAGTCAACAAGACAAAATATCGTCTGTTTTTATGTAAATTATATGTCTGAACGTAAATGAGTTCGGCCCTCTTTGCATGAAATTCGTCCAGTGCGTTCGAATCCCATTTAAAATATATGCGGACACGATTAGATGGAACTGTCCAAATCATATTTAAAATGTATGCGCCTGATTAACAACAAACAAGTCCACACATTCATAGTGCACACCCAACCCAAGGCCCCCTCACAAGTCCACCGCACGACCCCCAAGGAAAACAACTCTAATCAAGAGGGCGACTGAGCCACATCGCCTTTCCCAAGACACGCCTCACGCACGCACAGCTAGCACTGCCATACTCTACTCTGCCACCCTCCTCCGCCCCTCTATTCTATTTTGTTCCCTTCCGCCAAGCCAAGCCCAGCCCAGCCAAGAAGAAGAGAAGAGAAGACAACTCGCTCCCTCGCTCGCGCTCCCATCCCGACGCCGCCCGCCGCCTCCAGCGAACGAGGCACCGCGTCCCCCACCTCGATCCGATCCATGGCTTCCGCTGCGGCGTCGCGCCCCCCGGCCCCGCCGCCGCCGCCTCCCCCGCCCCCGCCGTCGGCCGCGATGCAGTGGCTCGGCCCGCGCGTCTCCTTCAGCCTCGAGGACGCCGGCGGATGCACGGCTGCGGGGGGTGGGGCAGCGGGGAAGGCGAGCAACGACTTCGAGTTCCTGCTCGCCGGCTGCTCGGCCGTCTCCACCATGCTGCCCGCCGACGAGCTCTTCTCCGGGGGCAAGCTCGTGCCGCTCCGCCTCCCGTCTTCGAGCGGCTGTTCGTCGGAGGTGGTGACCACGCGGCCTCCGCCGGCGCCGGCGGCGACAACGCAGCAGCAGCAGCAGCCGGAGACGCCGAGGGCGGAGGAGGAAACGAAGGATGCGGTGGTGGAGGCGGAGCAGGCGGCGGAGGAGCCCAAGGTTCCGGCCAGGAGGTGGAGGGACCTGCTCCGGAGGCGGAAGCAGCAGGCGTCCTCCTCCTCCTCCTCGTCCACGGAGACCAAGCAGCCGCTCCGCCGCCTCCTCCGCCGCGGGCCGAAGCCGCCCGAGCAGGAGCCGTCCCTCAGCCTCCCGCTCCTCCGCGACCCCAACGAGCCCGACAAGCCCGCGCCGGCACCCGCATCGGCCCCGACTCCATCGCCGACCCCGCCGCCTCCCGTCAGCACATCGCAGCACCAGCTCCCGCCAAAGATCCGGCTCACGGCGGCGCAGGTTGCCGCGCCGCCACCCCCGCCACCCCCTCCTCCACCTCCTCCCTCCGCCGTGGCCGCCGACAGCCCGCGCCTGAACGCGGCCGGCAAGGTGGTGTTCAACGGGCTGGGCCGCAGCTCGAGCAGCCCGAGCAGCCTGGCGGGCGGGCGGCGCCACCGGTCCGGGTCCGGCGGCAGCGGCATGGAGCGGTCCTACTCGGCGCACGTGCGCGTGACGCCGGTGCTGAACGTGCCCGTCTGCCGCAAGTCCGTGTCCGTGTTCGGCATCGACCGGCTCTTCTCCCCGTCGTCCGCGTCCACCGCCGCCGCCGCCCACGCGGCCGCGAAGAAGCAGGGGAAGGTGGCGAAGAAGGAGGCGACCGCACCACCACCACCACCATCCTCCTCGCATTAACGTCCGTGTCTGTCCATCTCGGCATCATTATCAGGGAACATACTACTCCTACATAGCAGCAGCAGACACCACCACCACACCGCCATTGATGAGCTTGGGACGAGCCGTTTTAATCCTACTGTTTTTGGCTGACGACGCTTAATTAGGTGTTTTTGTTGGAAAATTAAGCTTAGCTCCAAGAGTACGCTTGAGTAATCAGCTGCGTGAGGACAAGTAACTTGAATTTGGGATGTAAATACAGGCGAGGTAGTAGTGATCCGGCGAGTGAGTTCTTCTTTTTGCTAGTGCGTGAGAAAGTACTGATGGTGGTTGTGATGAGACCCGTTGATGATGATGATGATGAGGTTATGTTTCAGAGACGGCGTACGCATCGGAATTCGGGGCTTTTCCCATTGCGTCGTGTACTCTCCGTTGCCTGCCTGTTTGTTTGTCTGGTGCTGAGAAAGCGGAAACTGAAAAGTTGAGTTCTGGTACGTACGCTTCCGCTGGGGTTTGAGCAAAGTACGAGGCACGCGTTGCTCCTTTCCAGGCCGGCCGCGCGTGACAAGAACCACACGTACGATCTTCTAAACTAGTCGCACCGTACCGTGTGGCGTATGGCGACGGCGGCGGGGCGGCGGCGGCCGGAGAAGATGGATGGATGAAGACCATGCGGCCGGAGAGGATGGAGTGAAGGCGAAGCGATGGAAGTGAGTCGGGGAGGAGACCGGTCGTGGTGCGCCGTGGCCCCCCGGCGATGGATCCATCTGCACTGCACTTGCGTTAGTGGTGGTGGTCCAGATCGATCTCCGCTCCGCTCTGCGCTCTGGCGCTGGTGGCTGGTCATAGTGGCATGTGCCATGGGCCTCTCGCTAGCCGGGTCGATATCGTCGTCGCCATGCAATCGATTGATTGATGAGTAAAGCTGCTCGTTGGCGCCATTACTGCAACAATACTTCATCGACTCATAGTAGTAGTTGCAATGATTCATCGGCTCATCATCACGCAACCAACGCCGATCGCCGGAACCGGTGTTGGTGTGGGACAAGAACAATCAAACAAGTTAACTAAATTAAACTAAATTAAAAGGTTATCTGAATCTTCTATCTCATGTTTGTTTGGGATATACTCCTACCACGGCGTAGTCGGCGAGTACAACGTGCCGAGGAGCCACATGCATGGGGCCGGTGCCAGTGTCGGGCTGGACTGGCATGCAGACGTGATGCATGTGCCGCCATGGCCTATGGAGTCGTCGATCTGGCTGTCAACAGCCTCCCAATTGGCCGAGACCATCTTCATCCTCCTCCGCCGCGCTCCTCATTGATTCCTGCCTTTCCATTCCATGTGCCGCTGCTTCAGCCAATTTCTGCCGAGCCAGCACTCGGGCCTCGTCGGTGAAATGAATTTCAACGGGCCGGAACACACGCGTACGGCGGCGGCACCGGCGCCGGCCGGCACGGGCGGACGAACGGATGGGATCGGTCCGCGCCGTGCTTCATGCCATGCATGCATGCCGTCCGCCTGTCATGTGTCATGTCTCGGCTCAGCACTCGGCGGCAGTACTCGTCCGGTACGTTTGTCATCGAAACCTACCCACCTGATCTGACGGAGCAGCGGCCACCGGCAGTTGGACCTGGATCCAAACATTCAACCGGATGTACTGCGTGCAAGGCTGACTGGCCGCCAGCAACAGCTCAACATGATGCTGTAGTACATGCTGCCGCCTCCCATGTCCGTTTCTTTCTTTCAACAGCACACGCGCACATGCATCATCGATCAGATCAAACACCACGTAGTAGGAGTACGACGTTTGTAACACTGTGATGACCCCGACTTTCTCAATGCGTACGGTCGGAGGTACTGTGGCATCCAAAGACAAGGGGTCCAAAGGGCGCGTTTAGTTGCTCGCATAAGGCATTAGAGCATCTTCGAGAGATGGTCCAAATATAAAAATAACTAACTTTTGGACATTCTAAGACAAAAAACACTGCTCCAACAGACGGTCTATATGCAAAAAAAATTGAACCGCGGCCTCCTCGTGATGTAAAATGCAACACCTAGCGATGCAAATATACATCACGAGATGCATCTCGTCCAAAACCAGCCGCCGTCCGCGAACGCCCAACCACCACTTCATTTGCGTTCCCGCCCGCGCCCGTCCGCCCGCCCGAAGAACAGCCGACCGGAATCCGCCGCCGCGACCGCCCAAAACCTCGCCGTCGGCGCCGCCACCACCCCACATCCCCTCCGCCGCCCTCCGTCGCCGCCGCCCTCTGCCTCCGTCGCCTCCCCGCCGCCGCCCAAACGCCGCCGAATCGGGTGGCAGCCGGCGCGGGATCCGGCCCCTCCGGCGGTCCGGCTGCCGCGGTAGGCCTCCGCCGGGTCTTTAGGCTGCCGCCGACCTCCTCCCGTCGGCCGTGAGCCTGTCCACGGCCGTTGCGCCGGCCGCACGACCGCCTCCCCGCCGCCCTCCGCCCGGCTGCCGAACTAGTCTTCGCCGCCCGCCGAGCTCCTTTTGGCCGGCCTCCGACCTCTCATCTCTTATCACCGCCGCCGTCCGGAGCCGACCGCAGCCGTCCGGAGCCGACCGCAGCCGTCCGCAGCCGTCAGCAGCCGCCAATCCAACCGGCGGCCATCTTCCTCGGCCGCGCGCACAAGGTGTTCGACGGAATTTCCCAAGGTAAAAAAATGACAAAACTTGATGATTTAACTTGGGATTGGATAGTATGTTTGACGGTAGTTGTGTGCATTGTAGATGAGCTCGGTTGACTCCTCTTTCGTGGATGATTCATCGTCGGACGAGGAACTTGATTTGCATGAAGAAGAGGAGATTGCTATGCTAGTGGCCGTGCACAAGAGGAAGAAACCGAAGCACTGTGGTTCCGTTTATGGTCATGCGTTCATTCGGAGAGAACGGATTGATGCGCACAAATGGTTGGTGCACAACTACTTTGCATCGTCACCTGTTTTTCCGGAGAATTACTTTCGACGCCGTTTCAGAATGTTGAAAGACTTGTTCTTTCGCATTTGCAATGAAGTGAAGCAGCATAACCCAGTGTTCAAGCAGAGAAGGAGCTGCGGGTTGCTTGGCCATAGCATTGAGCAGAAGGTCACTGCCGCTTTGCGCATTATGGCATATGGTGTTCCGGCAGATTACATTGATGACAACTTGGCGATGGCAGAGAGCACTTCTATCTTCTATGTCAAACAATTTGCAATAACTATGGTAGAAGTGTTCGGTCCACAGTATTTGAGAGCACCCAATGCTCAGGACACTCAGAGGCTTTTGGAGATGAACAAAGCTCGAGGGTTTCCAGGTATTGTAAGTGCATCTAGTGCCCCCTAGTGATTTTGGTGCATTGAAGACTTATAGGTTAAGAGACTGATGCGTTTGTGAGTGTACACAGGTCTATAAGTCTATGAGGAGTTTGATATTTACAGAGAAAGTCGACCCTAAAAATGAAGTTCTTCGACTGAAGACTTTGGATTTCTGAAGACTTTGAAAGTGAAGAAATTGGTGTGACCTTGAAGACTTGGTAATCATTCGAGAACATGAATCATGAAGACTCTTGTTTTTACTATTTCATTTTCTCTTTGTTGAGTCATAGGAAACACCGTACTGTTAAAGGGGGTCGAGGAAATACTAAGGAAAACTTTACATGTGATGCTCAACTCAAAATCCTACACCTACCAATCCTTTCGAGTGAAGCCATTGAAAACCTCACACAGTTCAGTCATATTCTTCAGTGACAGAGATGAAGTTCTTCTGATCTCTGAGGAATTTGTTTTGATTGAGGAGTTAGGAATTCGCCAGTGCGGATTGCCTACAAAGTGAGGAACATGATAGCCCTGAGGTATTTGAGAGTCAAATATTCCGACCGTTGCTGTGTCACGCGCCAGCTGTCCCAAAATATCTACCCACCTAACGGCCATATTATTGAAGGGCATTTATGTCTTATCATGTCGGGCTGCTCCCTAGGCTATAAATAGCCGCCCCTCTACAACCACTAGTTGGTTGGCTGCTCCGAGAGAAACTGACACTTGTCATTTGAGAGCAACCCATCCTCCAAGGACTTTGAGTGAAAATCATCAAGTGAGGAAATCCCAAACCCAAACCGACAAACCCCAAAGTGATTGAGCATCACTGAAGAGATTGATCCTGCGTGGATCCGATGCTTATTTCCTTTGAAGACTATGCTTCTTCCGGACGGTTAGGCGTCAAGGTCTAGAGCATCCAAGAGGAATTGTGGATCGCCGAGTGACCGAGTTTGTGAAGGTTGGGAAGTCACTTGAAGACTTACCACGAGTGATTGGGCGAGGTTTGTGTGACCTTAGCTCAAGGAGAATACGGTGAGGACTGTGTGCCTGGGACTGGGTGTCCTTGAGTTTAAATACTCAGCCGCTCCAACCAGATGTACAACTGAGACAGCAGTTGGAACTGGTCTACCAAATAATTGTCTTCACCGAGCTTACTGGTTCTATTTCCTCAACTCTTTCATTTCCTCATCTTTGTTGTTGTGTGCTTGTTCATATCTGTTTGAAGACTTTTGACTGAAGACTTTCTCAATTTCCTCAGTTCAATTTCTTCAGTCTGTCTGTCTTCATCTTGTGTTATCCTGTGTTACGCTTTCTGTACTCTGTGCTTGTCTTCATTTCATCATGATGACTATGCGTGTGTTCTGCTATGTTTACTTTTGAGTACTTATTCCGCTGCAAGTAGTTCTTCATTTAGGAATTTCCTCACCAGCAAATTCCTCAGTGAAGAATTCATAAAAATCGCCTATTCACCCCCCTCTAGTCGATATAATGCACTTTCAATTGGTATCAGAGCAAGGTACTCCCTTGTTCTGTGTGATTTTGGTTTAACCACCTGGAGTTCTAGTTATGTCGACTGCAGGATCGAGGAACATTTCCTACCCCATCTTTGACGGTCATGAGTATCCTCGGTGGAAGGCCATGATGAAAAATCGACTCATGGCTATGGACAGCGAACTGTGGACCGTCACTGAGATTGGTCTTACTGATCTATGCAAGATGGCGGAGGCTGATGACATTCGCAAGTACACTCTACTTAACCTCACAGCGAAGGATGTCATCTGCTCAAGTCTGTCCCGTAATCAGTTCAGGAACGTCATGCATCTCAATCACGTGAAGCTAATCTGGGACCGTTTCTCTGAGGTCTATGAAGGTCATCGGACTCGTCATGATCCTTGGTTTGAGGATTACAAGGAATCTCTCAATGCGATGACATTCAAACCAGAATTATCATCGTCTACCCCCTGCCTTATGGCAAACAGTGCTAAGAATGATCAACCCAAAGCAAACGAGTGGGTCCTCGATAGTGGATGTACGAATCACATGACTGGTGACAAGAATCTATTGATGGATGCTCCTTTATCACCTCACATCTGAAGCATATCATTTTCGCAGACAAAGGAAAAAGTCAGGTATTGGGTCTAGGTAAGGTTGCGATCTCAAAGGATCGACACATTGACAAAGGCATGCTTGTCGAGTCCTTAGGATACAACCTCATGTCTGTCTCAATGCTTTGTGATCTTGATATGGTTGTTGTCTTTGGAAGATATTGTTGTGTTGTGATCATGGAAGTTGACCATTCCAAAGTCTCCGAAGGCTTTAGGAGAGGAGATTTGTATATTGTTGATTTCTCTACAGGACCACAACCAGCAGTGTGCTTACTCGCAAAAGCTTCAGAAGGTTGGCTATGGCATCGACGACTTGGTCATGCTGGCATGAGGAATCTGCACACGCTTGCGAAGAAGAAGCATGTCATTGGCATTGAGAATGTCAAATTCCTCAAAGATCACTTGTGCGGAGCATGTGAAGCTGGAAAGATGACAAAGGCCAAGCATCCAGCGAAGACTGTCATGACTACCACTCGACCATTTGAATTGCTTCACATGGATCTCTTTGGCCCTAACCATTATTCTGCAATTCTAAATGATGCATCTCAATATGGCTTTGTTATTGTTGATGATTATTCCCGTTACACATGGGTGCACATTGTCACTTACAAACATGAAGTGCAGGAATTCTTCAAACGATTTTCCTCGAGGGCTTCAACCAACTTTGGTGTGAAGATCAAGCACATCAGAACTGACAATGGGACCGAGTTCAAGAATTCCGGTCTTGATGGCTATCTTATGAACTTGGTATTACTCATGAGTTATTTGCTCCTTATACTCCTTAGCAGAATGGTGTCGTGGAGCGCAAGAACAGAACCCTTGCTGAAATGGCTCGCACTATGCTTGATGAATACAAGACGCCTCGTTGCTTCTGGATTGAGGCAATTAATACTGCTTGCCATGTCATTAACAGGGTATATGTTCACAAATTCTTCAAGAAAACTGTGTATGAACTCCTCACTGACAAAAAGCCCAATGTGAGTTATTTCAAAGTCTTCGGTGCTAAATGTTGGATTAGAGATCCTCATCACACTTCCAAATTCTCACCGAAAGCACATGAAGGTTTTATGCTTGGTTATGGAAAGGACTTGCACACCTATAGAGTCTTCAACAATGTTCTTCACAAAGTTGTTGAAACTGTAGATGTGCGGTTCGATGAAACTAATGGCTCGCAAAGAGAGCACCTACCTTCTGTGATAGATGAACCAGCACCTGAGGATTCTATCAAGTTCAAGGCTACTAAGGATGTAATTCCTACCGAAGAATCTGCTGAAGAATTCATTCCAGATCGTGATGATCACCGGGCTGGCGCGCCTGAAGAAAATGGTGCTGAAGAAAATGCTCCTGAAGGAAATGCTGATCAAATTCCTCGAAGACAACCCACTCATCCTCGCATTGCTAACGAAGTGCAAATTGAGAAGATCATTGATGACATTGAAGCACCAGGTCCTCTCACACGCTCAAAATCTTCACATTTATCTAACTTTTGTGGGCACTTTGCTTTTGTCTCTATCTCAGAGCCCACTAAGGTAGATGAAGCATTTCTGGAGCCTGAGTGGATTCAGGCTATGCAAGAAGAATTACATCAATTCGAGCTCAACAACGTCTGGGAACTGGTCAAACGTCCAGATCCTCGCAAGCACAATATCATTGGCACAAAGTGGATCTACCGCAACAAGCAAGATGAAAATGGCCTTATGGTGAGGAATAAGGCATGGCTTGTAGCTCAAGGCTACACACAGGTTGAAGGAATTGATTTCGATAAAACTTTTGCACCTGTTGCTAGACTTGAGGCTATTCGCATATTACTTGCTTACGCTAACCATCATAATATCACTTTATATCAAATGGATGTGAAAAGTGCATTCCTCAATGGTAAGCTTGAGGAACAAGTATATATTGCTCAACCCCCAGGTTTTGAAGATCCAAAGAATCCCGACAAAGTCTTCAGACTCAACAAGGCCCTGTATGGCCTCAAGCAAGCCCCTCGGGCGTGGTATGATACTTTGAAGGAATTCCTCATGAAGAAAGGCTTCAAACCCGGTTCACTCGACCCAACTCTTTTCACAAAATCTTATGATGATGAATTATTTGTGTGCCAAATATATGTTGATGATATTATGTTTGGCTGTACTGACCAACGTTATAGTGATGAATTTGCCTATATGATGAGTGAAGAATATCAAATGTCTATGATGAGATAATTGAAATTCTTTTTAGGTCTTCAAATTAGTCAACAACGCAATGGCATATTCATATCTCGGGAGAAATACCTCAAAGATGTATTGAGGAAATTCGGCATGCAAGACTGCAAAGGGTCAAAATTCCAATGCCCACAAATGGCCATCTATGCACTGATGAAAATGGTCAAGACTTCGATCAAAAGGTATACCGCTCCATGATTGGCTCATTATTGTACCTATGTGCATCTAGGCCAGATATTATGCTTAGTGTTTGCATGTGTGCCCGATTTCAAGCTACACCGAAGGAATCACACCATAAGCCTGTGAAGCATATTCTTCGATATCTAGCTCACATACCAACACTTGGATTATGGTATCCCAAGGGCTCGTCATTTGATCTCATTGGATATTCAGACTCTGACTATGCTGGCGATCGCATGGACCGCAAGTCTGTTGGGCAACGTAGCAGAAATTTAAAATTTTCCTACGTGTCACCAAGATCTATCTATGGAGAGACCAGCAACGAGGGGAAGGAGAGTGCATCTACATACCCTTGTAGATCGCTAAGCGGAAGCGTTCAAGTGAACGGGGTTGATGGAGTCGTACTCGTCGTGATTCAGATCACCGATGATCCTAGTGCCGAACGGACGGCACCTCCGCGTTCAACACACGTACAGCTCGACGATGTCTCCCACGCCTTGATCCAGCAAGGAGAGAGGGAGAGGTTGAGGAAGACTCCATCCAGCAGCAGCACAACGGCGTGGTGGTGATGGAGGAGCGTGGCAATCCTGCAGGGCTTCGCCAAGCACCTATGGGAGAGGAGGAGGTGTCACGGGAGGGAGGGAGGCGCCAAGGGCTCAGGTATGGATGCCCTCCCTCCCCTCCACTATATATAGGGGCAGGGGAGAGGGGGGAGGCGCAGCCTTGCCCCTTCCTCCAAGGAAGGGGTGCGGCTAAGAGGGGGGGAGGAGTCCATCCTCCCTAAGGCACCTCGGAGGTGCCTTCCCCCTTGTGGACTCTTCCCTCTAGGGTTCCCTAGGCGCATGGGCCTCTTGGGGCTGGTGCCCTTGGACCATGTAGGCCAAGGCGCACCCCCTACAGCCCATGTGGCCCCCCGGGGCAGGTGGCCCCACCCGGTGGGCCCCCGGGACCCTTCCGGTGGTCCCGGTACAATACCGATGACCCCGAAACTTGTCCCGATGGCCGAAACAGGACTTCCTATATATAAATCTTTACCTCCGGACCATTCCGGAACTCCTCGTGACGTCCGGGATCTCATCCGGGACTCCGAACAACATTCGGTAACCACATACAAACTTCCTTTATAACCCTAGCGTCATCGAACCTTAAGTGTGTAGACCCTACGGGTTCGGGAGACATGCAGACATGACCGAGATGTTCTCCGGTCAATAACCAACAGCAGGATCTGGATACCCATGTTGGCTCCCACATGTTCCACGATGATCTCATCGGATGAACCACGATGTCAAGGACTCAATCGATCCTGTATACAATTCCCTTTGTCTAGCGGTATGGTACTTGCCCGAGATTCGATCGTCGGTATACCGATACCTTGTTCAATCTCGTTACCGGCAAGTCTCTTTACTCGTTCCGTAACACATCATCCCGTGATCAACCCCTTGGTCACATTGTGCACATTATGATGATGTCCTACCGAGTGGGCCCAGAGATACCTCTCCGTTTACACGGAGTGACAAAATCCCAATCTCGATTCGTGCCAACCCAACAGACACTTTCAGAGATACCCGTAGTGTACCTTTATAGCCACCCAGTTACGTTGTGACGTTTGGCACACCCAAAGCACTCCTACGGTATCCGGGAGTTGCACAATCTCATGGTCTAAGGAAATGATACTTGACATTAGAAAAGCTTTAGCATACGAACTACATGATCTTGTGCTAGGCTTAGGATTGAGTCTTGTCCATCACATCATTCTCCTAATGATGTGATCCCGTTATCAATGACATCCAATGTCCATGGTCAGGAAACCATAACCATCTATTGATTAACGAGCTAGTCAACTAGAGGCTTACTAGGGACATGGTGTTGTCTATGTATCCACACATGTATCTGAGTTTCCTATCAATACAATTCTAGCATGGATAATAAACGATTATCATGAACAAGGAAATATAATAATAATCAATTTATTATTGCCTCTAGGGCATATTTCCAACAGTCTCCCACTTGCACTAGAGTCAATAATCTAGTTCACATCGATATGTGATTAACACTCAAGGTCACATCCCCATGTGACTAACACCCAAAGAGTTTACTAGAGTCAATAATCTAGTTCACATTTACCATGTGATTAACACTCGATGAGTTCTGGGTTTGATCATGTTATGCTTGTGAGAGAGGTTGTAGTCAACGGATCTGAACCTTTCAGATCCGTGTGTGCTTTACAAATCTCTATGTCATCTCCTAGATGCAGCTACCACGTTCTATTTGGAGCTATTCCAAATAACTGTTCTACTTGGAGCTATTCTAAATTGTTGCTCCATTATACGTATCCGGTATCTCTACTCAGAGCTATCCGGATAGGTGTTAAGCTTGCATCGACGTAACCCTTTACGACGAACTCTTTTACCACCTCCATAATTGAGAAAATTCCTTAGTCCACTAGTTACTAAGGATAACTTTGACCGCTGTCCTGTGATCCATTCTTGGATCACTCCTGTACCCCTTGACTGACTCATGGTAAAGCACACTTCAGGTGCGGTACACAGCATAGCATACTGTAGAGCCTATGTCTTAAGCATAGGGGACGACCTTCGTTCCTTTCTCTCTATTCTGCCATGGTCGAGCTTTAAGTCTTAACTTCATACCTTACAACTCAGGCAAGAACTCCTTCTTTGACTGATCCATCTTGAACACCTTCAAGATCACGTCAAGGCATGTGCTCATTTGAAAGTACTATTAAGCGTTTTGATCTATCCTTATAGATCTTGATGCTCAATGTTCAAGTAGCTTCATCCAGGTTTTCCATTGAAAACACTTTCCAAATAACCCTATATGCTTTCCAGAAATTCTACGTCATTTCTGATCATTAATATGTCAACAACATATACTCATCAGAAATTCTATAGTGCTCCCACTCACTTCTTTGGAAATACAAGTTTCTCATAAACTTTGTATACACCCAAAATCTTTGATCATCATCAAAGCATACATTCCAACTCCGAGATGCTCACTCCAGTCCTCAGAAGGATTGCTGGAGCTTTGCATACTTATTAGCATATTTCAGGATAGACAAAACCTTCCGGTTGTATCACATACAACCTTTCCTCAAGAATCGTCGAGGAAACAATGTTTTGACATCCTATCTGCAAGATTTCATAAATAATGCAGTAATTGCTAATATAATTCCAACAGACTCTTAGCATCGCTACGAGTGAGAAAGTCTCATCGTAGTCAACTCCTTGAACTTGTCGAAAAACATCTTAACGACAAGTCGAGCTTTCTCAATGGTGACACTTACCATCATTGTCTGTCTTCCTTTCAAAATCCATATGTACCTAACAGCCTTACGACCATCAAGTAGTTCTTCCAAAGTCTACACTTTGTTTTCATACATGGATCCTCTCTCGGGTTTTATGGCCTTGAGCCATTTATCGGAATCCGGGCCCACCATCGCTTCTCCATAGCTTGTAGGTTCATTGTTGTCTAGCAACATGACTTCCAAGACAGGATTACGTACCACTCTGAAGTAGTACGCATCCTTGTCATCCCAAGAGGTTTGGTAGTGACTCGATCCGAAGTTTCATGATCACTATCATAAGCTTCCACTTCAGTTGGTGTACGTGCCACAGGAACAACTTCCTGTGCCCTGCTACACACTTGTTGAAGTGACGGTTCAATAACCTCATCAAGTCTCCACCATCCTCCCACTCAATTCTTTCGAGAGAAACTTTTCCTCGAGAAAGGACCCGATTCTAGAAACAATCCCTTATTGCTTTCGGATCTGAGACAGGAGGTATACCCAACTGTTTTGGGTGTCCTATGAAGATGCATTTATCCGCTTTGGGTTCGAGCTTATCAGCCTAAAACTTTTTCACATAAGCGTCGCAGCCCCAAACTTTTAAGAAATGACAGCTTAGGTTTCTCTAAACCATAATTCATACGGTGTCATCTCAAAGGAATTATGTGGTGCCCTACTTAAAGTGAATGTGGTTGTCTCTAATGCCTAACCCATAAACTATAGTGGTACTTTGATAAGAGACATCATGGTATGCATCATATCCAATAGGGTGCAGTTATGATGTTCGGACACACCATCACACTATGGTGTTCCAGGCTGTATTAGTTGCGAAACAATTTCCACAATGTCTTAATTCTGTGCCAAACTCGTAATTCAGATATTCATCTCTATGATCATATCATAGATATTTTATCCTCTTGTCACGACGATCTTTCAACTTCACCCTGAAATTACTTGAACCTTTCAATAATTCAGACTCATGATTCATCAAGTAAATGTACTCAACATCCACTCAAATTATCTGTGAAGTAAGAACATAACAATATCCACTACATGCCTCAGCACTCATTGGACTGTACACATCAAAATGTATTACTTCCAACAAGTTGCTATCTTGTTCCATCTTACTGAAAACGAGGCTTTTCAGTCATCTTGCCCATGTGGTATGATTTGCATGTCCCAAGTGATTCAAAATCAAGTGAGTCAAAACGGTCCATTTGCATGGAGTTTCTTCATGCATATACACCAATAGACATGGTTCGCATGTCTCAAACTTTTCAAAAACGAGTGAGCCCAAAGATCCATCAATATGGAGCTTCTTCATGCGTTTTATACCGATATGACTTACGTGGCAGTGCCACAAGTAGGTGGTACTATCATTACTATCTTTTGGCATGAACATGTGTATCACTACGATCGAGATTTAATAAACCATTCATTTTAGGTGTAAGACCATTGAAGGTATTATTCAAATAAACAGAGTAACCATTATTCTCCTTAAATGAATAACCGTATTGCGATAGACGTAATCCAATCATGTCTATGCTCAACGCAAACACCAAATAACAATTATTTAGGTTTAACACCAATCTCTTTGGTAGAGGGAGCGTGCTATGCTTGATCATATCAAGCTTGGAAAAACTTCCAACACATATCGTCAGCTCACCTTTAGCTAGTCTCCGTTTATTCCGTAGCCTTTTGTTTCGAGTTACTAACACTTAGCAACCGAACCGGTATCTAATACCCTGGTGCTACTAGGAGTACTAGCAAAGTACACATTAACACAATGTATATCCAATATACTTCTATCGACCTTGCCAGCCTACTTATCTACCAAGTATCTAGGGTAATTCTGCTCTAGTGGTTGTTCCCCTTATTACAGAAGCACTTAGTCTCGGGTTTGGGTTTTACCTTGGGTTTCTTCACTAGAGCAGCAGCTGATTTGCCGTTTCATGAAGTATCCCTTCTTGCCCTTGCCCTTCTTGAAACTAGTGGTTTCACCAACCATCAACAATTGATGCTCCTTCTTGATTTCTACTTTCGCGGTGTCAAACATCGCGAGTATCTCAAGGATCATCATATATGTCCCTGATATATTATAGTTCATCACGAAGCTCTAGCAGCTTGGTGGTAATGACTTTGGAGAACCATCACTGTCTTATCTGGAAGATCAACTCCCACTCGATTCAAATGATTGTTGTACTCAGACAATCTGAGCACAAGCTCAACAATTGAGCTTTTCTCCTTAGTTTGCAGGTTAAGAAAGTCATCGGAGGTCTTATACCTCTTGACATGGGCACGAGCCTAAAATCCCAATTTCAGCCCTCAAAACATCTCATATGTTTCGCGATGTTTCAAAAACGTCTTTGGTGCCTCAACTCTAAACCGTTTAACTGAACTATCACGTAGTTATTAAAACTTGTATGTTCGATGTTCGAAACATCCACAAACGACGTTTGGGGTTCAGCACACTGAGCAGTGCATTAAGGACATAAGCTTTCTACTGTCCGCATAATTGCTACTATCAACTTTCAACTAAACTTTTCTCTAGGAACATATCTAAACAGTAGAACTATAGCGTGAGCTACGACATAATTTGCAAAAACCTTTTGACTATGTTCAGGATAATTAAGTTCATCTTATGAACTCCCACTCAGATAGACATCCCTCTAGTCATCTAAGTGATTACATGATCCGAGTCAAACTAGGCCGTGTCCGATCATCACGTGAGACGGACTAGTCATCATCGGTGAACATCTTCATGTTGATCGTATCTTCTATACGACTCATGTTCGACCTTTCGGTCTCCGTGTTCCGAGGCCATGTCTGTACATGCTAGGCTCGTCAAGTTAACCCTAAGTGTTTCGCGTGTGTAAATCTGTCTTACACCCGTTGTATGTGAACGTTAGAATCTAACACCCGATCATCACGTGGTGCTTCGAAACACGAACTGTCGCAACGGTGCACAGTTAGGGGAGAACACTTCTTGAAATTGTTGTAAGGGATCATCTTATTTACTACCGTCGTTCTAAGCAAATAAGATGTATAAACATGATAAACATCACATGCAATCAAATAGTGACATGATATGGCCATCATCACTTTGCTCCTTTTGATCTCCATCTTCAGGGCTCCATGATCATCATCGTCACCGGCATGACACCATGATCTCCATCATCATGATCTCCATCATCGTGTCTTCATGAAGTTGCCTCGCCAACTATTACTTCTACTACTATGGCTAACGGTTAGCAATAAAGTAAAGTAATTACATGACGTTTAAGTTGACACGCAGGTCACAAATAAATAAAGACAACTCCTATGGCTCCTGCCGGTTGTCATACTCATCGACATGCAAGTTGTGATTCCTATTACAAGAACATGATCAATCTCATACATCACATATATCATTCATCACATCCTTTTTGGCCATATCACATCACATAGCATACCCTGCAAAAACAAGTTAGACGTCCTCTAATTGTTGTTTGCATGTTTTACGTGGCTGCTATGGGTTTCTAGCAAGAATGTTTCTTACCTACGCATGAACCACAACGTGATATGCCAATTGCTATTTACCCTTCATAAGGACCCTTTTCATCGAATCCGATCCGACTAAAGTGGGAGAGACAGACACCCGCCAGCCACCTTATGCAACTAGTGCATGTTTGTCGGTGGAACCGGTCTCACGTAAGCGTACATGTAAGGTTGGTCCGGGCCGCTTCATCCCACGATGCCGCCGAATCAAGATAAGACTAGTAACGGCAAGCATATTGAACAATATCGACGCCCACAACTACTTTGTGTTCTACTCGTGCAAAGAATCTACGCAATAGACCTAGCTCATGATGCCACTGTTGGGGAACGTAGCAGAAATTCAAAATTTTCCTACGTGTCACCAAGATCTATCTATGGAGAGACCAGCAACGAGGGGAAGGAGAGTGCATCTACATACCCTTGTAGATCGCTAAGCGGAAGCGTTCAAGTGAACGGGGTTGATGGAGTCGTACTCGTCATGATTCAGATCACCGATGATCCTAGTGCCGAACGGACGGCACCTCCGCGTTCAACACACGTACATCTCGACGATGTCTCCCACGCCTTGATCCAGCAAGGAGAGAGGGAGAGGTTGAGGAAGACTCCATCCAGCAGCAGCACAACGGCGTGGTGGTGATGGAGGAGCGTGGCAATCCTGCAGGGCTTCGCCAAGCACCTACGGGAGAGGAGGAGGTGTCACGGGAGGGAGGGAGGCGCCAAGGGCTCAGGTATGGATGCCCTCCCTCCCCTCCACTATATATAGGGGCAGGGGAGAGGGGGGAGGCGCAGCCTTGCCCCTTCCTCCAAGGAAGGGGTGCGGCTAAGAGGGGGGGAGGAGTCCATCCTCCCCAAGGCACCTCGGAGGTGCCTTCCCCCTTGTGGACTCTTCCCTCTAGGGTTCCCTAGGCGCATGGGCCTCTTGGGGCTGGTGCCCTTGGCCCATGTAGGCCAAGGCGCACCCCCTACAGCCCATGTGGCCCCCCGGGGCAGGTGGCCCCACCCGGTGGGCCCCCGGGACCCTTCCGGTGGTCCCGGTACAATACCGATGACCCCGAAACTTGTCCCGATGGCCGAAACAGGACTTCCTATATATAAATCTTTACCTCCGGACCATTCCGGAACTCCTCGTGACGTCCGGGATCTCATCCGGGACTCCAAACAACATTCAGTAACCACATACAAACTTCCTTTATAACCCTAGCGTCATCGAACCTTAAGTGTGTAGACCCTACGGGTTCGGGAGACATGTAGTCATGACCGAGATGTTCTCCGGTCAATAACCAACAGCGGGATCTGGATACCCATGTTGGCTCCCACATGTTCCACGACAATCTCATCGGATGAACCACGATGTCAAGGACTCAATCAATCCCGTATACAATTCCCTTTGTCTAGCGGTATGGTACTTGCCCGAGATTCGATCGTCGGTATACCGATACCTTGTTCAATCTCGTTACCGGCAAGTCTCTTTACTCGTTCCGTAACACATCATCCCGTGATCAACCCCTTGGTCACATTGTGCACATTATGATGATGTCCTACCGAGTGGGCCCAGAGATACCTCTCCGTTTACACGGAGTGACAAATCCCAATCTCGATTCGTGCCAACCCAATAGACACTTTCAGAGATACCCGTAGTGTACCTTTATAGCCACCCAGTTACGTTGTGACGTTTGGCACACCCAAAGCACTCCTACGGTATCCGGGAGTTGCACAATCTCATGGTCTAAGGAAATGATACTTGACATTAGAAAAGCTTTAGCATACGAACTACATGATCTTGTGCTAGGCTTAGGATTGGGTCTTGTCCATCACATCATTCTCCTAATGATGTGATCCCGTTATCAACGACATCCAATGTCCATGGTCAGGAAACCGTAACCATCTATTGATTAACGAGCTAGTCAACTAGAGGCTTACTAGGGACATGGTGTTGTCTATGTATCCACACATGTATCTGAGTTTCCTATCAATACAATTCTAGCATGGATAATAAACGATTATCATGAACAAGGAAATATAATAATAATCAATTTATTATTGCCTCTAGGGCATATTTCCAACAAAGTCAACATCAGGCACATGCCATTTCCTCGGACGAACTTTGGTCTGTTGGTCCTCGAAGAAACAGAACTGCGTATCACTCTCCACTGCAGAAGCTGAGTACATTGTTGCTGGATCATGCTGTGCTCAATTACTACGGATGAAGCAAACACTCAAGGACTATGGCATCAACGTGAAGAATGTGCCTCTCTACTGCGACAATGAGAGCGCTATCAAGATTGCTCATAACCTAGTTCAGCACTCGAAGACAAAGCACATCCAGATTCATCATCATTTTCTTCGTGACCATGTGTTGAAGGGCGATATTTCCATCGACCACACAAGCATTGAAGACCAGCTGGCTAATATCTTCACTAAGCCCTTGGATGAGAAGAGACTTAGCAAGTTGCGGTGTGAGCTAAATATCCTAGAATCTTCGAATGTTCTCTGAAATGGACACTCGTCCTAACACTTATGCTGACTTGATGACTTAGATGCGCAACACACAAAGTAACGTTTTTCTTCAATCAATGAAGACTAACCCTCTAAGTGTGAAGAAATTAATGAAGAAATTGACTCTCAGAGCCCTACAACAATTGTACGCAGTGTCTGAAGTCAACTTTCTTATACGGTGGGTTACGCCACCACAAAAAGTTGGAAATCTTAAAAAATTTGAGTTTTTCCTCTGTTTTTGAAATTCCCCAATTCTTCAAATTCTTCAACTTGCAATGTCTTCACTATTTCCGTCGTTTGTCTTCATTTGAATATATATATATATATATATATATATATATATATATATATATATATATATATATATGAGTTTATGTCCTCTACAACATTCACTTATTGCTAATTCTTCAGGTTAATTTTTTTCGCTAAGTGAATGTGATCGGACCCTTCCCCCTCTATGCTAAACTCAATCTAAACTTTTCACAAATTCTTCATGTGCGTTATAATTTGAAACTCGTTCAAAATCTTCACTGTATCCTTGATTGCTGAAGAAATTGCGAACGGAAACTTAAAATAATCTTATCCAAATTTTCGGCTTTGCCGCTCAAACTGTTCTGCATTCCATGATAATATACTTATCTATTCACCCACGATCCTACAAGATCGCTACCTCATAGTACGTGGGTGACACATGTCACATGAATGAGAAGGGCTAGGGGCACGTTCGTCCGAAATCTTCGGGCGTACAGTTTTTCACTGCCACTATAAATACCCCTGCCTCTTCCTCACTTCATTTTTACTCCGCTCGATTTCACTCCCGCTCGAGCTTCCCAAACCCTAGCGCCGCCGCTACTTCATCGTTGCCGGTGAGGAAGAGCTTCACTGCCTCGACCTCATCACCGTCGTACTCACGCCGGTTGCGGATTTCTTCACTCCGCCGCCGCCGTAGCTGTCTTCCTCTGCCGAGTTAGGGCGTGGAAGATCTGAACGGACGAACTTGACTTCAACACTTCCCAGTTCATCGTGTTCTTCATCAAGGGGTAATTAAAAGTTACTTTTATTGCCCGCTTTGATTCATGTGTTTTTCTTGAAAATCTTCAAAGGTGTTTTTTCTTCAAATCTTCACACACTAAACACCTCACATGTTATCTGTTCTTGATTCGTTTCTCTAAGCAATGATTTTCTTCAAGATTCCTCAATTGTGTGGATTTTCAAATTTGTACAACTCTGGAACCTAAGATAAAGAACACTTAGTGAAATTCTTCAAGACTCATCGGTCAAATTCCCCAAACCTATTCTTTTTGAAAATCTTCTGAGAACGCATATGACCTCTCCAAATTCCTCGCAACTATACTCTATTCACAGGTACACATGTCCGCTGCTGAATCACTAGGTTCTCATCAACTTAACTCATTTGCAGCGTTCCTTGAAGAAAAGTTGCATACCTCTTCAGAAACTTCAGTTGCTCATATTCCTCAGCTAAAGAAAATGGGCGATGGTAAGAAGCCACAGAAGGGAGGAAAGAGGCATGAGGTCAATGCCGCGTTTGAAATCCCTGAGGACATTTATGCTGGATACTGCACTCCTGATGAGGCCAAGTTTGTCAAGGAGGACAAGAATCAGCGCAAGGTGCACATACAATGGATTGAGAGGAGATGGGCACGAGAATGGAGGGAGTATAGATATGTTACTCCCAAGTACATGAAGAAATTCACACTCAACCCTCCATGCTCAAGACCTCCATTGGCACCTGGCCAACTGGCGGATCCCACCAGCCTCAAGCGCGGTGAGGACTATGCTGATGAATGGGCAAGGCGCCAGGCCAAACTAGCCAAACAAGTAAAGGAAGCAGTGAGGAAATTCAATGAAGATTCTGCTGTTGCTGCTACCGCTGCTGAGGCCTCTGCTAGTAAGCCCAGGAAGGTGATGCCTAAGAAGCCTGCCCACAAGTCAAGTGCTTCTCCTTCAATGCCCTCACGGCCAAGCTCCTCAGCAATGCCTTCAAGGCCAGTATCTTCAAAGCCCTCATGGCAAATTCCTCAGTCGGCTCCTCATCCTCCAAAGTCTTCAGCTTCTCCGTCAAAGTCTTCAGCTGCTCCGACCAAACCCTCGGCACCTGTGCATCTCTCCACATGCCAAAGGACAACTGGCATATCTATTGCCTCAGGAGCATTTGCTAGCTCCACTGCTGCACCAAGTTCCTCAACCGGTCCATCTCTGCTGAAGAAAAAGGCCACTGCTGGACGAGGCCTTCGACCAAGTCCTCACAAGAAGCAGGTCGCCTTTCAAATGCCCTCTGATGACGATGAGGCTGATGATGAAGAACTTGCCGAAATCATCAGAGACAGGCAAGCCAGGGCCGCTAGAGCCAAAGGTAGCAATGTGCCACTACTTCTGGATCCCAAGATGATTCTCGATTTCATTGGCTTATGGTACAAGGACCCTCGTACACCTTTGCCGGAGATGAACCTCACTCCTGGTCAAAGTCATGTTCTCACTCACTTCATTGAGGAAGAGAAGTGGAAATATGAACAAGGCCGACAACTGAAGAAAGCGCAGTACAAGAAACAACGCTACCTCAAGGACAATGTCCTCACTCTTACCCCTGAACAACTCATTGCTTTACAAGCTGAAATCAAGAAACTGAGTGATGATTTCAATCGGTACTATGCTGATTGGAAGGGAGCAAAGGTTCGGTTCGTAAATTTGACGAAGACATTTTCTTCAACTGCCACTGCTCCTGTGCATGTTGAAACTCCTCAAGCTAAAGCATCTACTCAGCCTACTAAAGAACATGCCAGCACCGCTGATGTCAGTCAGGCTGCTGAAGAAAATGAGAGTACCAGGGCTGATGACTCCATTCCAGCCACTGAAGAAACTGCCAGGGCATCCACTAGTGGTGCGCCTGAAGAAAATGAAGAAGTCAGGGAAACTGCAATAGTTGCGCCTGAAGAAAATGAACGAAAGTCCTCTGCATCTCCTACGCTAACACCAGCTCCGATCCTTCCATCTGCATTAGATGTGAAGAAGACCAAGGCTGCAGAGCATGCGGCGATGAAAAAGAGGAAGGCATCAGCTTCATCAGATTCTTCAGCTCCGAAGAAAATGAAGCCTTTGACAAGTTCAGCTGAAATCCTATTGATGTTGTTCCTGTCTCTTTCATGCCATCAAAGGACGTAGTTCCGTTTGGTGAAGATTATGATATTCCCGAGGAATCCGATGAAGAAACTCCTTATGCTGCTTCGATAAAGCAGTTGGATGAAGAAATTGAAGTGGATAGAATCCCTTCAACCCTAGTCATATCCTCACCTATGCCTCAGTTCACTACTAAAGAGGCAGGTGTTGAAGAAATGGAAGATGAGGATGTGGACATCGGCTATACCACACCCGTACTGAATGATGACTTTTGGGAAAGTCAGAACCCCAACTCGCCGTTGTTCACTCCTCTCCAAGCAATTCCTCAGTCCCCATCAGCTACTGAAGTGCATATGGGATCTGATGAACCTCGTGCAACCACGTCCGTCCATGATGAAATTCCAGCCACTAGTGCTGAAGAAAATGTGAATGAAGAATTGATGACCCAGGCTGCAGATGCAGAAGAACATGAAATTCCTCAGCATGAGGAACCTGAAATTGCGATTTCTGAGGTGGTATTGCAGATCACTGACACCCCTCAACCCAAGCCAAAGGATCCCTTCTCCAAGAAGCCAAAATTCAAGGCTGATGATTTCTTCGGCGAGCGTGTATTCTTCACTGAATTCAACCCATATGACAATGCTCGTCTTAGAAGGAAGTGCTTCTGGACTGCCAGCCGGGCCAACTTCTATTCCTCAGTTCTCTTCGACAAGGACAAAGTCTTCGACCACGAGCACATTCCTCACGTGGACATGGAATCTATGCCTTGCTTCACGGCGGTCCTTAGTATGCTTCACGATGCAGGTCTGCTTAGCTTTTTCACTGACATCGTTGACTGGAATGAAGAGCTAATTCTTTAATTCTATGCGACGCTGCATATCACTGGTGAAGCACATGACATAAACTCCTGGGTGTTGGACTGGATGACCGAAAACACTCATTACAAGGCACCAGCCTCTGAATTGCTTCGTGCCTTGCCAATCAGTCCTCCACCAGAAGGTGCTTGATGTCTATATGATGTGCCTGAACTCACTGATCACTATATGCAAGTGCTCATGAAGCCGCTGAAGCCTGGACAAGAACAAAGAACCAAATTCCTCGTGAAGGAATTGCTGTATGTGCCAAGAACCATCTATTGCATTCTGACGAAGACTATCAGTCCAATCAAAGGTCATGACTCCTCTGATGAAGAAATTGTGGGGATGATGAAGAATATGCTCTTCAACATCATGCATGGCATCCCTAACAATTACCATGATTTCTTCATGAGGACTCTTGCTAATGTTGCACTTTCCCCGTTTGAGCTAAAGCCTTATGCTCCATGGATCATGAGATTCCTCAGATCAAGGTCTTCACTCAACTACAAGGCTGACAATCTCAACCATGGCAGCTACTTGCCCCCGATTGAAGTCCTCAAACAGACATATTCTTCTGCTGAAGAAAAGGGTAAGGCACCTGCTATTATCGATGAAGGCACTCGTCCATTAGATGGTTAGTTCCACAAAGCTGCATCTTACTCCACCAATGATGACTCTGCCACACATGATTCTGCAGCCAATGCTCCCAAGTCAAGTCCTCAAGCTACTGCTCCTCGTGTGATGACTGACCGTGAGCTGCTTCTAAGTCTTCACCAGAAGGTCGATCGGAACCACAAATGGGTTAAGCGTCAGTTTGGCTCTATTCTTCACAACATGACTTCTACACATAATGCAGTGAAGAAAAACCATTACTACCTCCATGAAGTGTTTGATCCCACCTGGGTTATTCCGTCACATCTGTATGGTGAAGAAGATCTCAAGCAAATGGGCTTCAAAGAAGATTTTGACTGGTCTGCTCCTCCGCCGAAGAAGCTCAAGAAGGTCAAGGTTCCTCCTTTGGTCGCAAGTTCATATTCCTCATCCCGCGAAACGGACGAGTTCGAAGACTTGGATGACACTGCAGCAGGCCCTACATCGACTCAAGACCCCAACAACACTGGCGCTCCTCCATCTTCATGATATTCTTTAGGGGCGTTAGTCCTCATTTTCAACCCTTTTGGTCATTCAATGACAAAGGGGGAGAAATTTGAGTTAGTCTTCAAGCGGGTCTATCCAATATGTCTTTTTTTGCTAAGTTACAACTCTCGTTCTTCTGATGACTTTGCTGGATCGAGTTGTAATCTTAAACTCTATGGTGGTCTGATACTTTTGTTGTGTTCTTTTGCATGCTAATTCCTCATTAATGTTAATGCACGCATGTTGAATTACATCAGTCACCATATTTCATCATGCATTTCAAATTCTTCATGTTATATGTCAAATGTGTATATGAATTACAAGATATAGGGGGAGATCTCCATGATTATACTCTTCAAGTGTGCATTACTTCAAAAGAAAATTCCTCACTATGCACATCTTCAGGGGGAGTTCTTCTATATCTTGCAATCAAATTCCTCAGTATCAGTATTTACACTTCATATGATTATCCCCGTTGAAAACTTAACCTATATTGTCATCAATCACCAAAAATGGGGAGATTGTAAGTGCATCTAGTGTCCCTTAGTGATTTTGGTGCATTGAAGACTTATAGGTCAAGAGACTGATGTGTTTGTGAGTGTACACAGGTCTATAAGTCTATGAGGAGTTTGATATTTACAGAGAAAGTCGACCCCTAAAAATGAAGTTCTTCGACTGAAGACTTTGGATTTCTGAAGACTTTCTGAAGACTTTGAAAGTGAAGAAATTGGTGTGACCTTGAAGACTTGGTAATCTTCGAGGAACATGAAGCGTGAAGACTCTTATTTTTACTATTTCATTCTCTCTTTGTTGAGTCATAGGAAACACTGTACTGTTAAAGGGGGTTGAGGAAATACTAAGGAAAAATTTCCATGTGATGCTCAACTCAAAATCCTACACCTACCAATCCTTTCGAGTGAAGCCATTGGAAATATCGCACAGTTCAGTCATATTCTTCAGTGACAGAGACGAAGTTCTTCTTATCTCTAAGAAATTTGTTCTGACCGAGGAGTTAGGAATTTGCCAGTGCGGATTGCCTACAAAGTGAGGAACATGATAGCCCTGAGGTATTTGAGAGTCAAATATTCCGACCATTGTTGTGCCACACGCCAGCTGTCCCAAAATATCTACCCACCTAACGGTCATATTATTGAAGGGCATTTATGTCTTATCATGTCGGGATGCTCCCTAGGCTATAAATAGCCGCCCCCTAATACCACTAGTTGGTTGGCTGCTCCGAGAGAAACTGACACTTGTCATTTTAGAGCAACCCATCCTCCGAGGACTTTGAGTGAAAATCATCAAGTTCGGAAATCCCAAACCCAAACCTACAAACCCCAAAGTGGTTGAGCATCACTGAAGAGATTGATCTTGCATGGATCCGACGCTTGTTTCCTTTGAAGACTGTGCTTCTTCCAGATGGTTAGGCGTCAAGGTCTAGAGCATCCAAGAGGAATTGTGGATCGCCGAGTGACCGAGTTTGTGAAGGTTCAGAAGTCACCTAGAGACTTACCACGAGTGATTGGGCGAGGTCTGTGTGACCTTAGCTCAAGGAGAATACGGTGAGGACTGTGTGTCCGGGACTGGGTGTCCTCGAGTTTAAATACTCAGTCGCTCCAACCAGATGTACAACTGAGACAACAGTTGGAACTGGTCTACCAAATCATTGTCTTCACCGAGCTTACTAGTTCTATTTCCTTAACTCTTTCATTTCCTCATCTTTGTTGTTGTGTGCTTGTTCATATCTGTTTGAAGACTTTTGATTGAAGACTTTCTTGATTTCCTCAGTTCAATTTCTTCAGTCTATCTGTCTTCATCTCGTGTTATCCTGTGTTACGCTTTCTGTACTCTGTGCTTGTCTTCATTTCATCATGATGACTATGCGTGTGTTCTGCTATGCTTAATTTTGAGTACTTATTCCGCTGCAAGTAGTTCTTCATTTAGGAGTTTCCTCACCAGCAAATTCCTCAGTGAAGAATTCATAAAAATCGCCTATTCACCCCCCCTCTAGTCGATAGAACGCACTTTCAGGTATGCTCGGGTCTGTGGATTGCATGCATTGGAAATGGAAGAATTGTCCAAAAGCATGGCATGGACAATTCAAAGGTCGTGGGAAGGATGCCACTATCATTCTTGAGGCAGTTGCTGATTATGAAACATGGATTTGTCATGCATATTTTGATATGCCCGATTCTTGCAACGACATCAACGTGCTCGACCGGTCACCTCTCTTTGCCAACTTAGCAAATGGAGAAGCACCACCGGTGACCTTCGAAGCAAATGGCTGCACCTACAACTATGGGTACTATCTTGCAGATGGGATCTACCCGAGGTGGAGTACATTCGTCAAGCCGGTTGCAAAACCTGAAGGTAAGAAAGAACTTGTCTTTCATAATGCACAAGCGGCGGCTAGAAAAGATGTTGAGAGGACATTTGGGATTTTGCAATCCAAATTTGCTATTGTGCGAGGACCATCTAGATTTTGGGATCAAAAGATCCTTTGGTACATCATGACCGCTTGCGTGATCATGCATAACATGATCATTGAGAACGAGCGTGGAAAACATTTAGATTACAACTTCTATCACTTGATGGGCATTCCTGTTAACCCCATGCGAAATGAACAGCGCATCAGACGTTTCATGAAGGTGTACCGCGAGATTAGAGACATCGATGTGCATGACCAACTCCAGAGAGATTTGATGGAAGAGCATTGGAAATGCATTGGCGAAAGATCCGCATAGATTCATTATTTGTTTGTTCAAAACTATGTTGTATTGTGCAAAACTATGTTATATTTGTGTTGCATTGCATATCCTGGATCTAAAGAACTATGTAATAATTTGATATTGTGGACATGAATTTTTTTAATGTTATTTTCAAATATTTGCGGCTGTACAGTGGCTGGACAACGGCTGAACAGCAGCCGGGCGGCTGCTGGCCGGTTTTGGACCATGCATTTGGACCATCTATTGGAGTTGCTCTTTTGGACCATGAATTTGGACCATCTGTTGGAGTTGGCCTTTTTTCGGAGCTCCAAAACGCACTTTTTGGCGGTCCAAAATTTACATCTCCGGTTTTGGACCGTCAAAATTTGGACCATCTATTGGAGATGCTCTTAGGCTATTCACGCCCGCTTAGAAAGAAAACGGGTTGTTTGGTTGCCTGTCTAGCATGAAAATATTGGCTCGCACGAACCTTTGAAACAGTCCTCAGCCAAGCCCGCATGAAACACCCGAGTCGGCAGTTTCCACCGAGCCAGGCTCAAGCGATGTAGAAGAGGGGAATGCGGCGTTGGGTAAAGAAGGAATAGAGAGGGATTGGTGGAATTGATATTTTATTGCTTGGGCCTCTTGGTACATAGGAGTACATGATCATTTTGGAGTACAAAACAAGGTACAAACAAGTCCTAGTCAATCATACACTTCCTAATGATCACGATACTCAACACTGGGCTCATGCACCCACGGAGATGACGGGAGCTCGTGTGCGCTTCCGGGAAAGCGGCGGGACAAATTCGCGTCACCGCCTGCCGATTCAGTCACATACATAGTCAAGATGACCGCAACGGCAAAACTCCAACCACCATTTTCCCCCTCTCGAGTTTTCCCTCCGCGTGGAGCCACATCGACAATGAGGTAAGCAGCGCAATTGCTCCGGGCATCGGTTGACGGTGACGGTGATTTGATGACTCCTCTTCTCCAACGTGTTCAGCGCCTCCACCGCGGCTGCTCCAATAGCGTCTGTGAATTCAATCACGCCCTCCTCTCTACTAGTTCTAGCTAGATCTATGAGCATGTGGTAGGGTTAGATCTTCTGATCTGTGTGAGTGTGATGTTCTAGTACCTAGTGGTGATGGATTTGAAGCATGCTAGGAGTTGTTTCCATGTGGACAAGGACTAATAGCTAGTGGTCATGGATGGATTGGTAGTATGCTTGATGTGCGCTATGCTAGTGTGCGGGTATTTGCGCTAGTTTGTTCAACCACTTGCTGTGATTTGAGCTGTTTTGTTGAACTAGATCATCCAAATGTTCATCTGGTAGTGCTCATTCGATAGGTCCACATGTAGTGTTCGTTCATGTTGTCCATGTTTAGTGGTAGTTTCTAATGTCCATGTGTAGTTTGCCATGGTCTGACACTTACACTTGTAGGAGATGAGCACACAAGAGTTTGGTCACACCATCGTCCTGTCCCAGAGCTAGTCCCGATGTCCTACGTCGAGGACTCCCAGCCTCGCGTTGACCAGATGCCTCCTAATTTAGATGTTTTTGAGGTGCCAACCATGGTTCCTCCATTTGTGCTGGCTCAGCCCAATGTTGCAGCTCATGCCGCTACACAAACTGCAGCCGCAAAGGCAAAGAAGGATGGTAGGGGGAATAGCATGAAGTGGCAGCCGTTCCTCTCAACGTTCATGCTTAACAAGATGTCTGAGATCATAACTAGTGGGATGAGGACCGACAATGGCTTTAAGGGGGTGCACTTGGATGCTGTTGCAAAGCAAGTGTTCAAGTTTTGTGGACAGAAGGTCAGCTCGACCCAGGTCTACAACCACCTCATGAAGTTGAGCGAGGTGGATCGCAGTGTCCAAGCTCAGAGACACGAGCGAAGCTTCATGGGATGAGGATAACTGCTTGATCCTTTTGAAGGCAGAACACTAACAAGGCCACATCATGGTTAGCTCACAAACCATGTCATTCTAACTAATAAGATGTTTACATCTATGTACCATTGCCATTCTAACTAACCAGCCTGCCCTGTTTCTTTCTTAGGCTCACCCCAAGGACACAGTTCCTCAGCACACCCATCCATAACTACCATCAGATGCAGCAGATCTTCTCCTTTGGGCTGGCAACCGACAAGCATGCTATGGGCTCCAGTCAGCCGCTGAGCTCGTCGATTCCTGAGTATCCGGACACCCATGAGTCAGTCACCATCAATATTAATGTCCTGACAAGGATGGTGAGCATGGTCTGGTGCTTGATTGGAAGAGGAAGATGGGAGCCTTGATGGAGGATGAGTTGACTGTCTTCAGCAGCATGACTCGGGCCGTGAAGGAGGTGGCCACCACCATCAGGGAGCAAGCCGGTCGACGTACACCCTGACCTGTACAACTACCATCATGGAGCAAGGTGGCTTCAGCCCATAGGCTCTCATGGCAGCTCTCAGACACCTGTTCGACAACAAAACCCAGGGTGTTGGGTTTGTTGCCATGGGAGACACCCACAGGGTGCTCTGGCTGAGGATCTGGTTGGGTAAGCACTACTACTAGTGTTACTTTGGTGTTGGTGTTGGCGTGCATGATCCTCGACAGCGATGTCAATGGTGACAAGGACGACGATGACGATGACGATGTATATTTTGTATAAGTAGGGTTTGAAAACTATTTTATGGTTTGTATATTTTGGTGAGGTGGTATATACTAACCCCTCATGCTGATGAAAAACTTGTGGTGGTAGGATTACACCCTATTTTGGATGTGGTGGTAGGATGACACCATACTAGTACTAGGGGTAGGTTGAACTTGCTATGCCGTATGATCATGCATGCTTAGTATTGCTCTTATGCTCCATTGTTGGTTGCTTGTGTGCTCCATTGCTTGTTGTTTGAACTCTTGCTCTTCTGCAATACTAGGAGAAGTGGTATGTGATGTTCCACGGGAGGGTTCCAGGGGTTCCAGTTCATAGAAGCATGCAATGAAAAAGTATCAAGTTACAAGAACAGTAGCCAAAGATGGTTTAAGAGTAGGTAGGCGGTAGAGGATGTTTCTGTTGGGGAACGTAGTAATTTCAAAAAAATTCCTACGCACACGCAAGATCATGGTGATGCATACCAACGAGACGGAGAGTGTGTCCACGTACCCTCATAGAACGTAAGCGGAAGCGTTATGACAATGCAGTTGATGTAGTCGTACGTCTTCACGATCCGACCGATCCAAGCACCGAACATACGGTACCTCCGAGTTCAGCACACGTTCAGCTCGATGACGGTCCCCGGACTCCGATGCAGCAGGGTGTCGGGGATGAGTACTGTCAGCACGACGGCATGGTGACGATGATGATGTTCTATCGACGCAGGGCTTCCCCTAAGCACCACAACGATATGACCGAGGTGGAATATGGTGGAAGGGGGCACCGCACACGACTAAGGAATGATCACGAAGATCAACTTCTGTGTTATGAGGTGCCCCCTGCCCCCGTATATAAAGGAGGGAGGGGGGAGGTGCGGTCGGCCCCTAGGGGTGCGCCTGGAGGAGTCCTACTCCCACCGGGAGTAGGACTCCCCCCTCTTGCCTTGTGGGAGAAGGAAAGGGGGAAGGGGAAAGAGGAAAGGGGGGCGCCGCCCCCCCCTTCCTTGTCCTATTCGGACTAGGGGGGAGGGGGCGTGCAGCCTGCCCTGGCAGGCCCTCCTCTTCTCCCTTAGGGCCCATGTAGGCCCATTAACCCCCGGGGGGGTTCCGGTAACCCCCGGTACTCTGGTAAAATCCCGATTTCACCCGGAACGATTCCGATATCCAAATATAGGCTTCCAATATATCAATCTTTATGTCTCCACCATTTCGAGACTCCTCGCCATGTCCGTGATCATATCTGGGACTCTGAACAACTTTCGGTACATCAAAACATATAAACTCATAATGAAACTGTCATTGTAACTTTAAGCGTGCGGACCCTACGGGTTCGAGAACTATGTAGACATGACCTAGAACTGTTTTCGGTCAATAACCAATAGCGGAACCTGGATGCTCATATTGGCTCCCACATATTCTACGAAGATCTTTATCGGTCAGACCGCATAACAACATACGTTGTTCCCTTTGTCATCGGTATGTTACTTGCCTGAGATTCGATCGTCGGTATCTCAATACCTAGTTCAATCTCGTTACCGGCAAGTCTCTTTACTCGTTCCGTAATACATCATCTCACAACTAACTCATTAGTTGCAATGCTTGCAAGGCTTAAGTGATGTGCATTACCGAGAGGGCCCAGAGATACCACTCCGACAATCAGAGTGACAAATCCTAATCTCGAAATTCGCCAACCCAACAAGTACCTTCGGAGACACCTGTAGAGCACCTTTATAATCACCCAGTTATGTTGTGACGTTTGGTAGCACACAAAGTGTTCCTCCGTTAAACAGGAGTTGCATAATCTCATAGTCATAGGAACATGTATAAGTCATGAAGAAAGCAATAGCAGAAAACTAAACGATCAAGTGCTAAGCTAACGGAATGGGTCAAGTCAATCACATCATTCTCCTAATGATGTGATCCCGTTAATCAAATGACAACACATGTCTATTGTCAGGAAACATAACCATCTTTGATCAACGAGCTAGTCAAGTAGAGGCATACTAGTGACACTCTGTTTGTCTATGTATTCAGACAAGTATTATGTTTCCGGTTAATACAATTCTAGCATGAATAATAAACATTTATCATGAGATAAGGAAATAAATAATAACTTTATTATTGCCTCTAGGGCATATTTCCTTCAGTCTCCCACTTGCACTAGAGTCAATAATCTAGATTACACAGTAATGATTCTAACACCCATGGAGTCTTGGTGTTGATCATGTTTTGCTCGTGGAAGAGGCTTAGTCAAGGGGTCTGCAACATTCAGATCCGTATGTATCTTGCAAATTTCTATGTCTCCCACCTGGACTAGATCCCGGATGGAATTGAAGCGTCTCTTGATGTGCTTGGTTCTTTTGTGAAATCTGGATTCCTTCGCTAAGGCAATTCCTCCAGTATTGTCACAAAAGATTTTCATTGGACCCGATGCACTAGGTATGACACCTAGATCGGATATGAACTCCTTCATCCAGACTCCTTCATTTGCTGCTTCCGAAGCAGCTATGTACTCCGCTTCACACGTAGATCCTGCCATGACGCTTTGTTTAGAACTGCACCAACTGACAGCTCCACCGTTCAATGTAAACATGTATCCGGTTTGCGATTTAGAATTGTCCGGATCAGTGTCAAAGCTTGCATCAACGTAACCATTTACGATGAGCTCTTTGTCACCTCCATATACGAGAAACATATCCTTAGTCCTTTTCAGGTATTTCAGGATGTTCTTGACCGCTATCCAGTGATCCACTCCTGGATTACTTTGGTACCTCCCTGCTAGACTTATAGCAAGGCACACATCAGGTCTGGTACATAGCATTGCATACATGATAGAGCCTATGGCTGAAGCATAGGGAACATCTTTCATCTTCTCTCTATCTTTTGTAGTGGTCGGGCTTTGAGTCTTACTCAACTTCACACCTTGTAACACAGGCAAGAACCCTTTCTTTGCTTGATCCATTTTGAACTTCTTCAAAACTTTGTCAAGGTATGTGCTTTGTGAAAGTCCAATTAAGCGTCTTGATCTATCTCTATAGATCTTAATGCCCAATACGTAAGCAGCTTCACCGAGGTCTTTCATTGAAAAACTCTTATTCAAGTATCCTTTTATGCTATCCAGAAATTCTATATCATTTCCGATCAGCAATATGTCATCTACATATAGTATCAGAAATGCTACAGAGCTCCCACTCACTTTCTTGTAAATACAGGCTTCTCCAAAAGTCTGTATAAAACCAAATGCTTTGATCACACTATCAAAGCGTTTATTCCAACTCTGAGAGGCTTGCACCAGTCCATAAATGGATCGCTGGAGCTTGCATACTTTGTTAGCTCCCTTTGGATCGACAAAACCTTCCGATTGCATCATATACAACTCTTTTTCCAGTAAACCATTCAGGAATGCAGTTTTGACATCCATCTGCCATATTTCATAATCATAAAATGTGGCAACTGCTAACATGATTCAGATAGACTTAAGCATCGCTACGGGTGAGAAGGTCTCGTCGTAGTCAACCCCTTGAACTTGTCGAAAACCTTTTGCGACAAGTCGAGCTTTGTAGACAGTAACATTACCGTCAGCGTCAGTCTTCTTGAAGATCCATTTATTTTCAATTGCTTGCCGATCATTGGGCAAGTCAACCAAAGTCCACACTTTGTTCTCATACATGGATCCCATCTCAGATTTCATGGCCTCAAGCCATTTTTCGGAATCTGGGCTCACCATCGCTTCTTCATAGTTCGTAGGTTCATCATGGTCTAGTAACATGACTTCCAGAACAGGATTAACATACCACTCTGGTGTGGATTTTATTCTGTTAATCTACGAGGTTCAGTAACAACTTGATCTGAAGTTCCATGATCATCATCATTAACTTCCTCGCTAATTGGTGTAGGTGTCACAGGAACAGATTTCTGTGATGAGCTACTTTCCAATAAGGGAGCAGGTACAGTTACCTCATCAAGTTCTACTTTCCTCCCACTCACTTATTTCGAGAGAAACTCCTTCTCCAGAAAGTTTCCGAACTTAGCTACAAACGTTTTGCCTTCGGATCTGTAATAGAAGGTGTACCCAACGGTCTCCTTTGGGTATCCTATGAAGACACATTTCTCCGATTTGGGTTCGAGCTTATCAGGTTGAAGCTTTTTCACATAAGCATCGCAGCCCCAAACTTTCAGAAACGACAACTTTGGTTTCTTGCTAAACCATAGTTCATAAGGCGTCATCTCAACAGATTTTGATGGTGCCCTATTTAACGTGAATGCGTCCGTCTCTAAAGCATAACCCCAAAATGATAGTGGTAAATCTGTAAGAGACATCATAGATCGCACCATATCTAGTAAAGTACGATTACGATGTTCGGACACACCATTACGCTGTGGTGTTCCGGGTGGCGTTAGTTGCGAAACTATTCCGCATTGTTTCAAATGTAGACCAAAGTCGTAACTCAAATATTCTCCTCCACGATCTGATCGCAGAAACTTTATTTTCTTGTTACGATGATTTTCAACTTCACTCTGAAATTACTTGAACTTTTCAAATGTTTCAGACTTATGCTTCATTAAGTAGATATAACCATATCTGCTCAAATCATCTGTGAAGGTGAGAAAATAACGATATCCGCCACGAGCCTCAACATTCATCGGACCACACACATCTGTATGTATGATCTCCAATAAATCAGTTGCTCTCTCCATAGTACCGGAGAACGGTGTTTTAGTCATCTTGCCCATGAGGCACGGTTCGCAAGTACCAAGTGATTCATAATCAAGTGGTTCCAAAAGTCCATCAGTATGGAGTTTCTTCATGCGCTTTACACCGATATGACCTAAACGGCAGTGCCACAAATAAGTTGCACTATCATTATCAACTCCGCATCTTTTGGCTTCAACATTATGAATATGTGTATCACTAGTATTGAGATTCAATAAAAATAGACCACTCTTCAAGGGTGCATGACCATAAAAGATATTACTCATATAAATAGAACAGCCATTATTCTCTGATTTAAATGAATAACCGTCTTACATCAAACAAGATCCAGATATAATGTTCATGCTTAACGCTGGCACCAAATAACAATTATTTAGGTCTAAAACTAATCCCGAAGGTAGATGTAGAGGTAGCGTGCCGACCGCGATCACATCGACTTTGGAACCATTTCCCACGCGCATCGTCACCTCGTCCTTAGCTAATCTTCGCTTAATCCGTAGTCCCTGTTTCGAGTTGCAAATATTAGCAACAGAACCAGTGTCAAATACCCAGGTGCTACTACAAGTATTAGTAAGGTACACATCAATAACATGTATATCACATATACCTTTGTTCACCTTGCCATCCTTCTTCTCCGCCAAATACTTGGGGCAGTTCCGCTTCCAGTGACCAGTCTGCTTGCAGTAGAAGCACTCAGTTTCAGGCTTAGGTCCAGACTTGGGTTTCTTTTCCTGAGCAGCAACTTGTTTGCTGTTCTTCTTGAAGTTTCCCTTCTTCTTCCCTTTGCCCTTTTTCTTGAAACTAGTGGTCTTGTTAACCATCAACACTTGATGCTCCTTCTTGATTTCTACCTCCGCAGCTTTCAGCATCACGAAGAGCTCGGGAATAGTCTTTTCCATCCCTTGCATATTATAGTTCATCACAAAGCTCTTGTAGCTTGGTGGCAGTGATTGGAGAATTCTATCAATGACGCTATCATCCGGAAGATTAACTCCCAGTTGAATCAAGTGATTATTATACCCAGACATTTTGAGTATATGCTCACTGACAGAACTGTTCTCCTCCATCTTGCAGCTATAGAACTTATTGGAGACTTCATATCTCTCAATCCGGGCATTTGCTTGAAATATTAACTTCAACTCCTGGAACATCTCATATGCTCCATGACGTTCAAAACGTCGTTGAAGACCCGGTTCTAAGCCGTAAATCATGGCACACTGAACTACAGAGTAGTCATCAGCTTTGCTCTGCCAAACGTTCACAACATCTGGCGTTGCTCCAGTAGCAGGCCTGGCACCCAGCGGTGCTTCTAGGACGTAATTCTTCTGTGCAGCAATGAGGATAATCCTCAAGTTACGAACCCAGTCCATGTAATTGCTACCATCATCTTTCAACTTTGCTTTCTCAAGGAACGCATTAAAATTTAACGGAACAACAACACAGGCCATCTATCTACAATCAACATAGACAAGCAAGATACTATCAGGTACTAAGTTCATGATAAATTTAAGTTTAATTAATCATATTACTTAAGAACTCCCACTTAGATAGACATCCCTCTAATCCTCTATGTGATTACGTGATCCATATCAACTACACCATGTCCGATCATCACGTGAGATGGAGTAGTTTCAATGGTGAACATCAATATGTTGATCATATCTACTATATGATTCACGCTCGACCTTTCAGTCTCTGTGTTCCGAGGCCATATCTGTTATATGCTAGGCTCGTCAAGTTTAACCTGAGTATTCCGCATGTGCAACTGTTTTGCACCCATTGTATTTGAACGTAGAGCCTATCACACCCGATCATCACGTGGTGTCTCAGCACGAAGAACTTTCACAACGGTGCATACTCAGGGAGAACATTTCTTGATAATTTTAGTGAGAGATCATCTTAAAATGCTACCATCAATCAAAGCAAGATAAGATGCATAAAGGATAAACATCACATGCAATCAATATAAGTGATATGATATGGCCATCATCATCTTGTGCTTGTGATCTCCATCTCCTAAGCACCTCCATGATCACCATCGTCACCGGCACGACACCTTGATCTCCATCGTAGCATCATTGTTGTTTACACCGTCTATTGCTTCTACGACTATTGCTACCGCTTAGTGATAAAGTAAAGCAATTACAGGGCGTTTGCATTTCATACAATAAAGCGACAACCATATGGCTCCTGCCAGTTGCCGATAACTTCGGTTACCAAACATGATCATCTCATACAATAAAATATAGCATCACGTCTTGACCATATCACATCACAACATGCCCTGCAAAAACAAGTTAGACGTCCTCTACTTTGTTGTTGCAAGTTTTACGTGGCTGCTACGGGCTTAGCAAGAATCGTTCTTACCTACGCATCAAGACCACAACGATAGTTTGTCAAGTTGGTGCTGTTTTAACCTTCGCAAGGACCGGGCGTAGCCACACTCGGTTCAACTAAAGTGAGAGAGACAAACACCCGCCAGTCACCTTTAAGCACGAGTGCTCGTAACGGTGAAACCAGTCTCGTGTAAGCGTACGCGTAATGTCGGTCCGGGCCGCTTCATCTCACAATACCGCTGAACCAAAGTATGACATGCTGGTAAGCAGTATGACTTATATCGCCCACAACTCACTTGTGTTCTACTCATGCATATGACATCTACGCATAAAACCTGGCTCGGATGCCACTGTTGGGGAACGTAGTAATTTCAAAAAAATTCCTACGCACACGCAAGATCATGGTGATGCATAGCAACGAGAGGGGAGAGTGTGTCCACGTACCCTCGTAGACCGTAGCGGAAGCGTTATGACAATGTGGTTGATGTAGTCGTACGTCTTCACGATCCGACCGATCCAAGCACCGAACGTACGGTACCCCCGAGTTCGGCACACGTTCAGCTCGATGACGATCCCTGGACTCCGATCCAGCAGGGTGTCGGGGATGAGTTCTGTCAGCACGACGGCGTGGTAACGATGATGATGTTCTACCGATGCAGGGCTTCGCCTAAGCACCGCAACGATATGACCGAGGTGGAATATGGTGCAAGGGGGCACCGCACATGGCTAAGGAACGATCACGAAGATCAACTTCTGTGTTATGGGGTGCCCCCTGCCCCCGTATATAAAGAAGGGAGGGGGGTGCGGCCGGCCCCTAGGGGTGTGCCTGGAGGAGTCCTACTCCCACCGGGAGTAGGACTCCCCCCTCTTGCCTTGTGGGAGAAGGAAAGGGGGAAGGGGAAAGAGGAAAGGGGGGCGCCCCCCCTTCCTTGTCCTATTCGGACTAGGGGGGGAGGGGGCGCGTGGCCTGCCCTGGCCGGCCCTCCTCTTCTCCCTTAGGGCCCATGTAGGCCCATTAACCCCCGGGAGGGTTCCGGTAACCCCCCGGTACTCCGGTAAAATCCCGATTTCACCCGGAACGATTCCGATATCCAAATATAGGCTTCCAATATATCAATCTTTATGTCTTGACCATTTCGAGACTCCTCGTCATGTCCGTGATCATATCCGAGACTCCGAACAACTTTCGGTACATCAAAACATATAAACTCATAATGAAACTGTCATCGTAACTTTAAGCGTGCGGACCCTACGGGTTCGAGAACTATGTAGACATGACCTAGAACTGTTTCCGGTCAATAACCAATAGCGGAACCTGGATGCTCATATTGGCTCCCACATATTCTACGAAGATATTTATCGGTCAGACCGCATAACAACATACGTTGTTCCCTTTGTCATTGGTATGTTACTTGCCTGAGATTCGATCGTCAGTATCTCAAGACCTAGTTCAATCTCGTTACCGGCAAGTCTCTTTACTCATTCCGTAATACATCATCTCACAACTAACTCATTAGTTGCAATGCTTGCAAGGCTTAAGTGATGTGCATTACCGAGAGGGCCCAGAGATACCACTCCGACAATCGGAGTGACAAATCCTAATCTCGAAATACGCCAACCCAACAAGTACCTTCGGAGACACCTGTAGAGCACCTTTATAATCACCCAGTTACGTTGTGACGTTTGGTAGCACACAAAGTGTTCCTCCATTAAACGGGAGTTGCATAATCTCATAGTCATAGGAACATGTATAAGTCATGAAGAAAGCAATAGCAGAAAACTAAACGATCAAGTGCTAAGCTAACGGAATGGGTCAAGTCAATCACATCATTCTCCTAATGATGTGATCCCGTTAATCAAATGACAACACATGTCTATGGTCAGGAAACATAACCATCTTTGATCAACGAGCTAGTCAAGTACAGGCATACTAGTAACACTCTATTTGTCTATATATTCACACAAGTATTATGTATCCGGTTAATACAATTCTAGCATGAATAATAAACATTTATCATGAGATAAGGAAATAAATAATAACTTTCTTATTGCCTCTAGGGCATATTTCCTTCAGTTTCCTCCAGTTTTGTGCCCAAGCAGACATGAATATTGTTGAAGTTGACATAGTGGGTTGTCAGTTTGGTCTGGAGAACTTCATCATCATCGTCCAGTTCGATGCCATTGTAGTGTTGTGGCGTTGGTGTGCTTGGTGTGATCATGTGTAAGATGCAGTAGTGGGTACACTACTAGAAAAACCCAGATAGGTAACCACTTACTAGTGGTGCTGATTATCTGGCACGCGCTGCTGCAGTAGTAGGGCGACGTATATACCCCACACTGGTACTAAGTTGATTTTAGTAGCGCGGGGTTACTATAACCCCGCGCTGCTACTAAGTGGTCCCCACCGTGCCCCGAGACAGACCATAGTAGTAGCGCGGGGTATAAACCCCACGCTGCTATTAAGTTGATAATAGTAGCGCGTGATATAAATCTCACACTGCTACTAAATGGTCCCCACTGTGCCCCCCGGGACAGGTCATAGTAGTAGCGCGGGGGTATAAACCCCTCGCTGCTATTAAGTTGATAATAGTAGCGCGGGGTATAAACCTCACGCTGCTACTAAATGGTCCCCACCGTGCCCCGCGGGACAGGTCATAGTAGTAGCGCGGGGGTATAAACCCCTCGCTGCTACTAAGTATAGGGCTTTTTAACAACCCTGAAATCCCCATCTCCTCCCCCAATCCCTCCACTCTCCCGCCCTCTTTCGTTGTCTTCCTAGGCCCTCCCATGGTGCTCCTGCCCATGCGCGCCTCCTCCTCCATGGCACCCAAGGAGGCCGCCAGCGTCCAGGAGCTCGCCGGTCTTCTCCAGCGCCTTCATGCCACCATGCCGGAGCACCTCACCACCGACAACCAGCCCCGCCGCTCCCTTCATCTCCTTCCTCTCTCCCTTGTTTATTTTTTCCCTCTTCCCCTCTTGTTTGACTCACCCTCCTATGGCCATGCTCGTACAGGTCATCGCCATGGACGACCAGGAGCTCTCTGCCTTGGCCGCGAAGAGGATCCCCACACCGCCGCCTTGCTCTGCCCTGAATCCGGTCCCTCTCCAGCAACCGTCGCTGGATCTGGTCTATCGATGCCCGTTCGCGCCTCCGGGGACCCTCGCCATCACTGGATCTAGTCTACCGATGCCCGTCTGCACCTCCAGTGACCCCCGTCGTCACTGGGTCTAACCGTAACCGCCATTGACAGCACACACATGATCAAGAAAACCTGTATACTACGTAAATACGCAGAAAAATTCTTTTTTGAAATTAAATAGTAGTAGCGCGGGTCCCAAACACGCGCTACAGATAATTAGTAATAGCGCGAGATGGCACCCGCGCTACTACTACCTAGTTAGCTATAGCGTGCTAGTAGTAGCGTGGGCACCCATGCTACTACTATCAATTTAACCCGTGCCACTATTAGGCCGTTCCCTAGTACTACCTCTGTCCGAGTTTATTAGGCCCTCTCTCATTTTGGGCTAAAATTTAACCAACAAATTTAACTAATAAAATATAAATTATATGTCAAAAAATTGTACCTTCGGAAAGCTCTTTCAAACACAAATCCAAAAGTATACTCTTTGTAGCATATATTTTATATTTTATTAGCCATATGAATGGTTAAAGTTTGACTCAAAATACTAATGAGCCTAATAAACCCAGATGGAGGTAGTAGTGGTAAGGTCACCACCTAGGGTACAAGGTGGCTACCACTCTATGCTTGTGTGAAACCAAACAACGTGCACTAGTATGAGCATAACCAATGCGACCAACAAAACACATTGCATAGAGTCGTTGCTATGATGCGGGGAGAGGATATGCAGACAACCAAGTAACATGCAAATGATGATTTTTTGTCTGCATATGCTAAACCAGACCCAACCGAGACAAGTATGCAAATGGGCAAAAAAACGATGCGAGCAACCAAACGCGCCCAAAATGACATGTACCTTTTTCAGCGCTTCATTTGTTCTCTCACACCTTGCTTCTCTGATTTGGTACTTCTCTTGCTACATAGAGGCCTCCCACTATCTTCTTCTGCTTCTGTATGAGCGCCATACACTTTTGTGATGTCTTGAAGCACCAGAAATCCAAGAAATTTATCCCCCAAAATTGTCCCAATTCCACTCCCCTTCCTCCAAGGCCAGGTTCATGCATGGTGATGGTGTCACCTGATCCACAGAAATCTCAATAACGTCCATGAAAGGCGAGGCTGGCATCTGGCAACAGTAACTGCCAACTGTTCCAATGACAGGTGACGGGTCTGCCCAGCAACAACAAAGGGTGCGCGAACCCCTCCCGGGCCCACCTGCCAGCCAGGGTCCCCTCCCTCTCTCCAGTGTTATTGCACACCCCGCTGGCTGTTTTGGCATCAACAGTCTCAGCGAACCAAAGAAAATGGCGAGTCAGTGGTCGTCTTGGTTGGGTGCCTGGGTGGCCATTGGCCAATGGCCATGCGCGCACGCAGGTCAATCATTTATCATTAGAGAGACAGATGATTAGTCACGGGGAAAATCATTAGAGAGGGTAGGAGAGATGATGCCCATGTTGATCTTCATTGGTTTGTAGCAGTGTGTCCTTTGTTTTGGATAAGCTGGATGATTACAAGGATCAGCCCTGCTTTTTTCCGGATCTCGTAGTGGATGCAAAGATATTTTTGTGCACTTTTCGTTTAAAAACAAGAGATTCGGGTGGGCACATGGAGTTGCAGATGTTGATTTTCAATTCGTCAGCAGAAGAATGAGTATCTCGCAAAACAAAAGCAGAATCATGAGTAGGTGTTGGAATTTGCTAGTGGGCTTTTGGCCCAAAGCCCAATTAAAATTCTGAAATTCTCTTCGGCCATTCATGCACACATGTGAGTGGAGTGAGTGAAGCTAAAGTTTAGTCTCATCTCATAAGTTGAAAGACAATTGCACTTTTTTATAAGATGAGCTCTTCTACGACTTGTATGAGCATGAAAGAGGAGACCTACACGTGCGCTCCTCCTCGCTCGCCTCGCCACGCCTCGGCATGACGCGCCGCGGGTTGCGGGATTGAGCCGAGACCAGAGCTATGCACGTTGTCTATATTTTTGCTGCTCGGGAAAAATTAATGAGTCATTAATTAATAATTAACGGACACGTTAATTACTGAACCATTTCCGATTCTTTTGGATCGTGACGACTCGGACATGGGGTTTACTCCCACGATCTTCCCAGCCCGCACTATATAGTCAGGCAGACGTCTACCCTAGCCGCCGCCGCTTCGTATGGTTTCTCACCACCGTTCCAGATCATTGCGCTGCCAAGTAAGTCTTCTTCATCCCTCCTTTCGGCGTGCACCGGGAGAAGTGACAGCAGGCCTCCGGAACCCCGCCTCTCGTGATCCTGTACGGGAGAGGGGCCATCAGGTTTTTGGGAGCGCACCCGCGCGACTGCTTGCAGCGACGACTTCACGAACGATGACTTCTTCCCCGACCTCGGCAACCTAATCCTCGACGACATGGGCGACAAGGTCAACGCCGGCGGTGCTACTCCCGCTCAAGGTTGGAAAAAGCGGTAGGCGTAAGCGAGGCGGTTGGCCTTCGCCTAGTGCCTAGGCGGTGCCTAAGCGCCCTAGGCGCGGCCTAGGTGGTAATATAGTTTTACTCATAGTGTATTTGTGATTATTATATGGGTGTTGATATTAGTTTAGGGCACATAAATAAGTTAATAACCATCTAGTGCCATTGGAATATAGCCGGTTTGTCATATCAGTGCAGTATGTGGCATGATTTCTTGCTTGGGTAGGCAATTCCTTGCTTGCCCTGTCTAGACCTCCATTTATGCCCTAGGCGAGGCGTTTGGCCATTGCCTAGCTCCTAGGCGTGCCTAAGCGCCTCCTAGGCACTGCCTTTTCCAACAGAGCTCCCGCTGCACCGTACGTGATTCTATCCTTCCTGTTTGAGATCGTGGTAGAATTCATGTTTCTAGTATGCGCCCTAGATGTGATTTGTTCATCTGCTATGCTAGTTTGCATGATTAGTTCAATCCCTGCTACTGTAGTCATGATTTATCTTCTGTTTATTCGGATTAAATCTCGTAGTAATTTGCTCATATTTTCAACAGTAGGAACAAGAAAGAGACATGCGCATGCATTGTTTTGCATTTCGCATGCACATTCTGTTTGTTGCATTTCTGCACTTTTGTTAGCTAGCTGTGTTAGAATTTAGAATTTTTTTTCTTTCTTTCTAGGCTTGGGCCTGGGGCACTGTACTGTCGTGCATGCTCAAATGGTCCAGCATCAGTCGACCCACCTCAGTCCAGGCCTAGCCTCCTCCCAAACCGAGCTTTCGGGTAATTCCCAATGCCCGGAGTTGCAAAACTGTGGGTCGATGGAGTTGTTTCGATGGACCAAGGTTTGTCAGACAAATACCTTTGCCTTCCAGCAGATGTTGGTAGAGTACCTCGAGGCCTTTACCAGCACATCAATGGTTTGTTGCGGAAATTCTGGTGGGGATCTAAAAAAGGCGAGAGGAAGACTGCCTGGGTTTCATGGGAAGTCGTGTCACAGCCTAAGAGCATGGGTGGCATGGGCTTCCGCGATATTGAGCTCTTCAACTTGGCGCTACTTGCCAGGCAAGCATGGCGGCTGCTGACTCAGCCGGATTCCCTCAGCGCCAGGATCCTTCGAGCGGTATACTACCCATCTTCTTCAATCCTCGAAGCAGAATTAGGGAAGAACCCATCACAAGTATGGCGATCAATCATTGAGGGACGGGATGCACTTAAGTTGGGCCTCCTGAAGCGCATCGGTTTGGGAGAGCGGACTAATATTTGGCACGCTAATTGGATCCCCCGTGACCATAAGCTTCGGCCAGTTTGCCCAAAATCCCAGAACCCTCCCCAATTTGTTTCTGAACTCATCAACCCGGTCACCTGCACATGGAATGGTGTGATGCTACGTGAACATCTGTACCCGATGGATGTCGAGGCAGTTCTCAATATCCCACTTAGCAGCAAGGTTCAGGAGGATTTCTGGTCATGGCATTAGGAGAAAAGAGGGATCTTCACAGTGAGTTCAGCTTACAAACTACTTGCAACGACAAAGCAACAACGCACGGACTGGTTGGAGCACAACGATGGTCACTCAAATGCCACATCAGATAGTCGTTCATGGTCCAAACTCTGGGGCGCGGCGGTGCCCTCAAAAGTCCATGTTTTTGCCTGGAGGTTAGCCAAATCATCCATACCTACAGGGGCTGTTCGACAACACAGAAGCATGACTGATTCCACTGTATGTAGCATCTGTCACGCGGCGGTGGATACATGGAAGCACGCCCTTTTCGACTGCCATTTGGCTCGCTGTGTTTGGGCTCTTTCGGATGAGGATATCGCTGGAACAATCATCTCCAACCGAACGGACGACGCTAAACTGTGGATGTTCTGGTTAGTAGACACTCTTCCCACGGCGGATTTGGCACATGTGCTTGTAACAATGTGGGCAATATGGTGGGCGAGGCGTCGAGCTATTCACGATGAGCAGTGCCAGAGCCCCCTCAGTACCCATATCTTCATTACCAAATTTTTGGCGGAGCTTGATCAGATTCCAGAAAGGGGGGCACGTACCAGGGACCTGCATGCACAATCCAAGGACCTGCATGTAAGGCCCAGGGGCATGCATGCAATGCCCAGGGACCCGCATGTAGCGACTTCAGGCGCGGTAAGGCCAGCACACTGTGCATGGCTGCCGCTGATGTCCCACTCAGCCAAGATCAACGCAGACGACGGGTTTTCCAAGATCGGAGACAAGGGTGCTTCTGCTGTGGTGTGTCGCGATAAAAACGGGAACTATCTAGGGGCCTCAGCCATCATTTTTGAGGGCCTTTTGGACCTGGTGATTCTCGAAGCACAGGCTTGTAGCGAGGCACTAGAACTCGCTTCGGATCTACAAGTTCAATCCATATGTGTGGCCACAGACTGCCAAGAAGTTGTATCAAGGATCAAGGACGACTCCCCATGCAAGTTTTTCCCAATTCTTCAAGATATCAAGCACCACAGAGTAGCATTTAGTGCGGTGGAGTTTATCCACAAGAGTCAGAAGTATAACGGAGAGGCTCAGGCTTTAGCTAAAGCTGTCGCATCTCTCCCTCCCGGGCGCCATGTGTGACTTGCAACTATGCCCGATATTATCTGTATTCCCATGACTTTGCATGCTTAATAAAGGATACAGATTTCGCTCAAAAAAAAGGTGAAGGGACATTTAGTGTTGTTCGCAGGAACTCGGGTGGGATGTTTCTAGGAGCTTCAACGCTAAAATGCAGAGGAACTACTGACCCGTCAATATTAGAAGCTTTGGCTTGACGGGAAGCTCTTGCGTTAGCGGCAGATCTTCAGCTAACAAATATTGTTATTGCATCAGATTGCCAAGCTGTAGTTCGTGATATTGAGGAACAAACAGGAGGGGAGTATGGCAGTATAGTCAAGGAAATTATAGAGGCAACTACAAAATTTCCAGCACTGCTCCTTTATCTTTGAGGGGCGAGAGTCTAATGTCGAGGCACATAGCCTCGCTAAGCATGTTTTTGGTCTGGGGCTCGGGCGCCATGTGTGGCTGATAAACCCCCTAGACCTGGACTGTATTCCTATGAACATTACTAGCAAAAGAGCCCGTGCGTTGCAACGGGAGAAAAAACATAACACACACTCTTAACCCAACAACCATCACCCAAGGCCACAATAGGTCCATCTCCTTTATTTTCGCGAGGCATCATATTTGTGTTGCCGCTTATCCTCCTTCTCACCCTCGCCAGTGATGGCCTCGGTATTCACACAAAACAAAAAAAACATGTTTGAATATGTTTAATCCTAAGGCGTCTCTCTCTTCCTCTC
>NC_041389.1:66605871-66696160 GCF_002162155.2 Triticum dicoccoides
CTCGCGATGAGAAATCTGTTGTTTTCTCCTGTGACATTTTTCAGAGGTATGCATGTGTAGTTATCAATGTTTTCTTTTCCCTATATTGTTATAGTGGGGTGTTTATTTGCAATCCGGGTCGCCGCCGGTACGAAAGGAAAACGGATCTTGCGCTATAAATTATAAGTTTGCTCCCAAAACGATATTTTAAAAATATTTAACAGGTAAAATTAACATCATATTTAGATTCCACATATTTTTCTAATAAAATTTCATATATAATATGTTAAAATCGAAGTTACGGTTTAAAAGATACGATACTTTAGAAAATCATTTATTTGACTTAAATATATTCCAAAATAATATTTAAAAATACTTACCAGGTGAAAATAATCTCATATTCATATTCTACATATTTTTCTAATCAAATTTCATATATAACATGTTCAAATCGGAGTTACGGTTTAAAAGATACGGATGATTTACAAAAACATTGTTTGACTTAAATATGATCCGCAGATGAATTATTAAAACATCAGGGGGGTTTCAAAAAATGTAAAATAACGGTTCGGGCGTGACTTAAATTCGGATTGCGGGTTGATTTTAACAAAACACAGGAACTTTTGTGTAAAATATGGAAAAACAATTCATTTTAACTTAAAACAGGACTGCAGGTTGAATTCTCTGAAATAGAGGGACTTTTCTGAAAAATGTTATGACGGACAAAAGAAACCCAATTTGCTTTATTATTAGGTAAAGATTATTCAATAAAGCAGGTGTGTTTAGATTAAAAAAAAGGGTAATTCCCGGTCTGACTTCTCTGGACTTCTTGGGTATCCAGGCCTAGCATCTCAGTTTTCCTTTACACCTTCAGATTTTCTTTTTGAAGCTCATAGTCTTGCCAAACATTCTTCTTTGCTTGATCAGGGTCGCCATTATTGGCTTCTTAATCCCCATGACCCAGCTTGTATCCCTATGAACATCAACATTGATCAATAAAGTGTTGGCAAGCCCCTAAAAAAAATCTTCAGACTTTCTTAACCTACCTGATAAATTATTATTTATAAATCGATCAAGAAAAAGTTGTCAAACATATGGTCGAAACGGAAAAAAACTTCATCGCAAACTAGTTCTTGTTACAACCCACAAGGTAACAGTCATCTAGTTATAAATTGGCTTTTTGCAAGGATTTCAATACGTTCTACTGGACTCGTCTGGTATCCATACTACGATCTCGCGGCTTTTGCTCATGCTCAATGGTGTGCCCGATGCATGGATTAGTTGCAAGAACAGATCACAGCAGGGAGACCCACTCTCCGCTCATATTTCATTAGCCCTCTTATATTAGCCCATTTTCTTTATCCATGGTTATTAGCCCCTTCATATTTTGAGTCAAATTTTGACCATCTATTTATTAATAAAATATGGCTTTATACATAACTGAAATATATCTTGGATTTGTACTCGAAAGAGGATTCCGATCATGTGATTTTTATGAAATATACTTTATGTTTTATTAGTTAAATTAATGGTCAAAGTTGTTCTGTATGAGAAAGAGAAAACAATACATCGTTTTTTCTTGTCAAGTTGCTAAGTTACTGTGCCATACGATTCATGTGCCTTTTAACCTGCACCTGCCTACTAGTTTATCAAATATGTTTGGCAATTGGTTGGGTGGGGTAGAGCCCAAGACCAAGGCACACATTCGTGTGGGAGCTACTGCATTGCTTTGGGCTTTTATGGACTTGTCAGAACGATGGTACACGATGTTTTGCAGGTTATCTTCCGAACTATAGGTTGGATCCGTATGTGGTCCTTATCACACCATGCGAAAGTGCGGAAGCTTATATGTGTGCAAGCAATGAGTGAAGGTAGTACAGGATACAACTGGTTTGGATGGCAATTCAATGGCAGGATATGTGTATAGGCATATACTAGCAAAACATGCTCGTGCGTTGCAACGGGAGTAAAAAAAATCATCCCTCATACACACACCTGACAACATCAGCAAACAATATTCTTAAAAATATCTTTATGGGCACAATTTGAAACAAATATAGAAACCAACATTAAGCCAATGGTTACATAAAGCTTGTATCCAAAGTTTAGTATGAATCATTGTATAGGGATGGGTAGTGCCCTTTAGCATATGGTAGTTGGTAGGAATCAACATCCCCTATGGTGCCAATAATTGATTTTGTGTGCGCACAAACTGCCATATGTACTAAATTCAAATGGGGTAGAAAACATATATAATAGGCATTTCCAAATACCACATATAGAGAAGATATTATTTAAGATTGCATCATAAAGCAAATGTTGAAATCATTAACAAGTAAGATAATAGCATATTTGAAATCTACACATTTTTCAGGGATTTTCATATACAACATGTTATATATATTTGGAGTTAAGGTTTGAAAGTTATGATTGAAAGGAAACACTTGAGTCTGCCCATAGAAAAGAAAGGCCCATCGACGCTTCCGTGAGCAACTTTATCCTACGCGGCTACGCCCATCAGCATCTAAGTAGAAAAGGAAGAAAAAATGACGATAAAAGGAGTCGAACCTTGGTCTCTCGGATACAAGACTTAGCCTCTGACCACTACACTGCTTATATTCTTGTGATACCTAAATGAACCAACGCAGACGCATGAGAAGGAAATAAAACGAATCGTTTTTAACTTATGAATGGCACAGTGGGTAATTCGTGGCAACTTTAAGCCCAAATTAAATGACATACTGCTAGAAGCAATAGCCTCTTTATTATTAGGGGTAGATTCCTATTTTTGTCGGCAGTGCTTTTATTTGCTCTTTTGTACTTCAATACTTGAACTCCGTACTCTAACCGTAATAAAGTTAGCAGAACGAGAACAACAATATTCTTCAACAGCACCATCACAGCTATTGGAGCACCTTTCCAACATGAAGGAGAAATGGATCTAAACCCTCATCAAATAGAGGATGATACTAGTAAGTCTCAATCCTCGTCAAATAGAGGATGGCACCATTGTGCATCGGGCTCATGCCACCTATTATACCATTGAAACAACATGATCCATATCTATTGGATCATCGTGTTAAATACTTCGACAATACGATCATATCTATTGGAGCACCCTTCCAACGAGGATAGGATATGGATCCAAATCTTCATCGAACAAAGGATGATACCAATATGCTTCGGGCATGGGCCACCTATTGTCCAGTTATAAGCAGATTCACTATGTAAGCTCATAGTTGAATAAGTAGTTGCCGCAAGAATTAAACAGTTGGTCCTGAGAAATAATAAGTAGAAGAATACATGTTTTTCTTCACTGCTGCTTCGCCCATCATGTTGACGGGACAACTTAATCCTCTGTTGTCCAACATATGTTTCAAATGTAAGTTCTCGTTGCATAACATAGATGACATAACCAGAAAGGAGAATACCTTTACGATGGAAGATCAACTCCTTTCAAGATATCCACAATTTACTCCTTGGCAGGAAAGGGGTTTTGTTGGTATTATCATAAAAGCTCATGCCAACAAGACCCCCATCAGCAGAACTAATAAGGGGACCTCCAATACCAACCTAGTATATGAAAATGCAAGACTGAGTTAGGTTACATGGAGAAGTTAAGCAATGCCGAAGATAGCTGTTTACAGTATGCGTTTTAAATATAAGGAGATATTTTAGATAGTTATTTTGAGAATAGTAATTCAGATACTCCCTCCTTTCCAAATATAGTGCGTACCCGGTTTCTGCGCTTCAACTTCGACCATAAATTTACAGGTTCGCTATTTCACATCTAGATACGAAATAACTATCTCACATCTAAGTTCAGAGTCATTGGATCTTGTCTATCTTTAATATTCGCGCAAGCATGATTGTCTCGCTGGTGCTGTCGCTTTTTTTGGTGCGAGCCCTCTGTCGATGCGTTCGTTATGTGCCCATGTGGCTGCTCCTTTTCTTCTGCCCGTTATGTATTACTCCATCCGTCCCATAATGTAATATATTTTTTTGACACTAGTGTAGTGTCAAAAAACGTCTTACATTATGGGACGGAGGAAGTAGTTGTTTAGTTGTTTGTTGGTCTGCTGTCCCGTGCGTCAAGGTATGGGCCTGTTTTTTTTCTTTGGTTGTCCGCTGCTCATTTCCTTTGCACGTTTCATGTGAGTTGTTCGATCACCTCAATAAAAGAGTGAGTTTTCTTTTTGCGGGGAACAAAAGAAAATGAGTTGTTTGTGATTTTATAAAAACAAATGTTATAGTTTTGTTAGCTTATTTCTTGTTCTTTTTAATTTTGTTTGTATTATTTCATTTTTTGATACGGTAATACGATTTTTGGGAATAATTTTATGAAATTTGGAAATATTTCTTATTTTTTGTGAAAACCTTCTAAATTCACGATGTCTTGTCTAAGTTGTTTACCGTTCAATTTAGTTTTTGTAATTTCCATGCAAGCGCTAGATCCCCGCCTTGCTCGTGAGTATTTTGTTTGTCGCACATCCCTCGGTTGGTATGTTTGGCTTCATATTTTTCGGTCACTCTATCGTGGCGCGCTGGCAAGCCATTTTGGCTGCGTTGTTTCTAGGTCACGACGTATAATTGGAAGAGACAAGAAAATAGAAGCTCTATCGCAGTCTTTACCTTCCCTGGTCGTTTTGACACCGTCTCCCATATCTTCTAAGCTTTATCAAGACAAGTGATGTAGGGTAGAACTCTAGATGCCCGATCTTTCATGATTGGAGGATATCCTACGAAGAACACGAAGAACACGAGGGGAAACACAAGAGAAATCACTCAACCAACAAGATCCGGTTACACATATGCTAGATCCTCGAAACACAAAGAGAGATACATGATTCAAAGTCAACAAGGGACGATACAAAGGGTCTTCTCCGTGAGGAGGTCTTGAAGGGTCTTCTCGTAAAGGGGTCTTGAATCCGCTTGGGGGATCTTATCTGAAGAGGCGCTCGACTCCGATGGAGAAGTAACCAAGTGGATGAGCAAAGCTCTATCTCAAATATGAGCTATCACAATGCTAACCCTACAAAGAGGGCGGAGGAGGTCTATTTATAGTCTAAGTGGACGAAAGGGTAAGTGGCTTCGGCCCAACACGCATGCGGTCACACAGGCGTCGGACGTCCGATGGTCACCGGTCGTCCGAAGGCTCGCGAGGGTCCGAACGTCCGGTGCAGTTCGGGCATCCGATGTTTCGGCTCTGGTCAGGATTTTTCGGGCGTCTGTTCAGGGTCGGTCGTCCGGAAGTCTCCATTCTTCTGATGTTTTGGCTCGGGTGTGGTGGTGTCGGTCGTCCGGTGTTGCTCGGTCGTCCGGGCGCTAGGAGGTGTCGGTCGTCCGGTGTTGCTCGATCGTCCGGGTGCTGGAGTGTGCGCTGGCTGGTACTTGGCTGGCCGGTCAGAGCCTCCAGGCGTCGGACGTCCGGTGACTGGGAGTTTCGAGCAGTCCTTCTTCTTGTCCATTGAACTTGGTGTCCTCGCCGTCTTGTCCATTGGGTGTAGCTGATCCGTGGCTTTCCTCCAAATACCTGATCACACATAAGGTCTCCGCATGAGGTAGTAGCCATGTCTCATTGGTAGAAAGTGGAAGTTCGGAGAGGAGCGAGTTCACCTTATCTTCGATAGCCTTTGCTTGAGCTCTTGTCATTGGTCCAAGTGGTGTCCTGGGAGATGTAGATACATCCATGGGGATGATCGTGGGACGCTCCGCATCATCTCCCTCCCTTGGGAAAGATCCGACCTCGGATCGAAAGCTTCATCGCCATGGTATGCGAGAGGTCTTTGACGTTGAAGATGTCACTCACGTTGTACTTGTCGCTTGGGAGGTCGATCTTGTAAGCATTGTTGTTGTAGCGTGCTAGCAGCTTGAAGGGTCCATCGGCTCATGGTAGAAGTTTGGACTTGCGTTCATTGGGGAAGCGGTCCTTGCAAAGGTGTAGCCACACGAGATCTCCAATGTTGAATATCATGGGTTGCTTGTTGATGTTGAGCTTGGTCGCGAGTCGTTGTACTTGGCGCTCGATGGTGTGTCTTGTATCTTCATGCATCTTCTTGAGGTAGTTCACTCGGGCACTCGCGTCCATGTTGATGCGCTCTTGTAGTGGTAGAGGAATAATGTCCAATGGGGACAACAGATTGAAGTTGTAGATGACCTCCAAAAGGTGACTTGCCGCTAGTCGAATGTCTTGCGCGGTTGTAGGCGTACTCGGTGATGGGTAGGCACTCCTCCCACTCCTTGATGTTCCTCTTGATCAACACACAAAGTAGAGTGGAGAGTGTTCATTTTGTCTCCTCCATTTGGCCGTCGGTTTGAGGATGGTATGCCGAAAAGAACAAGAGCTTGATTCCGATCTTGGCATAGAGTCTTCCAAAAGTAACTCAAGAACTTGATGTCGCGGTCCAAGACAATTGTCTTTGGCACTCCATGGAGGCGCAAGATTTCCCTACAAACAAGATTTGCAATATGTGAAGCATCATCTATCTTGTTGCATGGGATAAAATGAGCCATCTTGGAGAATCGGTCCACAACAACAAACACGGAATCCTTTCCATTTTGAGTTCTAGGTAAACCAAGTACAAAATCCATGCTAATGTCTTCCCAAGGTTGATAAGGAATAGGAAGGGGCATGTAAGGACCATGGGATTGAGCTTTTGACTTAGCTTTGCGACATGTAGAGCATCAGTTGGTGAAGCGTGAGATGTCGCAGAACATCTTGGGCCAAAAGTAGTTCTTGGAGAGCATGGTGAATGTCTTGTCGCGTCCAAAATGTCCCATGAGCCTCTTGCAAAAGGAGCAAACGAAGAGAAGACTCGGGAATGCAAAGTTTGTTAGCTCTCATAAGATAATCATACTTGATGTAGTATTGTTCCCAAGATGTATGCGTCAAACATTTGGCATAAGGAATAGTAAAAGTAGGATCATGCACATACAAGTCTTTTATGTTCTCAAAGCCAATGACATTCAATGCAAGTTTAGTGACAAGTGTGCATATGCGGGAAAGAGCATCCGCCACTACATTTTCCTTACCCTTGATGTACTTGATGACATAAGGAAATGACTCAATGAATTCACTCCATTTAGCATGACACTTGTTCAACTTAGTTTGACCTTTTAGGTACTTAAGCATTTCATGATCGGCATGAATGATAAATTCATGAGGGCGAAGATAATATTCCCATTCACGCAAAACTCGCACTAAAGCATATAGCTCTTTGTCATAGATGGGGTAATTGAATTGCGCTCCAGAAAGTTTCTCACTAAAGTATGCTATGGGGCGCTTCTCTTGCGTTAACACACCTTCTATAACATTACCACTATCATCAGAATGAATCTCAAAGGGTTTGTAAGAGTTGGGAATGTAAGCACAGGAGCATGAGTAAGCAAATTCTTAAGCTCATTAAATGCGGTATCTTGGGATGGTCCCCAAACAAATGGCGCATTTTTCTTACTCAAGGAATTTAAAGGTGAAGCAATGGTGCTAAAATCCTTCACAAATCTACAATTGAAACCGGCTAAACCAAGAAAACTACGCACTTGTTGCAAGTTGGTTGGTTGGGGCCAAGTTTTAATAGCATTGATCTTAGATTCATCGACATGAACACCCTTGGAAGACACAACGAAACCCAAGAAAACAAGCTTATCAACACCAAAAAGGCATTTTTCCATATTAGCATAAAGGCGCTCTTTCCTAAGGGTTTGCAACATGGTTCTAAGATGGGTGACATCATCTTTGAGGGATTTGCTAAAGACAAGAATATCATCAAAATAGACCACAACAAATACACCAATATAGGGACAAAGAACAAAGTGCATGACTCGCATGAAAGTACCGGGTGCTTCGGATAAACCCATTGGCATAACTAGCCATTCATATAAGCAAAATTTGGTCTTAAATGTGGTTTTAGATTCATCACCTTTTTGGATGCATATTTGATAGTAGCCACTCTTAAGATCAATCTTAGAGAAAATGGCGGCTTCGCTAAGATCATCAAGCATATCATCTAAGCGTGGAATAGGGTAACGATATCTAATAGTGATAACATTGGTGGGACGACAATCGGAAACCATTCGATAAGTACCGTCTTTCTTTGGAACAAGTATGATCGGAACGACACAAGGGCTCAAGCTTTCACATACTTGACCGTTGTTGATGAGTTGTTGTACTTGCCGTTGGATCTCCTTAGTTTCCTCGGGGTTGACACGGTAGGGAGATTTTTTAGGTAGAGGTGCTCCGGGGATGAGGTCGATTCGGTGCTCAATGCCTCTTAGTGGAGGTAGACCTAGAGGTAGCTCATCGGGGAAAACATTTTGGAATTCCTGCAAAAGGGAAGACAACACTAAAGGTAGATCGTGAGAGGTGTTAGCTTTTGGTGCATCGTCCTTGCACACAAGGACATAGTGCATAACACTTGATGGGTTCTCACACACTTCTCTCATCTCACTTTTCATGGCAAATAAGACTAAGTTTTTCTTGTCGCTCATCGTGGAGGCACTCGATTTTGGCTTGTGGCGCTCACTCTCTTTTGGGTGGGTCACTCTCTTGCTCTTTTCTCCATGATGGGTGGCTTGCTTGTCGGCGATCACTTGACTTGGAGACATAGGTCGTAGCACATACTCCTTTCCTTTCATCTTGAATCTATAGTGATTGGTACACCCGTTGTGGATGACGCCGCGGTCAAATTGCCATGGTTGACCAAGAAGGAGGTGGCAAACGGACATCGGGACGACATCACACTCCAAAGAGTCTTCATATGCTCCAATTTTGAAGGAGACTTTGACTGTATGCTCAACTTGGATAGTGCCGGAATCGCTTAGCCATTGAACCTTGTAGGGGTGCGGGTGCTTCATCTTGAACAATTGGAGCTTGGAGCATAGTTCTTCACTTGCCAAGTTGTGACAACTACCTCCATCGATGATGACCTTGACGGACCTCCCATTGATGCCGGCCTTGATGTGGAAGATATGGCATCTTTGGTCTTCGTCTTATTGATGTCGAGGAGTCAAGACTTTGGAGACAACGAGAGCGGGGCTCGAATCTTCATCACAAAAGACTTGATCATCTTCGTCTTCGTTCACGCGCCGGTGCATGGACAATTGATCAAGGGCATCCATTTCCTCTTCACTCATGGATTCATAGGTTCCGTCATTGTTGAGGATCATGGTGCGCTTGTTGGTACACTCAAAGGACTTGTGGCCTCATTCGCCGCATGTGAAACACTTGATGGAACTTGTCTTGACGATCTCATCGGTTGGAGTAGATGATGAAGCGCGCGGCATGAGGTTGTCAAAGTTTTCTTGTAACTCGACTTGTCGCCGTTGCTTGTAGAAGGTTTGGTTGAGGTACAAGGTGTTGGAGTCGTTGAAGCTTGGGTGTTGGAGAAGCTGTAGCTCTTGGACGAGTACTTGGCATACTTGAAGTCATCTTGCACTTGGCGTTCCGCTTTGGTAGCTTGATGCACGAGCTCAATGAGGTTGGAGTAGGGTTGGAAGTCGGCAATATTCTTGATGGGATGATTGAGGCCATTCAAGAAACGGGCCATAGTTTGCTCATCATCTTCCGTGACATTGGCTCTTATCATGGCAATCTCCATTTCCTTGTAGTATTGTTCAATGCTCTTTGTTCCTTGCTTGAGGAGTTGGAGTTTGTAGTAGGTTGGCACGAAGTGTGCACGCATGACATCTTTCATTTCCTCCCATGTGGGGATTTGTGGTTCACCTCTTGCTACTCGGCGCTCAAGGACTTGTTCCCACCATATGAGCACATAGTGTTGGAACTCAAGGGATGCCATAGCACTTTTCTTCTCTTCCTCATAGTTGTGCAAACGAAAGATCTTATTGACCTTCAATGCCCATGAAAGGTACTCTTCGGGATCATTGCTTCCATGGAACTTGGGCATGGTGAACTTGAGCTTGCCATAGCGTTGCTCGTCATTGTGTTGGGGTCGAGGATGATGATAACGTCCTTGACGTGGATGAATGTTAACCTCATGGTGCTCTTGACATGGAGGATTGTCAACCTCGTGTTGCTCTTGGCGTGGAGGATTGTTAACCTCATGTTGCTCTTGTCGTACTTGAGGTTCCTGTTGAGCTTGTGGGAATTGTCGATGTACTCTAGCTTGATAGTTCCTCTCTTGAACTTCTTCGTGAAGTGCTTCTGGGTACTCGCGATTTTGCCGGTTGCGCGTGGCTACGGCTCGACTTGACTCTTGGAGGGCACGTTGCGCTTCAAGTGCTTGAGCTTCACGTAGTCGTTGTTCTTGACGTTGAGCCTCAACGCCTTGTTCGTCTTGGTGTTGGCACGCTCGCTCTTCCTCTTGGTGACGTTGACGTTGCCTTTCTTGTGCTTCTGCAAGAGTAGCTTGATTTTGGCGATGACGATGTGCTTGCTCATCGAATTTCTCTTGTGGATGATTGCCTTGTAGAGGGTTGCAATTAGCTTGACGGTCTTGGTGCACGGCCCGATGTAGAGTGTTCGATGTCGGTGTACTTGAGTGGGAGAAGGTGTCGTCAGAGTGTTGACTCAAACGGCTCCGTCTTGAGTAGGATGAAGTGGTAGAATGGCGGTTCACCAACAAGCCACGAATCTCTTCCATTCTTACATCGTTCTCTTGTTTGTGAGCCTCGAGCTTGTTGTCGAAGTAGTCTCTTGTTTGTTGCTCGGAGAGTCGCAAGTCGGTGGCGAGAGGCGGTCGCTGATATATCTCCATCGTATCTATAATTTTTGATTGTTCCATGCCAATATTCTTCAACTTTCATATACTTTTGGCAACTTTTTATACTATTTTTGGGACTAACATATTGATCCAGTGCCCAGTGCCAGTTCCTGTCGGTTGCATGTTTTATGTTTCGCAGAAACAAAATATGAAATGGAGTCCAAATGGACGGAGAATTATTTTGGAATATTTGGGATTTTCCGAAGGAAGAATCAACACGAAACGGTGTCCGAGGTGGCCACGAGACAAGGGGCGCGCCCACCCCCCTGGGCGCGCCTGGCACTCTCGTGGGCCACCCGTAAGGCGGTTGATGCCCTTCTTTTGCCGCAAGAAAGCTAATTTTATGAGAAAAATCTGGGTGAAAGATTCACCCCAATCGGAGTTACGGATCTCCGGATATTTAAGAAACAGTGAAGGGGTAGAATCTGGGAACGCAGAAACAAAGAGAAACAGAGAGATAGATCCAATCTCGGAGGGGCTATCGCCCCTCCCAAGCCATGGGAGCCAAGGACCAGAGGGGAAACCCTTCTCCCATCTAGGGAGGAGGTCAAGGAAGAAGAAGAAGAAGAAGGGGGCCTCTCTCCCCCTTGCTTTTGGTGGTGCCGGAGCACTGCCGGGGGCCATCATCATCACCGCGATCTTCACCAACACCTCTGCCATCTTCACCAACATCTCCATCACCTTTCCCCATCTATATACAGCGGTCCACTCTCCCGCATCCCATTGTATCCTCTACTTGAACATGGTGCTTTATGCTTCATATTATTATCCAATGATGTGTTGCCATCCTATGATGTCTGAGTAGATTTTCATTGTTCTATCGGTGATTGATGAATTGCTATGATTGGTTTAATTTGCTTGTGGTTATGTTGCTGTCCTATTGTGCCCTCCGTGTCGCGCAAGCGTGAGGGAGTACCGCTGTAGGATGTTGCAATATGTTCATGATTCGCTTATAGTGGGTTGCTTGAGTGACAGAAGCATAAACCCGAGTAAGGGGATTGTTGCGTATGGGATAGAAGGGGACTTGATGCTTTAATGCTATGGTTGGGTTTTACCTTAATGAATCTTTAGTAGTTGCGGACGCTTGCTAGAGTTCCAATCATAAGTGCATATGATCCAAGTAGAGAAAGTATGTTAGCTTATGCCTCTCCCACATAAAACTTGCTATCGGTCTAGTAACATAGTCAATTGCTTAGGGACACTTTCACAAGTCCTACCACCACTTTTCCACACTCGCTATATTTACTTTATTGATTCTTTATCTAAACAGCCCCTAGTTTATATTTACATGCTCTTTATTATCTTGCAAACCTATCCTATCACACCTACAAAGTACTTCTAGTTTCATACTTGTTCTAGGTAAAGCGAACGTCAAGCATGCGTAGAGTTGTATCGGTGGTCGATAGAACTTGAGGGAATATTTATTCTACCTTTAGATCCTCGTTGGGTTCGACGCTCTTACTTACCGAAAACTGTTGCGATCCCCTACACTTGTGGGTTATCAAGACCTTTTTCTGGCGCCGTTGCCGGGGAGTCATAGCGTGGGGTGAATATTCTCGTGTGTGCTTGTTTGCTTTATCACTAAGTAATTTTTATTTGTTTTTCTTAGTTGTTTTCTATCTTTAGTTATGGGTAGGAAACGCAAAATACCAAAAAAATTAGTTGTACCTACTGCACCAATGGTTGAAGAACCACTCAAAATCTATCACACTACTGAAGCTTTTTACTTGGATCATCTTCGATCCCTTTGTGCTCGTGCTGAAACCCCAACTAGCTTAGTTGGTAGCAAATCTTTAGATGAGCATGCTTGTTATGTGCGACACCGTATATCTGAAAAAGGGAAACTATTATGGGATCAAATTCAACGTTTGCAATGCTATGCTTGGACTTTATGTGAATTATATGATGTTACTTGTTGTTCTGAAAACCCTAAGAAACATCTTCCCTACCAATGCTTGTTTAGTGATAATTGAATTGTATCTTCATATGCTAAGGGTGTTTATAATTACTATGATGTTCAACAAATTGAAGAATTTGTTGCTTTTAAGGGTGCATATGAAATTGCTTCTTTGATTAAAAAGTATGATGCTACTCTCTACAAATCTGAAAATTTTGCCATACTTGAATATTGCTATGATAATTATGCTTCTAATGCCTATGTTAAACTATATATTGGGGCCTACCCCGCTGTCCAAGAAGAGACTACTATTTTGCAGGAAGCTATGAAAGAAGAAATTGATGAAACTGTGAGCTCATTGGATGAAAAAGATGAGGAGGAGAGCGAAGAACAAAAGGAGGAAGAGCGGATTAGCTACTCGTGCCCACCTTCTAATGAGAGTAACTCTTCAACTCATACATTGTTTAATTCTCCTTCATGCTTACCGAAGGATAATTGCTATGATGATTGCTATAACCATGTTGTTTCTCTTGAAATATCCCTTTTTGATGATGCTTGCTATGCTTGTGGCCAAGATGCCAATATAAATTATGCTTATGGAGATGAACTTGCTATAGTTCCCTATGTTAAACATGAAATTGTTGCTATTGCACCCACGCATGATAGTTATATTATATTTTTGAATTCTCCAAACTACACTATATTGGAGAAGTTTGTGCTTACTAAGGATTATATTGATGGGTTGCCTTTTTCCATTGCACATGATGATTTTGATGAATATAATATGCATGTGCTACCTGCTCCTACTTGCAATTATTATGAGAGAGGAACTACATCTCCGCTTCTTTATGTTTCCAACATGATAGAATTGCAAGAAACTGCTTATATTATGCATTGGCCTTTACTATGCGTGCATGAATTGTTCTTTTATGACATGCCGATGCATAGGAAGAGAGTTAGACTTCGTTGTTGCATGATATATGTTACTTTGTGCTCACTACTAAACTACAAATCATTGTTAATTAAAATTGGCTTTGATATACCTTGGGATCCGGGTGGATTCATTACTTGAGCACTAAATGCCTAGCTTAATGGCTTGAAAGAAAGTGCTGCCAGGGAGACAACCCAGAAGTTTTATAGAGTCATTTATTTCTTTTGAGTGCTTTCATATAGTTTAAAAACAAAAAAATAAAGAGGGGAACCTAAAAACTTTTCAAAAAGGAAAGTGAAAGTGAGAGAGATAAGCATTATTGAAGTGGGAGAGCTCCTTGAACTTTGTTCATGCTCATGGAAACTTTGTGAATCTTGATTACAGAAACTTTTCATCAAAAATAATTATCCCCTTGTATAATTCCATTGTATTATAAAAATAATGTGCCAAGGTTTGCTTTTAGGATGTTTACGATGCTTGTTGGTTTGTACGGTGTAGGACAGAAACTTTAGCTGTAGTGCACGATTTTACATTTTTAACTGGAAGGTCAAATAGTTCTGATTCCTTTTGCAATTTCTTTATGTACAACCTTTTTATTTTTCCTAATTTTGGTAGAATTTTTGGGGTACCATAAGTATGGTGAATGGTCAGATTGATACAGACTGTTCTGTTTTTGACAGATTCTGTTTTTGATGCATAGTTTGCTTGTTTTGATGAATCTATCAATTTATATCAGTGGATTAAGCCATGAAAAATCTATATTACAGTAGACACAATGCAAAAAAAATATGAATTGGTTTGCTACAGTATTTAGAGTAGTAATTTGCTTTATTATACTAACGGATCTTACCGAGTTTTCTGTTGAAGTTTTGTGTGGATGAAGTGTCTAATCGAGGAAGTTTCGATATGAGGAAAAGGAAGAGAGGAAAGAGCTCAAGCTTGGGGATGCCCGAGGCACCCCAAGTAAATATTCAAGGAGACTCAAGCGTCTAAGCTTGGGGATGCCCCAGAAGGCATCCCCTCTTTCTTCAACAAGTATCGGTATGTTTTCGTATTCGTTTCGTTCATGCATTATGTGCAACCTTGGAGCGTATTTTGCATTTAGTTTTCACTTTTATTTTATGCACCATGCTGGTATGAGATAGTCCTTGGTTGATTTATAGAATGCTCATTACACTTCACTTAAATCTTTTGAGTATGGCTTTATAGAATGCTTTATGTGCTTCACTTATATCATTTGAAGTTTGGATTGCCTGTTCTCTTCACATAGACAACCACCATTTGTAGAATGCTCTTTTGCTTCACTTATATTTGTTAGAGCGTGGGCATATCTTTTGTAGAAAGAATTAAACTCTCTTGCTTCACTTATATCTATTTAGAGAGATGACAGGAATTGGTCATGCACATGGTTAGTCATAAAATCGTACATAAAACTTGTAGATCACTGAATATGATATGTTTAATTCCTTGCAATAGTTTTGCGATATAAAGGTGGTGATATTAGAGTCGTGCTAGTTGAGTAATTGTGAAATTGAGAAATACTTGTGTTGAGGTTTGCAAGTCCCGTAGCATGCAAGTATGGTGAACTGTTATGTAACGAAGTTGGAGCATGAGGTTCTCTTTGATTGCTTTCCTTATGAGTGGCAGTCGGGGACGAGCAATGGTCTTTTCCTACCAATCTATCCCTCTAGGGGCATGCGTAGTAGTACTTTGCTTTGAGGTCTAAGTAGACTTTTGCAATAAGTATATGAGTTCTTTATGACTAATGTGAGTCCATGGATATGCGCACACTCACCCTTTCACTTTGCTAGCCTCTATTGTGCCGCACAACTTTCACCGGTATCATGAACCCATTATTTACCTTCCTCAAAACAGCCACCATACCTACCTATTATGGCATTTCCATAGCCATTCCGAGATATATTGCCATGCAACTTTCCACCGTTCTATTATTATGACACGTTCCATCATTGTCATATTGCTTTGCATGATCGTAAGATAGCTAGCATGATGTTTTCATGGCTTGTACATTTTTTGATGTCATTGATATGCTAGATCATTGCACATCCCAGTACACCGTCGGAGGCATTCATATAGAGTCATATTTTGTTCTAGCTTTGAGTTGTAATTCTTGAGTTGTAAATCCATAAAAGTGTGATGATCTTCATTATTAGAGCATTGTCCAAGTGAGGAAAGGATGATGAAGACTATCCCCCACAAGTAGGGATGGGACTTCGGACTTTATAAAAATAAAAGAGGCCAAAGAAGCCCACAAAAAAAAGAAAAAAAGGAAAAAAAAAGAGAGAAAGACAAAAAAGGGAAAGAAAAAAAAGAAAAAGAAAAAAAGGAAATAAACAAAATGAGAGAAAAAGAGAGAAGGGGCAATGTTACTATCCTTTTACCACACTTGTGCTTCAGAGTAGCACCATGTTCTTCATAGAGAGAGTCTCCTATGCCTTCACTTTCATATACTAGTGGGAATTTTTCATTATAGAACTTGGCTTGTATATTCCAATGATGGGCTTCCTCAAAATGACCTAGGTCTTCATGAGCAAGCAAGTTGGATGTACACCCACTTAGTTTTTTTATTGAGCTTTCATATATTTATAGCTCTAGTGCATCCGTTGCATGGCAATCCCTACTCACTCACATTGATATCTATTGATGGGCATCTCCATAGCCTGTTGATATGCCTAGTTGATGTGAGACTATCTTCTCCCACTTTTTGTCCTCACAACCACCACAATAGATCACCATAGTGCTATGTCCATGGCTTGCGCTCATGTATTGCGTAAGAGTTGAAAAAGCTGAAGCGTGTTAAAAAGTATGAACCAATTGCTCGGCTCGTCATCGGGGTTGTGCATGATGGGAGAATTTTGTGTGACGAAGATGGAGCTTAGCCAGACTATATGATTTTGTAGGGATGAGCTTTCTTTGGCTATGTTATTTCGATTAGACATAATTGCTTGGTTGGTATGCTCGAAGTATTATTGTTTTTATGTCAAATGATAGACTATTGCCTTGAATCATTCGTGTCTTAATATTCATGCCATGCTTAGACATATGTTCAAGATTATGCTAGGTAGCATTCCACATCAAAAATTATCTTTTTTATCATTTACCTACTCGAGGACGAGCAAGAATTAAGCTTGGGTATGCTGATACGTCTCCGTCATATCTATAATTTTAGATTGTTCCATGCCAATATTCTTCAACTTCCATATACTTTTGGCAAGTTTTTATACTATTTTTGGGACTAACATATTGATCCAGTGCCCAGTGCCAGTTCCTGTCTGTTGCATGTTTTATGTTTCGAACCAATATCAAACGGAGTCCAAATGGGATAAAAATAGACGGAGAATTATTTTGGAATATTTGGGATTTTCTGGAGGAAGAATCAACGCGAAACGGTGTCTAAGGTGGCCACGAGACAGTGGGCGCGCCCACCCCCCTAGGCGCGCCTGGCACTCTCGCGGGCCACCCGTAAGGTGGTTGATGCCCTTCTTTTGCCGCAAGAAAGCTAATTTTATGAGAAAAATCTGGGTGAAAGATTCACCCCAATCGGAGTTACGGATCTCCGGATATTTAAGAAACGGTGAAGGGGTAGAATCTGGGAACGCAGAAACAGAGAGAAACAGAGAGATAGATCCAATCTCGGAGGGGCTCTCGTTCCTCCCAAGCCATGGGAGCCAAGGACCAGAGGGGAAACCCTTCTCCCATCTAGGGAGGAGGTCAAGAAAGAAGAAGAAGAAGAAGAGGGCCTCTCTCCTCCTTACTTCCGATGGCGCCGGAGCGCTGCCGGGGGCCATCATCATCACCGCGATCTTCACCAACACCTCCGCCATCTTCACCAACATCTCCATCACCTTCCCCCATCTATATCCAGCGGTCCACTCTCCCGCATTCCGCTGTACCCTCTACTTGAACATGGTGCTTTATGCTTCATATTATTATCCAATGATGTGTTGCCATTCTATGATGTCTGAGTAGATTTTCGTTGTCCTATTGGTGATTGATGAATTGCTATGATTGGTTTAATTTGCTTGTGGTTATGTTGCTGTCCTATTGTGCCCCTCCGTGTCGCGCAAGTGTGAGGGAGTACCACTGTAGGGTGTTGCAATATGTTCATGATTCGCTTATAGTGGGTTGCTTGAGTGACAGAAGCATAAACCCGAGTAAGGGGATTGTTGCGTATGGGATAGAAGGGGACTTGATGCTTTAATGCTATGGTTGGGTTTTACCTTAATGAATCTTTAGTAGTTGCGGACGCTTGCTAGAGTTCCAATCATAAGTGCATATGGTCCAAGTAGAGAAAGTATGTTAGCTTATGCCTCTCCCACATAAAACTTGCTATCGGTCTAGTAACATAGTCAATTGCTTAGGGACACTTTCATAACTCATACCACCACTTGTCCACACTCTCTATATTTACTTTATTGCTTCTTTATCTAAACAGCCCCTAGTTTATATTTACATGCTCTTTATTATCTTGCAAACCTATCCTATCACACCTACAAAGTACTTCTAGTTTCATACTTGTTCTAGGTAAAGCGAACGTCAAGCGTGCGTAGAGTTGTATCGGTGGTCGATAGAACTTGAGGGAATATTTATTCTACCTTTAGCTCCTCGTTGGGTTCGACACTCTTACTTATCGAAAACTATTGCGATCCCCTACACTTGTGGGTTATCAGTCGCTCATTGCTTGTTGTTCTTGATGTAAAGCTCGTTGTGCACCGAAAAGGTGGCTCTTGGTGACATAGGATGACATGTCGTTGTCTTGCTTGATGAAGAGTGGGTTGGTAGAAGAACTTGGCCTACCCATCATTCCAAGCAAATAAGTGAGTGTGTGAGAGAGAAGAATTGATACCAAATGTACCTTGACCGATGTTGAAGATGTATCAATGATCACTCAAATGTGGACCAAGGAAATAGCACAATTGGTACCAATTCTTGTCGGTTCTCACACCTACACAAATAAAAGCTTATGGTGGAGCTCGGTTAGGATGGTGGTACAAAATTTGATGCAATTTTTAGTGAGCCTCAATAATGTTGGAAAAGATTTACAAATTTCCAAATGCAACAAGTAGACCAATAGCAAGATATGGTACACGGAAACACACACGCAAATAGATAAGTGGGGTCGTGCAACCAAGGAATGAGCCAAAATGTGGAATCCACGAAAATGCTCTTGTTGCACAACACTAGAGAGACGCTAGCACGATTGCATGATAGGCAGATACGAAACTTGTGCAAAACCTACTAGGCAAAAATGCAACGACTTCTATCCTAAGTATGCTATATGTATGGTATTCCGGTGATATGATCCAAAATGATCGGATATGACAATCTTAATGTAGTATGATGCTATAGTTCTTGCTTATAAGCTCTTTGCTTATCTTTCCTTCTTGCTTAAAAAGCTTGTTTGGCTCTTTCACTTTTGAGCTCTTTTCTCATGCAAAACTTCACGAACCAAGATAGCAATTGTGTATATGCGATGACAATTTTGTGACTCAAAATATGATACCAAGATATGCACCATGCTGATATGGCATGTATGCTATGTAAAGTATGATCGCTAATGTGCACAAGTCACATTGTCGGCAATACTCAAAGGCTACTCTTTATGGGTAAGCAACGTAAAAGTAAGGCTATGGTGGTTATCAATGCAATGTCAAGAAATGTACCATGAAAGGATACCACGATACCAAAATGATATAGAGGTTACCGTTCTTGCCTACGGTCAAGGTGTCAAAATTGTGTAGCGGTCGATGTCGATGATGAATATGAGCGGCAGTGTTGTCGTTGTCGAACCGTCCCTAAGTAGCCAAAACACGTTAGGAAACGGAAACCGCAACTCAAAACTCAAAGACCAAAACGTGTCAAAATTTGTCGGAGTGCAAAACGGGTGAGCGATGGTGGTTGCGGAAAGCGATGGTGGCATGCAAGTGCGTATGCGAAAGTGGCGGTGGAACGGAGTAGGAAATCAAACTGAAAATATTCAGTTTCGTCAGGGATGGTCGGACGACCGATGGTGGTTGGACGACCGATCCTGGTCGTACGTCCGGTGCCTGGGTGATTTCGGGCACGGGATGAACTCAGGTTCTCAAGGTGGGGATGGCGAAAAATGGTTAAATCCGAGCAAATTTGTGGATGGAAATGGTGGAGATGATGGGGGAAAGCTAGATCCACTCGTGGCACAGCAAACCATGGATCAAATCCAACAAAACTTCATCACACCAACAAATCACAAAAACATTTGGGGCTATTTTTGGTGGGGATTTTTGAAATTGGGGAAGAACACAACAAAATCAAGCTAGAAAACACAGGGTAGGGGCTCCAAATACATGATCAACGTGGCTCAAGATACCAAGATGATGTAGGGTATAACCCTAGATGCCCAATCTTTCACGATTGGAGGGGATCCTACGAAGAACACGAAGAACACATGGGGAAAACAAGGGGAAACACAAGAGAAATCACTCAACCAACAAGATCCAGTTACACATATGCTAGATCCACGAAACACAAAGAGAGATACACGATTCAAAGTCAACAAGGGACGATACAAAGGGTCTTCTCCATGAGGAGGTCTTGAAGGGTCTTCCCGTAAAGGGGTCTTGAATCCGCTTGAGGGATCTTCTTCAAAGAGGCGCTCGACTCCGATGGAGAAGTACCCAAGTGGATGAGCAAAGCCCTATCTCAAATATGAGCTATCACAATGCTAACCCTAGAAAGAGTGCGGAGGAGGTCTATTTATAGTCTAAGTGGACGAAAGGGTAAGTGGCTTCGGCCTAACATGCAGGCAGTCACACAGGCGTCGGACGTCCGACGGTCACCGGTCGTCTGAAGGCTCGTGAGGGTCCGGACGTCCGGTGCCGGTCGGGCGTCTAATGTGTTCGGCTCTGGTCAGGACTTGTCGGGCGACCGGTCAAGGTCGATCGTCCGGTCGGTCGGTTGTCCGGAAGTCTTCATTCTTCCGATGTTTTGGCTCGGGTGTGGTGGTGCCAGTCGTCTGGTGTCGCTTGGTCGTCCGGGCGCTGGGAGGTGTTGGTCGTCCGGTGTTGCTCGGTCGTTCGGGCGCTAGAGCGTGCGCTCGCTGGTACTTGGCTGGCCGGTCGGAGCCTCCAGGCGTCGGACGTCCGATGACTGGGAGTTTCGAGCAGTCCTTCTTCTTGTCCATTGAACTTGATGTCCTCGCTGTATTGTCCGTTGGGTGTAGCTGATTCGTGGCTTTCCTCCAAATACCTGATCACACATAGGGTCTCCGCATGAGGTAGTAGCCATGTCTCATAGGTAGAAAGTGGAAGTTCGGCGAGGAGCGAGTTCACCTTATCTTCGACAGCCTTTGCTCGAGCTCTTGTCATTGGTCCAAGTGGTGTCATGGGAGATGTAGATACGTCCATGGGGATGATCGTGGGATGCTCTGCATCAACAGGATTTAGCAATGTTTCATCTAAGTTGTTGTCCGTTTGATCTTGCTCAGTAATTTCATACAAATTCTTAATCTGGCATCGTCGACCATTGCATTCCTCTATCACCTTGTTCCCTTTTGTTCGTTTGTTGGCCCATCCGTGTTGTACATATGTTTTTTCTTGGAATTTTTTCTTCTTGAGCTCTAGTGTGCCCATCTCATCTGGCATGTGTCGTATAAGTCAAAGAGGCAGTATGTCACTTGTCCCAATTGTAAGTCTACCCTCGACTCATAATTGGTTTCATATGTTGTTCTTCATCCCAGATGCAAGTTATTCCTCTGCTTGTAAATCGGCTCATCATTTGTAATTGTCCTAGTTGTAATCCCACCCTCTACTCATATCCAGTATCATAGTTTTGTGCAGTTGATTAATTGCAAGCTCACCATTGACTCGCAACTGGGCATGTGGTTTGTTTCCATCTCAGTTGTAAGTCCACCCTTGACTCGCAACTAGGCTCATTGTTTCTAGTTGTCCTAGTTGCAAGTCCACCCTTGATTCGCAACTCGTATCTTAGTTTTGTAAAGTTGTCCCGGTTACAAGTCCATCCTCGACTCCCAACTAGGCATGTAGTTTTGTTTATCCTCGTTGCAAGCCCACCCTTGACTCGCAATTGGGCCTGTGTTTTGTCTTTCATTTTAGTTGCAAGTCCATCCTGACTCGTAACTGGGATTGTAGTTTGTTTGATCCTAGTTGCAAGTCGACCCTTAACTCGCAACTCGCCTCATAATTTCTTAGTTTTCCTAGTTGCAAGTCCACGTCGACTCGCAACTAGGCTCATAGTTCTCTCAGTTGCAAGCTCACCATCGACTTGCAACTAGGCATGTCTTTTGTTTTTCATTCCAATTGCAAGTCCACCTTTGACTCGCATCCGGGACAATAGTTGGTTTCATCCCAGTTACAAGTCCACCATCGACTGGTAACCGAGTGTGTTGTTTCATAGGTTGTCCTAATTGCAAGTCCATCCTCGACTCGCAACTAGGATCATACTTTTTCTTGTTGTCTCCATTGTAAGGTCACCCTCGACCCTAACTGGGAGCATAGTTTGTTGTTTCTTAGTTGCATTTCCATCCTTGACTCGCAAATGGGCCTCTATTTTATATTTCATCTTATTTGCAATCCGCCATCGACTCGCAACTAAGCTCGTAGTTTGTTTTTATCCTAGTTACAAGTCCACCCCCGACTTGCAACTAGGCCCCTAGTTTGTTTTAACCCAATTGCAAGTCCACCATCCACTCAAAACTGGGCTCGTAGTTTTGTGTAGTTGTCCCAGATACAAGTTTACCATTGACTCGCAACTGGGCTCATAGTTCTCCTAGTTGCAAGCCCACCCCTCGACTTGCACTTGGGTCTTTGCTTTGTTTTTCATCTAAGTTGCAAGTCCATCTTGACTTGCAATTGGGTCCATAGTTTGTTTCGTCCCAGTTGCAAGTCGACCCTTGGCTCGCAACTAGGCTCGTAGTTTTGTAGTTGTCCCAGTTGCAAGTCCACTCTCGACTCGCAACTGGGATCATAGTTTTGTTGTTATCCCAGTTGCAAGTCCACCCTCGATTCGCAACTGAATATGTGTTTTGTTTTCCATCCCAGTTGCAAGACCACCCTCGACTCGCAACTGAGCTTGTAGTTTGTTGGCTGTTGGAGGGGTGGAAGTGGGGGTGAGGAGGGACGAGTCTAGACTTACGGCAAGCTGTTTTCGACATGCAGCAAACTATGTGGAGGGACGAGTTTCTGCATGAGAATAGAAGTTTTTTACTTACCACATGTGTCATATGGTACATGAGACTAGAGGTTTGATCCACAAATTTTCACTGAGCATTCAGAGAAAAGGGACGTAAGGTTTTTCACTGAAAACATATCAGTGTGTTGTTGTTTGTTCAGTCTCAACTGGAGAGTATGTGTTTGACCCACAACTTTTAGTCATGTATCAACAACAATTTTGTCTGTTGTTTGTTTTACCACACTAGGCTGGTTGCCATGCTATAATAGATCAATGTTCATTTTATATATTTACACGTGAGTGTCCAATTCTTTTCATTGTTCAGTCTTCACAAATTCAAAAAATGTTCATGTTTTCATAAAAAAAGTTTACGGCTTCAAAAAATGTTCGGGGATTTTTAAAAAAAGTTCTCACTTTTTTTAAAAAGAACTGTGTTTTTGGTAAAGTGTTCATGTTTTCAGAAAATGTCTGCATTAAAAAAATCAGGATTTACACATGTTTTCAAAAATTGTTTTTGTCTTCAAGAAATACTTGTAATTACAAATATTTGTTTGCACTTTTTAAAAAATGTTTTGAGTTCCAAAGATTCTGCTTGTTTTCAAAAAGTATTCGGCATTTTCAAAATTATTCACAATTTTTCAATAAATTGTTCAAAAAGGTTTTCGGATCTGACGCTGGTCTGCGTTATTAAGGACTCGCGTTTACTTTTAGTCAGAAACAGCTGTTTGTTCTACTGGCTATAAGGACGTTTGCACTAGTTGGAGGTTGGAACTTCGACACCAGCTAAGTAGGCCCTACTTTTTATTTCCTTTTCCAGGAATTGGGCTGGATATATAAAAATAAAGCAGCCCCAAAAAGAGGGATGACATCATCTTAGATGAGATATAGAGAGACCCATGAATGTAGTGAATCAACAAGACCCATAAAATTAAAATTATATTAGTGAATTTTAATTTTTGCTCCCGCCGCGGTCGGTCTCGTTGGTTAAATTTATGATCAAAGTTGAACCTTGAAAAACGTGGGCGCGCTATATTTCGAAACAGATGGAGTAGATTCTGATGCAAAAATCTATAAAAATGAAAGGAAATAATAATCACAAGTGTACCTTCTTGATTTTACAAGTGGACAACTGAAGGTCTCCGCAGTCAAGTTCACTAGGCTCCTCGCGAGGCTCTTCAGTCACTTCACCCATTGTGGCCAACAATAATCCCTCACCAGCGTCACGCCCTATAGCTACTACTTCTTTAAATGGCTTTTGTACTGTAAAGAAGATATTTTTCGGACGAGCAGAAAGAAAATGCTTCTCAACGGTGATGATAGCAATGTTCTAATTTAAAATGATACTTCCTCTATTCCAAAATATAGTGCGCCCGCGCTTCCTGAGGTCCAACTTTGACCATAAATCTAACCAACGAGACCGACTGCAGCGGGAGAAAAAAAAATATAATTGAAAACTTCTTTTGAATACGAATTCCTAGTATAATTTTTGCTCCCGCCGCATTCGGTATCGTTGGTTAAATTTATGGTCAAAGTTGAAACATGAAAATAAAGGAAGTACTATATTTTGAAATGGAGGGAGTACAATTGCAATGTGCCATCGGCGCACTGATTTGATGGAATAAATACCTCAATCTGCAACGACACAGTGAGCCCTATTAAGCATCATGTAACTTAAAGGCCAAGAAAAAACGATTAGGACTTAGGAGTGCCAACCCTTAAGTTCTCATCAATCTTGTCTTCATCATCGCGAGATCTAACCAAACTGGCCGAAGTCAAAATGACCGAGCGTGCGTGCATATGCTTGCGTTTGCGCGTGCGCTCGTGCCAGCTTATAAGCAAGCCCGTGCATGCAAAGAACATCTTGTTTCCTACACATCATAACTATAAATCATCATCAGTTGGTGAAGATCAGATACTACTAGTAGTAGGAAAAAGTAGTAGCAACACAGCACGCCGGGATGTATTTGTGAAAACCCTTTTGGGGAGCTCCTGCCAGACATACTCCTCTGCAGAACGCCAACTGAGGCTGCGTTCGGTTTGCGGGTATAGAAAACACTGGACCAGAAAACTGCGAAGGAATATGATTGATTGTACAGTACCAGACCATAGGGTTATAGAGCAGAGGAAGAGAAGCATGCGGGGTGTTCGAAGCATAGGTGTAAAAAACTTCGTTACCGGCGAAGACTGTGTACACAGTGGCAGATTCTATCCGCATGTACTCTGTGAGTTTGTCTCTTTCCTCATGCATGACTAGTATATTTTTAATTTTTTATTTGGAGCCGTGGTGCCTTGCTTCGGGCATCCGCTCAAAAATGAGGTTCTACTGGATTTGTGAAATCCTCTGGAGTGAGCCCTCCAAGGCAGGGTTTCCTTCAAATTTCTGTACCAATTTCCTATGAAACGAACGGGTGAGAGGTAGACAAAACTACAGGTTTTCAAACTACTCCCTCTGTCCTTTAAAGAGTGTACTTTCAATACTGTTGGAGGGTCAAACTATCTCAAAATTTGACTGAGTTTGTGGAAAAATATATTAATGTTTATGAAATCAAATAGGTATATGATGAAAATATATTTTATCATGAATCTAGTGATAATAATTTGATGGCGTAAATGTTGGTGTATTATTATATAAATACAGTCAAATATAAAAAAGTTTGACTTTCCAATAAAGTTGAAAGTACACTCTTTAAAGGACGGAGGGAGTAGTACCTAAGATGGAGAAGATTGTGGGAAGAGTAATCAGCTATCAGACGATGGAAAATATATTTTGCGGTTGTGAAACTGAAGTATGACAAGGAAAGATGTTTGTGTTATCAGTTCCAGAAATGAAAAAATGACATGGAAAGATGTCATGATACCCAAACTAGTGGTCTTAAGAGATGAAGCCAGCAGCTCACCTGCATCATCATCTAAATTCTCTCCTGTCCTGTAACAGAGCACATAAGACAATGCATAAGAGTCATTATGGTAAACACTACAGGGAAGTACTGGTCCAACAGCAAAACAGGCATACATGAACTCAGGCGTGGAAGACATACTTGAGTATCCCAAAATGCATTAAGCGTTGACGGAGCGACGGCAGCGGCACGGCCCACGTCTCAGACGTGTCATGATCATGGCGATGGATCATCCCAAGAAAGTCGCCATTGGAATCAACAAGCGGCCCTCCGAGTGCAGCCTACACCACAAGGTGAAGTGTCAAGGATTGGTAGCAGTATTAAGGAGATGCAATGCACACACTGGTACAGACTGTTTCGTGGCAAGTTACCCAGCATGACAGCAAGAAAGAAACAGAGTGTACCTCTGTGAGACCTGGAAGCAGGAGCTTGCAAGGTTCAGCGTCATCGACAACAGGAAGCTCCTCTCCCATCAGCTGGCACGAGCCAAATGCCCGGCCGAGAGCCGTAATTCTGCGAGTGCTACGGCACATGTCAGTCTGACGGTCGATGTCTGCCGGACGAAGGCCCGAGGGGCGGCTGAAGGAGGTGACGATCGCGATATCGTCGTCGTAGAGCCCAAGAACCCATCGGTGGCTCTGTTGTTCGGGAGGCGCACCTCGACCCTCAGCTTATCATCTTTGTTTCTCTTGCCGGTGAACTATGTGACCAGGCGCGCCGACGTGAGGAACCTCGCCAGGTGCTTCCCTGCGGCGCCGCCGCCGCGTGGCAGAGCTATGCCCGAGCACGCGTATAGCATCTCCTCTCCTGGACAAGAAGATCGCGATAATTTGAATCATTAGCCGTTAGTGATGAATGATGGGGTACAAAATTGGACTTAAAAACTCATGATTAGCAAGCATTGTAGTGTACATGATCACCGTCGAACAGAGCGAGCGAGACGACGTGTTCAGCGGCGGGGTTTGTGGATTCATCGGCGAGGGCCTGACCGAACGGCCTCTCTTCGTATGGAGTGTGTGGAACGACTCGATCAGGAAGGTCATGGCAGCCAAACTTTTCCTCCTCAGCGGCAGAGTCTGCGAACCACTGCTTTATATCTGAAGCAAAACGAAATCAAAAGAACCAAGTTGATCATGCATGCAGGTGGTGATCCTGCGCCTTCTTTTCCTGCGGCAGGTGGTGATCCCGGTCGCGATCAGCGACGGCTATTCGTCCCCGCGTCTGATGCATCTGTTGATGGCTCGCTGCGCCCTGCTCGAGCCTCCGGTGCTGGAATCGGTCGCCAGCGTCTTTCTGCGTCATCGATTGATCGAGTGCAGTGCCCAAGCAGATGACAACTCTAGTCCGCGCGTGCAGATCTCCTAGTTAACCGGGGTGTTGGTGTTGGACCTCCAAAATCCGGGAGGTTTGGTCCTCTTTTTTTTCAGAAATAGCCGGGAGGTTTGGTATTTAGAGCATCTCCAACAGCCGCGCTAAAGCGCCGCGCGCAAAAAACCTGTTAGCGCGCGCTGCGGCTGGTTTTGCGCGCCCGCCTGCGCTGGCTCCAGCAGCGGCTCTATAATGCAGCGCGCGCGCGCCGCTCCAGCAGGGCGCAAAAATACAGCGCGCGCGCCGCACAAATCACATGTACATTTCAAAGAAGATAAGCAGAAATGATCAAACAAACAAAATAAAAATCAATAACAAATAATTCAAAATAAATCATTACAACTCAAACAAATAGTTTATCGTTCAGTAAAACAACAAATAGTTCAAAATAAATTATTACAACACAACAAATAGTTCATGAACAATACAATATCGAGTGCAGATATCATCATGCTCTTTGCCGTCCATGCCATGCCCACCACTCTTCAATTAGATCATTCTGAAGTTCCTTGTGCGTTGCGGGACGCCGAATGGCATGATAGGAGGCAACAAAACGGGCTACCCTTTCAGCCCTCCGCCGCACTCGCACGGGATGTCCCAAGAGCTCATACTGTGAGTAGTCTAAATCTTGGCCACGCTCATTCTCGATGATCATGTTGTGCATGATCACACAAGCGTGCATGATGTACCAAAGCATTTTTTGATCCCAAAATCTTGCCGGTCCTCTCACAATAACAAATTGGGCTTGCAAAATCCCAAATGCTCTCTCCACATCTTTTCTAGCCGCCGCCTGAGCATTGTGGAAATCAAGATTTTTCTTACCTTCCGGTTTTTTCAACGGCTTCACGAAGGTTTGCCACTTTGGATAGATGCCATCCGCTAGATAATAGCCATAGTTGTACGTACGGCCATTTGCTACAAACTGCACAGGTGACAACTCACTGTTTGCAATCTTATTCATCAGTGGTGACCGGTTGACAACATTGATATCATTCAAAGATCCAGGTATTCCAAAGAATGCATGCCAAATCCAAGTCTCCTGATCAGCCACCGCTTCAAGGATTATAGTGGAACCCTTTTTTTGGCCGTGGAATTGCCCATGCCATGCCTTTGGACAATTCTTCCAACTCCAATGCATGCAATCTATTGAGCCAAGCATGCCAGGAAAGCCGCGCGCTTTGTTCATCGCCAATAGCCTTGCGGCGTCTTCAGCAGTGGGAGATCTCAAATACTCCTCGCCAAACACTTGCACAATTCCCACTGCAAAGCGCTTGACACACATGATGGCTTGGCTCTCACCCATAGCCAAATGATCATCAACTAGATCAGCCGGGATACCGTATGCCAACATACGCAAAGCGGCTATCACCTTCAGAAAAGTGGTATGCCCGAGCTCTCCGGCGGCATTCCTCCTTTGCTGGAAAAACCGGTCATGGCTCGCTAGTTTCTCTGCAATGCGCCTGAACAAGTCGGTGCTCATCCTAAACCGGCGACGAAAATACGACTCCGGGTATGTGGGATTCTCCACGAAATAGTTCTTCATCAATCTGTTATGGGCATCAATCCTATCTCTCCAAATTTTCTCCCGACCCATAACCGAACCACCGTGCTTCGGTTTTTTATTGATATGCATAGCTACGATCATTGCAAGATCCTCCTCCTCTTCCATATCAAATTCTTCTTCGGAAGAATCATACGACGAACTCATCTACAATGTTCAATACTATACTATAAAAACTACAATTCAAAACATGCACCAAATTCATGAAGTTTGAGCAATACATACCTTGTAGGCGTTTTGTCAAACACCTTGCGGGCGCGGCGCGGCAGCGAGCGCTCGGGCGCTGTTCCTCGGACGACGGAGGCGCGCGGGCGCCGGCGGTACTAGGAGGGGATGGGCGGAAGCGCGGGCGCGCGGGGATAGGCTGGGGAAGCCTGAGACGGTCGCCGGGGTGCGCGGGCGGCGGCGGCTGCGCGGCCGGCCGGGGGTGGAAGCGCGAGAGGAAGAGCGGGCGCGAGCGCTCGAGTGTGTCGCGCGCTGTAGTGGGCGCCCGAAATACGCCGCGCGGGTAAGTGTTTTTGACCGCGCACCCAACCCGTTTTAGCGCGCACCGTTTTTGCGTGCCCGCTGGAGCGCCCTGACGCGTTGCGCGCGCGCTAAAACGACCTATTTTAGGGCGCGGCGCTAGTTTAGCGCGGCTGTTGGAGATGCTCTTATGCACGGAGCGGCAGCCGGCAGGTGTACTGTCCGCGCGTTAACGTATCCGGTAGGATTTAGGACTCCTCGAACTGCTCTATTTTGCTGTTCCTATGCCTCTTGGCTTTCCTTTTTTCCTTGATAGGGTACATTGGCTTTCCACCATGTGGAGTATCTACTCCCAAGCTTAAATTCTCCATGATGAAAACAGTACACCTGAATTTTTTTATTTTTTTATAATTTTTTTTGTGGTAAACTTGTTTTGTATGCTTGCAAAATTTCAACCCGAAATGACATTCGTGGAAGTCGTGGCAAAAAGAAAACAAACTCGATACTATAAAAATGCTAGTTTTGAAAACATTTTCGAGTGTTGATTTTGGTTTTGCCATGACGTCCACAAATGTTATTTCTTGCTGATTTTTTTATCATAGAAAACAATTGTCAATGTTTTCCACACAAAAAATTAAGATTGTTTTTGATTTTTTGAATATTTTTCCATTTTCTTGCTCAGCACGGTGTATTTCAACTCGGGATCAGAATAATACTTTCAGACTTTCCGTTGTTTTAATGTTGGTTTGGAGGACCCGAAGATGGGTGATGTTATTTCGCAAGTGGAGAAAAAGATCCGAGTTGGTGGGTGCGGCACTGCAGCCCTCAGTCCTATTTGGCGCGCAGCCCGTTGATAGCCTGGTATATGTACGGGCAGGCCCATTTCCGGGTATCTTCCCCACTGGTTTTGGAAGGTTCTTGAACCTTCCATGGAATGGTGTTTTCCTTTGTTTTGTTACGTTTTTTCTCTTTTTATTTTCTCTTTTTTATTATGTTTTATTACTTTGTTTTTTTCTTTTCCTTTTTCATATTGTGAACCTCTTCCAAATTTGTGAATATTTTATGAAATCATGAACATTTTCTGAATCCACAAACATTTTTATGAAATTATGATTCTTTTTAAAATTCGCAAACATTTTCTAAAATTGTGATATTTTTTTGGAACTCTTGATTATTTTTTTGAATCGGCGAATATTTTTTTGTTTTTTTGAACAATTTTTAAACTTCAAGAGCATTTTTTTAATTTTTTAAACATTTTAAAAATGAACTTTTTTGAATACGCAAACATGGTTTTGAAATCTAGAATTTTTTTGATTGGTGAACATTTATGATTGAACATTTTGTTCAAAATACATGTTTTACAAAAAATTGGAACTTTTCTTAAAATCCTGTTTCTTTAATAAAAAGGAGGCATCCCACCCCGCACATGGGCAGGCCCCAGCAGGGAGTGCAGGAGAGGGAGGGTGTGTGTTCCAGCGTTTTCCGACACGCAAGTCACCAAATAGGAGGTCCCCATCGCAGCAGCTACCTGAGGCCTAGGACTGGAATGGTTTGAGCCAAAACTGGGGTGATGCGAACGATCTAGTGTGTTTGGAGTTCCTGGAGGCAAGCACAAATTGGATGTTTATATTATATCGTGCCAGACCATGCACGTGGACATGTAGCATAAATTCATCACAATTCAACAGTAAAATAAATCATAGTTTAACAATTTAGACATGACAAAATGAAATTCAAGTTCGGGCATAATGAATCAATTGCCGAACGGATCACTGTCCAAATGCCATCTGTGCCTCCTCTGCCGCCTTCTCTGTGACGCCCGCATAATTAAGCTACAGTAATCCCATGTTAATTGTGTCATTTCATCACATTACTGTTGCTAATCCTCAGTCGATCCAAATCTATATTCTTTTTCAAATTCAAATTAAAGTCCTAAATTCAAAATTCTCAAACATTAAATCTAAAATGTTCAAGTTGTGGAAAATAATCCCTGGTTATTTTTCATATCGAAACCTATATTTTATAAAGTATATAAATGCCCTTTAATTAATAAAACAGAAAAGAAATAAAGGGCAAAAGAAAATACAATTTGAAAAAAGAAGAAGCCCCCGGGGCCTAGCCCACCTCGGTGGCCCAGCCAGCCCAACCCCCACCACGGTCGCTCGTCCTGTTCCTCCGACCGCGTCGCTACAGGGGAGGGGTCACCCCCGACAACCTCGCCGGTGCCGACGCCGGGAGGGGATAAGGGTGACGCCTCCGGCTCCCCTCGTCTCCCCTCACCCACTTGCCGCTCTCCACTTTCCCCCTCGCTTTCTCTCTCTCATCCACGCGCTCGCCTCCCTCCTCCAGATCCGCCGCACCAAGCGAAATCGCCGCCGTCCTCCATCGCCACAGCGGCCACCAGCGCCGCTCCGACCGCTCGTGTTGTCCAGGAGAGCCACCGTCGTCCACCCGTTCGCCTGGAGCCTTCAGGTAGAGCCGGGGACCTCTACAGCTACTGAACGCCGCCGCCCCCTTCCGTCTCTGCTCCGACGCGCGCCGGCGACCTCGAGCACCTATGCTGCTCCAAAATCTTTCGCCGGGCCACCATGTGCCTTCCCGGTGAGCTCCTCCCTTCCTCCATTCCTCTCCTCCCGCCGCGCTTTTCGCTGTAGCTAGCTCACCCGCAAGCGGAGCTCCGCCGTCCGCCATTGCCGTCGTAGGGCTTGCCTCCGAGCTCCTCCGCTCGATCCAGTAGCTCCGACGAGCTCCTGGAGCGCCGTAGACCTTGCCTAGCCCTTTACTTCACTCGCACGCGCTCTGTAGCGCCGATCTCGAACTCCGGCCGAACGCGCCGCCCGCCACCGTCCATGCAGCGCTCCACTCCGACCGAGTTAGCCCACGAGACCGCCGTAGATCGATGCGGCGTCGGACGCCCGATCGAAAGCGCCTAGCCGCACCTCTCCCCGTGCCCCGTAGCATTTTTCCTGCGAAGTCCGACGATGCTCCGCCGCGGAAATGGTCGCCGGCGCATCTCCGGCGCCGCCCGCCAATGTGGCCTCTGGGCCCCACCTCACTACCACTGACCGCGGGCCCCAGATGACTGGGATGACCCAGTCAACTGCTGACTGGGCACCCGTTGGCCACTGACGTGTGGGTCCCACGCGCAACTAATCATTTTTGAAATTAAAAGTTTATTTTAGTAATTAGGTTAGTCTAATGTCTCACTGACATATTGGGCCCACACCCCTAACTAGTTTAGTTAGATTAGTTAATTCACTGTTATAGCCACTCTCACTGACCAGTGGGTCCCGCTGGACCCGCGGGTCAGGTTTGACCTGGTCAGCCGACCAGCTGGATGCTGACGTCATCCTCTAGTCATGCTGACGTCATAATTCCATTTCTGTTAATTTAGATAATTTCGGAATGTTGTTTAAAATCTTTGAAAAATCATAGAAAATAATCTGTAGCTCGGATGAAAAAGTTTTCTACATGAAAGTTACTCAGAACGACGAGACGAATTCGAATACGAGGTCCGTTCGTCTGCCACATGTCCCTGCATAGCAAACATGCAACCGCCCCCCTCCATTTCATTTGTCCGAAAATGCCAAACTCAGGGAAAACCTTCCCAGATGCTATCCCACTTCACCAGTATCGCGTAGTACTGCGTTAGATCACCCCTAGCTCTGCTTGTTGACTTGTCATGTATCTGTTTGCTCTGTATTTACTGTTTCTTCCCCCTCTTCTGACCGGTAGACCAGAGACCGATGCCGCCCCTGTGATCGACTACGTCGACGACGACCCTTCTTACCTTTCATCGGAGCTTCCAGGCAAGCCCCCCCTTTGATCATCCCGATATCGCCCATTCCATTCTCTCATGCGTGCATTAGATTTTGCTACTGTTATTGTTTGCTCCTATTCTGATGCATAGCCTGCTTTTGTATCTTGTTGTTGTACCTTACCTGCTTATCCTAAACTGCTTAGTATAGGTTGGTTAGTGATTCATCAGTGACCCCCACCTTGTCCTTGTCGCCCCTGCTTCATCATCAACGACTCAATCAACGTGATCGACAACCAGAGCCCGACACCTCACATCACATCACGCCCCTTTTTGTTGCTCGACTCTGCAGAGTTACCATCGGGTGCCGAGGGTGGAACCTCATACATCACTCCTGATGAGATCTCTGTAGTGTAGCTATTCGGTCATGGTCAACGAGGGTGGTTCCTCCTTCACCATTCCCGATAAGGCTCTGTTGTGCAACACCTCAAGTGTGAACCTCGAGGGTGGTTCCTCTTACGTTCACCTTGATGATTACATCGAGTGGAAATCCTCCGTGGGTGATTCCTCAGGTTTTCCCCTTGATGTTTGGACACAGGGTTACCTTGGCTTTACTTGAGACCATTGATGAAGTCGGGTCGGCCCTGAGGGGTACCCGCGAGTTGATGTGAAAGTCGGGCGGGCCCGTAGAGCACCCGCGAGTTTTCCACGTGACACGGCCGTGCAGTCTGGGCCCTTGCCGTAAGTCCACCAGACGGGGCGATGGGGTCACCTTATCGCGAGTCTCTGCTCGTTTCCACGAGCCCCCAATGCACTAACAGGTTTGGGTATTTGTTCTGAGTTGGCCTTTGGCCTTTACACACTAACCACCACGCGAGAATAGATATGGGCCTCGACGTCGCAGTATCAGCCGAAGCTTTGTCAGATGTCTAGTTCAGCAGTGCGGCACGGTCGGATCGTGCTAGCCATCCGAGGCGGTGCTGGTATCCACCCTGCTCGTAATGACCCGGAGTGCTGCGGGCGATGGGCCCAAGACCCCGGAGTGCTTAGGATGTAGACCGGTGGGGACCTCTCTGCTGAGCCTAGGTAGGGCTGCGACGTGTTGATCTTCCAAGGCCGGACATTGACCCCAGAAAGGTGTGTCCGACCAGAGTGATCGAGTGTGTTGGGTAACGTGATGCACCCCTGTAGGGAAGATATATATTCGAATACCGTGTCCATGGTAATGGACGTTCAGACTTATATCCTGATCTTATATAACTAGAATTGGATACTTGAGATATGTGATGGATATGTGGTTCCGAGATTGCTTTCTCGCAGGGAGTCGAGGAAGGATCTCTGGGCGTTGATGTTACAACATGCTTGTTAAATATTAAAATGCTACTCTTTACTCTTCTACATGCTGCAAGATGTTTGGAGCTGCTTGAAGATGCTAGTCTTTGATAGGCTAGGCCTTCCCCTCTATTCTGGCATTCTGCAGTTCAGTCCACAGATACCACCCTTCCATTTGATACCAATGCATACATAGTATAGATCTGATGCTTGGGAGTACTTTGGATGAGTACTCACGGTTGCTTTGCTCCCCCTTTCCCCCTTCTTTCTTCTTTCTGGTTGTTGCAACCAGATGGTGGATCCCTGGAGCTAGATTCCACCGCTGATGGATGCTACTACGTGGAGGCCGTTGATAACCAGGAGTAGTTAGGAGGTCCCAGGCAGGAGGCCTTGCCTCTTCGATCGTTGTTGCTTCTGTGCTAGCCTTCTTAAGGCATCCTTGTTTAACTTATGTCTGTACTCATATATTGTTGCTTCCGCTGACTCTTGTGTATCGAGCTATGTATTCGAGCCCTCGAGGCCCCTGGCTTGTAATATAAAGCCTGTATTATTTTAATTTGTGTCTAGAGTTGTGTTGTGATATCTTCTCGTGAGTCCCTTATCTTGATCGTACACATTTGCCTGTATGATTAGTGTACGATTGAATCGGAGGCGTCACAAGTTGGTGTCAGAGCCGACTGTCTGTAGGATCCCCCTTTCCAACTCCTTGGCCGAAGTTGTGTCTAGTCTATGAAAAACTCTTTTACTAACATGGTTGTGTGGCTTACGGGCCCACATCGCCATTGGATGGTATTAGGATCTTTTACTCCTCGTCTATACTCTGGGACTCTGATCTCTCTTCTATTCGGGTTAAATGATTTTGTTAACTCTAACTCTAGGATCTCGTAAATACTTTCTCCCGGAGAGCCCCTCACTCCAGATAATTGTTCAAAATATGCCCTAGAGGCAAAAATAAAATGGTTATTATTGTATTTCCTTGTTCATGATAATTGTCTATTATTCATGCTATAATTGTATTGACCGGAAACCGCAATACATGTATGAATACATAGACCACAACATGTCCCTAGTGAGCCTCTAGTTGACTAGCTCGTTGATCAATAGATGGTCATGGTTTCCTGACCATGGACATTGGATGTCATTGATAACGGGATCACATCATTAGGAGAATGATGTGATGGACAAGACCCAATCCTAAGCATAACACAAGATCGTGTAGTTCGTTTGCTGAAGCTTTTCTAATGTCAAGTATCATTTCCTTAGACCATGAGATTGTGTAACTCCCTGATACGTAGGAGTGCTTTGGGTGTACCAAATGTCACAACGTAACTGGGTGACTATAAAGGTGCACTACAGGTATCTCCGAAAGTGTTTGTTGGGTTGACACGAATCGAGACTGGGATTTGTCACTCCGTATGACGGAGAGGTATCTCTGGGCCCACTCGGTAATGCATCATCATAATAAGCTCAATGTGACTAAGTAGTTAGTCACGAGATCATGCATTACGGAACGAGTAAAGTGACTTGCCGGTAACGAGATTGAACGAGGTATTGGGATACCGACGATCGAATCTCGGGCAAGTAACATACCGATTGACAAAGGGAATTGCATACGGGATTGCTTGAATCCTTGACATCGTGGTTCATCCGATGAGATCATCGTGGAACATGTGGGAGACAACATGGGTATCCAGATCCCGCTGTTGGTTATTGACCGGAGAACGTCTCGGTCATGTCTGCATGGTTCCCGAACCCGTAGGGTCTACACACTTAAGGTTCGGTGACACTAGAGTTGTTACGGGAAATAGTATGTGGTTACAGAAGGTTGTTCGCAGTCCTGGATGAGATCCCGGACATGACGAGGAGCTCCGGAATGGTCCGGAGGTAAAGATCGGTATATTGGACGAAGGGTATTGGAGTCCGGAATTGTTCCGGGGGTACCATGTGATGACCAGCGTGTCCGAAAGGGGCTTCGGAGGCCCCGACAAGCGTTGGGGGGCCTGATGGGCCAAGGGGAGAGGGCACATCAGCCCACTAAGGGGCTGAGCGCCCCTCCCACCCCATCTCACGTAACCAGTAGAGGTGGGGGCGCCACCCTTAGGGCAGCCGCCCCTCCCGGCATGGGGGGCAAGTTTCCTTGGGGGTGGGGGCGCCCAAACCCATCTAGGGTTTCCCCTGTGGCCGCCGCCCCTCCCCTAGGGAACCCTAGGGCGCCTCCCCCTCCTCCCTTCCCCCTATATATAGTGAGGGAGAGAGAGAAGGCAGCCGCACCCTTCCCCTGGCGCAGCCCTCTCCCTCCTCCAACACCTCCTCCTCCTCCGTAGTGCTTGGCGAAGCCCTGCCGGAGAACCACAAGCTCCATCACCACCATGCCGTCATGCTGTCGGAGTTCTCCCTCAACTTCTCCTCTCCCCTTGCTGGATCAAGAAGGAGGAGACGTCCCCGGGCTGTACGTGTGTTGAACACGGAGGCACCGTTGTTCGGTGCTTAGATCAGATTCGGCCGCGATCTGAATCGCTTCGTGAATGACTCCACCGACCGCGTTCTTGTAATGCTTCCGCTTAGCGATCTTCAAGGGTATGAAGATGCACTCCCTCTCTCTCTCTCTCTCTCTCTCTCTCTCTCGTTGCTAGTCTCTCCATAGATTGATCTTGGTGATGTGTAGAAAATTTTGAATTTCTGCTACGTTCCCCAACAGTGGCATCATGAGCTAGGTCTATTGTGTAGATTCTATGCACGAGTAGAACACAAGTTGTTGTGGGCGTTGATTTTGTTCAATATGCTTACCGTTACTAGTCCTATCTTGTTTCGACGGTATATTGTGGGATGAAGCGGCCCGGACCGACCTTACACGTACACTTACGTGAGACAGGTTCCACCGACTGACATGCACTTGTTCCATAAGGTGGCTAACGGGTACCAGTCTCTCCCACTTTAGTCAGATCGGATTCGATGAAAAGGGTCCTTATGAAGGGTAAATAGCAATTGGCATATCATGTTGTGGTTTTGGCGTAGGTAAGAAACGTTCTTGCTAGAAACCTATAGCAGCCACATAAAAACTTGCAACAACAATTAGAGGACGTCTAACTTGTTTTTGCAGCATATGCCGTGTGATGTGATATGGCCAAGAAGGATGTGATGAATGAAATATATGTGATGTATGAGATTGATCATATTCTTGTAATAGGAATCACGACTTGCATGTCGATGAGTATGACAACCGACAGGAGCCATAGGAGTTGTCTTTATTTATTGTATGACCTGCGTGTCACTGAATAACGCCATGTAATTACTTTACTTCATTGCTAAACCGTTAGCCATAGTAGTAGAAGTAATAGTTGGCGAGACAACTTCATGGAGACACGATGATGGAGATCATGGTGTCATGCCGGTGACGATGATGATCATGGAGCCCCGAAGATGGAGATCAAAAGGAGCAAAATGATATTAGCCATATCATGTCACTATTTGATTGCATGTGATGTTTATCATGTTTATGTATCTTATTTGCTTATAACGACGGTAGTAAATAAGATGATCCCTCATAATAATTTCAAGAAAGTGTTCTCCCTAACTATGCACCGTTGCAAAAGATCGTTGCTTCGAAGCACCACGTGATGATTGGGTGTGATAGATTGTAACATTCACATACAACGGGTGTAAGCCAGATTTACACATGCAAAACACTTAGGTTGACTTGACAAGCCTAGCATGTACAGACATGGCCTCGGAACACAAGAGACCGAAAGGTCGAACATGAGTCGTATAGTAGATATGATCAACATGAAGATGTTCACCGATGATGACTAGTCTGTCTCACGTGATGATCAGACACGGCCTAGTTGACTCGGATCATGTATCACTTAGATGACTAGAGGGATGTCTATCTGAGTGGGAGTTCATTAGATGAACTCAGTTATCATGAACACGGTCAAAAGGACTTTGCAAATTATGTCATAGCTTGCGCTTTCGTTCTACTGTTTTAGATATGTTCCTAGAGAAAATTTAGTTGAAAGTTGATAGTAGCAACTATGCGGGCTGGGTCCGTAAACTAAGGATTGTCCTCATTGCTGCGCAGAAGGCTTATGTCCTTAATGCACCGCTCGGTGTGCTGAACCTCGAACGTCGTCTGTGGATGTTGCGAACATCTGACATACACGTTTTGATGACTACATGATAGTTCAGTAATGTTAAACGTTTTAGAATTGTGGCGCCGAAGGCGTTTTTGAAAAGTTGTGGAACATATGAGATGTTCCAAGGGCTGAAATTGGGATTTCAGGCTCGTGCCCATGTCAAGAGGTATGAGACCTCCGACGAGTTTCTTAGCCTACAAACTAAGGGAGAAAAGCTCAATCGTTGAGCTTGTACTCAGATTGTCTGGGTACAACAATCACTTGAATTGAGTGGGAGTTAATCTTCCAGATGAGATAGTGATGTTTCTCCAAAGTCATTGCCACCAAGCTACTAGAGCTTCGTGATGAACTATAACATATCAGGGATAGATATGATTATCCTTGAAATATTCACGATGTTTGACACCGCGAAAGTAAAAATCAAGAAGGAGCATCAATTGTTGATGGTTAGTGAAACCACTAGTTTCAAGAAGGGCAAGGGCAAGAAGGGATACTTAATGAAATGGCAAATCAGTTGCTGCTCTAGTGAAGAAACCCAAGGTTGAACCCAAACCCGAGACTAAGTGCTTCTGTAATAAGGGGAACGGTCACTGAAGCAGAACTACCCTAGATACTTGGTAGATGAGAAGGCTAGCAAGGTTGACAGAAGTATATCGGATATACATTATATTGATGTGTACTTTACTAGTACTCCTAGTAGCACCATGGTAATAGATACCGGTTCAGTTGCTAAGTGTTAGTAACTCGAAATAAAAGGCTACAGAATAAACGGAGACTAGCTAAAGGTGAGATGACGATATGTGTTGGAAGTGTTTCCAAGCTTGATGTGATCAAGCATCGCATACTCCCTCTACCATCGAGATTGGTGTTAAACCTAAATAATTGTTATTTGGTGTTTGCGTTGAGCATAGACATGATTGGATTATGTCTATCGCAATACGGTTATTCATTTAAGGTGAATAATGGTTACTCTGTTTATTTGAATAATACCTTCAATGGTCTTGCACCTAAAATGAATGGTTTATTGAATCTCGATCGTAGTGATACACATGTTCATGCCAAAAGATATAAGATAGTAATGATAATACCACATACTTGTGGCACTGCCATTTGAGTCATATTGGTATAAAACGCATGAAGAAGCTCCATGTTGATGGATCTTTGGACTCACTTGTTTTTAAAAAGATTGAGACATGCGAACCATGTCTATTGGTATATACGCATGAAGAAATTCCATGCAGATGGATCATTTGGACTCACTTGATTTTGAATCACTTAAGTCATGCAAATCATACCACATGGGCAGATGACTGAAAGGCCTCTTTTTCAGTGAAATGGAACAAGAAAGCAACTTGTTGGAAGTAATACATTTTGATGTGTGCAGTCCAATGAGTGCTGAGGCACGCAGTGGATGTCGTTATGTTCTTACTTCACAGATGATTTGAGTAGATGCTGAGTATATTTACTTGATGAAACACAAGTCTGAATTATTGAAAGGTTCAAGTAATTTCAGAGTGAAGTTGAAGATCATCGTGACAAGAGGATAAAATGTCTATGATATGATCATAGACATGAATATCTGAGTTATGAGTTTGGTATACAATTAAGACATTGTGGAAATTGTTTCACAACTAATACCGCCTGGAACACCATAGTGTGATGGTGTGTCCGAACATCATAGATGCACCCTATTGGATATGGGGCATACCATGATGTCTCTTATCGAATTACCACTATCGTTTATGGGTTAGGCATTAGAGACAACCACATTCACTTCAAATAGGGCACCACGTAATTCCGTTGAGATGACAGCGTATGAACTATGGTTTAGAGAAACCTAAGGTGTCGTTTCTTGAAAGTTTGGGGCTGTGACGCTTATGTGAAAAAAAGTTTCATCCTGATAAGCTCGAACCCAAAGCGGATAAATACATCTTCATAAGACACCCAAAACAGTTGGGTATACCTCCTAATTCAGACCCGGAAGCAAAAGTGATTGTTTCTAGAAGCGGGCCCTTTCTCGAGGAAAAGTTTCTCTCGAAAGAATTGAGTGGGAGGATGGTGGAGACTTAATGAGGTTATTGAACCATCACTTCAACCAGTGTGTAGTAGGGCACATGAAGTTGTTCTTGTGGCACCTACACCAATTGAAGTGGAAGCTGATGATAGTGATCATGAAACTTCGGATCAAGTCACTACCGAACCTCGTAGGTCGACAAGGACGCGTACTATTTCGGAGTGGTACGATAATCCTGTCTTGGAGGTCATGTTGCTAGACAACAATGAACCTATGAGCTATGGAGAAGCGATGGTGGGCCCGGATTCCGATGAAAGGCTCGAGGACATAAAATCCGAGAGAGGATCCATGTATGAAAACAAAGTGTAGACTTTGGCAGAACTACTTAATGGTCATAAGGTTGTTGGGTACAAATGTATTTTAAAAGGAAGACATACAATGATGGTAAGTGTCACCATTAAGAAAGCTCGACTTGTCGTTAAGATGTTTTCCGACAAGTTCAAGGAGTTGACTGCGATGAGACTTTCTCACTCGTAGCGATGCTAAAGAGTCTGTTGGAATTATATTAGAAGTTACTGCATGATTTATGAAATCTTGCAGATAGGATGTCAAAACATTGTTTCCTCGATGATATTTTTGAGGAAAGGTTGTATGTGATACAAACAAAAGGTTTTGTCAGTCCTAAAAGATGCTAACAAGTTTGCAAAGCTCCAACAATCCTTCTAAGGACTGGAGTAAGCATCTTGGAGTTGGAATATACGCTTTGATGACATAATCAAAGATTTTGGGTTTATACAAAGTTTATGAGAAACTTGTATTTCCAAAGAAGTGAGTGGGAGCACTATAGAATTTCTGATGAGTATATGTTATTAACATATTGTTGATCAGAAATGATGTAGAATTTCTGGACAGCATATAGGGTTATTTGAAAAGTGTTTTCATTGGAAAACCTGGATTAAGCTACTTGAACATTGAGCATCAAGATCTATAAGGATAGATCAAAAACGCTTAATAGTACTTTCAAATAAATACATATCGTGACAAGATTTTGAAGGAGTTCAAAATAGATCGGCAACGAAGGAGTTCTTGGCTATGTTATAAGGTGTGAATATTGAGTAAGACTCAAGACATGACCATGGCAAAAGAGAGAGAAAGGACGAAGGTCATCCCCTATGCTTCAGACGTAGGCTCTATAGTATGCTATGCTGTGTACCGCACCTGAAGTGTGCCTTGCCATGAGTCAGTCAAGGGGTACAAGAGTGATCCAAGAATGGATCACAGGACAACGGTCAAACTTATCCTTAGTAACTAGTTGACTAAGGAATTTTCTCGATTATGGAGGTGGTAAAAGAGCTCGTCGTAAAGGGTTACGCCGATGCAAACTTTGACACTAATCCGGATTATTCTGAGTAGTAAACCGGATTCGTATAGTAGAATAGTTATTTGGAATAGCTCCAAATAGAGCGTGGTAGCTGCATCTAGGAGATGACATAGAGATTTGCAAAGCACACACGGATCTGAAAGGTTCAGATCCTTGACTAATAACCTCTCTCACAAGCGAGATATGATCAAACCCCATGGGTGTTGATTCATTACAATCACATAGTGATGTGAACTAGATTATTGACTCTAGTGCAAGTGGGAGACTGTTGGAAATATGCCCTAGAGGCAATAATAAAATGGTTATTATTGTATTTCCTTGTTCATGATAATTGTCTATTATTCATGCTATAATTGTATTGACCGAAAACCGCAATACATGTGTGAATACATAGACCACAACATGTCCCTAGTGAGCCTCTAGTTGACTAGCTTGTTGATCAACAGATGGTCATGGTTTCCTGACCATGGACATTGGATGTCATTGATAACGGGATCACATCATTAGGAGAATGATGTGATGGACAAGACCCAATCCTAAGCATAGCACAAGATCGTGTAGTTCGTTTGCTGAAGCTTTTCTAATGTCAAGTATCATTTCCTTAGACCATTAGATTGTGTAACTCCCTGATACCGTAGGAGTTCTTTGGGTGTACCAAACGTCACAACGTAATTGGGTGACTATAAAGGTGCACTACAGGTATCTCCAAAAGTGTTTGTTGGGTTGGCATGAATCGAGACTGGGATTTGTCACTCCGTATGACGGAGAGGTATCTCTGGGCCCACTCGGTAATGCATCATCATAATGAGCTCAATGTGACTAAGTAGTTAGTCACGGGATCATGCATTACGGAACAAGTAAAGTGACTTGCCGGTAACGAGATTGAACGAGGTATTGGGATACCGACGATCGAATCTCAGGTAAGTAACATACCGATTGACAAAGGGAATTGCATACATGATTGCTTGAATCCTTGACATCGTGGTTCATCCGATGAGATCATCATGGAACATGTGGGAGCCAACATGGGTATCCAGATCCCTCTGTTGGTTATTGACTGGAGAACGTCTCGGTCATGTCTGCATGGTTCCCGAACCCGTAGGGTCTACACACTTAAGGTTAGGTGACGCTAGAGTTGTTATGGGAAATAGTATGTGGTTACCGAAGGTTGTTCGTAGTCCCAGATGAGATCCCGGACATGACGAGGAGCTCCGAAATGGTCCGGAGGTGAAGATCAGTATATTGGACGAAGGGTATTGGAGTCCGGAATTGTTCCGGGGGTACCAGGTGATGACCAGCGTGTCCGAAAGGGGTATCAGAGGCCCCGGCAAGCGTTGGGGGCCTTATGGGCCAAGGGGAGAGGGCACATCAGCCCACTAAGGGTCTGAGCGCCCCTCCCACCCCATCTCACGTAACTAGGAGAGGTGGGGGCGCCACCCCTAGGGCAGCCGCCCCTCCCGGCATGGGGGGCAAGTTTCCTAGGGGTGGGGGCGCCCAAACCCATCTAGGGTTTCCCCTGTGGCCGCTGCCCCTCCCCTAAGGAACCCTAGGGCGCCTCCCCCTCCTCCCTTCCCCCTATATATAGTGAGGGAGAGAGAGGGCAGCCGCACCCTTCCCCTGGCGCAGCCCTCTCCCTCCTCCAACACCTCCTCCTCCTCCGTAGTGCTTGACAAAGCCCTGCCGGAGAACCACGAGCTCCATCACCACCACGCCATCGTGCTGTCAGAGTTCTCCCTCAACTTCTCCTCTCCCCTTGCTGGATCGAGAAGGAGGAGACGTCCCCGGGCTGTACGTGTGTTGAACGCGGAGGCACCGTTGTTCGGTGCTTAGATCGGATTCGGCCGCGATCTGAATCGCTTCGTGAACGACTCCACCGACCGCGTTCTTGTAACGCTTCTGCTTAGCGATCTTCAAGGGTATGAAGATGCACTCCCTCTCTCTCTCATTGCTAGTCTCTCCATAGATTGATCTTGGTGATGCATAGAAAATTTTGAATTTCTGCTACGTTCCCCAACAATGATTGCATGGTGCACCAGAAGAATGTGAAGATACTCTCCAATGTTTTACCGAGTCCCTTGTACCCTTCGCCGCTGCGATCCCTACCGCCGATAAATCCTTAAGTGTAACTACCCACATTGTCGTTCATACAGTCCTCCCCCGTTGATCTTGTTATTACAAGATACCCTGAATTTCTCCTTATTGTTCTGAGAATACTTTGTGCCTACTACCTTGTAATTCTTTGCCACCTGCATACCCCTACGGTAATTCCTCACACCTATCGAGGATTTGCTCATTCCTAGTTGATCAAGTGATTAACAAGATACTCTGAAATACTATCCGATCTTCCGATAACCCTCTCCAACTATTGATCTACAAATACTTGTCTATTTGCATTATGGATAGTTTTCATATGTCTGACAATATTGGTAGTATCCTTTGTCATCGTCATTTTTGAACATTTGATTCAATATGTTTTTGAATGCTTACAATCATCCATCTCCATTGGAATTCTTCCATTCGGCTCAGACGTCACTCTTGGCATGAGCTAGTGCTCGACAAATCAAACATTGATTGGTTGTTGATATGTCTATTCAACTTACTTGTCTTTGATCAGAGCCTCTTCTTTTGATCCCCCAATTTGGGAATCATAATTTTGTTACATTTGAGCTTTGAATTGGTCAGTTGTTTCTATAACATGATCTCCTTGCATCATTTCTTCTTTTGGTTGAGTACTGTTGCTCACATCAGATCCCTTTTGGACCACCAGATCCTTTGTTGGGTTCTATCTGACAGCGTCCTTCATATTCAGTAACCTTGTGCACTTTTCCTCGGATACATAATGCCTTTGGTAAATTATATCCCCCGCTCCTGTCAACCATACTCTGCTTCCGGTCTTGAGTTTTTACTCGTGAAGTTTGTGGTATATGTTCCTAAGATGCCCAGTGATTTTGCGGGTTATACTCTACTGGCTTTTCGTCAGGTAAATTTCAATGCTACAACTCCTTCGAAAACAAGAAGTGAATAAAAGGTTATGCATTGGAGAAGTGGGAGTCGACCTTGAACTTTGTGTTCATGCCCATGGAAACGATGTAGATCTTATCATGGAAGCTTCTTATAATATTAATTATCCCCTTGTGATAAGTTCATCTTGTATCTATGTTTGGTCCTTTGCAACAGTGGTTCCGACCATATTGGTCTTCTTTGATCCCATTTCTCGGACAAGTTAAATTACTTGTCTTCTGCAGATCATTTCACTAGTCCAACCTCTACTTTGATCTACCTTCGAGTATTACTCACTGGTATCTCGAGAATATCACGGAACTACGTAACTTCTGACGAGTTCTTCCACAACTATTATTTCTCGCCGATTCAAATTTTCCACGGGTTCCGAGTTTTTAGACACTCGAGGACACCATTAACTAATTCGAGTCTACAATTCCCTTTCCCTTGTTTTGTTTAACCTTTCTTGGAACCTAACATACCTGAGCAGTGATAATTCCCTGCTTATGTAACACCTCGCTGTACAATCTCTGTCTGTAAGACCTTGTTACTATTGTTGATGACATTGTGGTAGCCACCGATGGACGAGAACTTTGCCTATTGGTCCGCCTCGTCTTAACGAACAGGAAAATGGTTCTCTTCGTCCCTCGCCCTTGGTACCAACGTTGTTGCCAACATAACTGACAGGTTGTCCTCTGACATGCCTTGCTACCTTAGACATAGAAAATGTTAGCACCCTTCCTGCTTTTAACCCACATGGTGGGCCCATAACCCACAGTTCCACAGGATCGAAGCCTGACTCTCCTATACATCCTTGTTTTCTAAGTTATCCCTCGAGCTTTGGCTTCATATGTAATTCGCGAGCCATCTTCCTTGGGATCTGTTCTGGTATCAAATGCAATACTTATTCTTGATGCTTTGAGCCTCTTTCACACTCTGTTGCAGACATCAAACAATTGCCTACCTGGTTGAAGCTTCTTATTGCACCTCCTTACCTTGCTCTCGATGACTTTCTTTATTTTCAACTCGAGAGATGCATCTATTCCACGTTCATTGAGATAGACCTCAGGTACCTATCTTGTGTTGAGCTCCGTCCTTCCCGAGTCTTTCCCCCTTACTCCACCCCCTTAAATCTCGGGACGAGATTTCTTGTAGTGGAGGAGAATTGTGACGCCTAGATAATTAAGCCACAGTAATCCCATGTTAATGGTGCCATTTCATCACATTACTGTTGCTAATCCTCAGTCGATCCAAATCTCTATTCTTTTTCAAATTCAAATTGAAGTCCTAAATTCAAAATTTCTCAAACATTAAATCTAAAATGTTCAAGTTGTGGCAAATAATCCCTGGTTATTTGTCATATGGAAACCTATATTTTATAAAGTATATAAATGCCCTTTAATGAATAAAATATAAAAGAAATAAAGGGCAAAATAAAATACAATTTAAAAGAAAAGAGAAGCCCCCTGGGCCTAGCCCACCTAGGTGGCCCAGCCAGCCCAACCCCCACCACGGTCGCTCGTCCTTTTCCTCCGACTGTGTCACTACAGGGGAGGTATCACCCCCCCGATCACCTTGCCGGCGCCGACGCCGGGAGGGGATAAGGGAGACGCCTCGGGCTTCCCTCATCTCCCCTCACTCACTTGCCCCTCTCCACTTTCCCTCTTGCTCTCTCTCTCTCTCTCTCTCTCTCTCTCTCTCTCTCTCGCCCACGCGCTCGCCTCCCTCCTCCAGATCGGCCGCACCAAGCGGAATCGCCGCCGTCCTCCATCGCCACTAGTGCCGCTCCGACCGCTCGTGTTGTCTAGGAGAGCCACCGTCGTTCGCCCGTTCTCCTGGAGCCTTCAGGTGGAGCCGGGGACCTCTACAGCTACTGAACGCCGCCGCCCCCTTCCTCTCTGCTCTGACGCGCGCCGGTGACCTCGAGCACCTCTGCTGCTCCTAAATCTTTTGCCGGGCCACCGTGTGCCTCCCCGGTGAGCTCCTCCCTTCCTTCATTCCTCTCCTCCCGTTGTGATTTTCGCTGTAGCTAGCTCGCCCGCAAGCCGAGCTCCGCCGTCCTCCATTACCGTAGTAGGGCTCGCCTCCGAGCTCCTCCGCTCGAGCCAGTAGCTCCGACGAGCTCCTGGAGTGCCATAGACCTCGCCTAGCCCTTTACTTCACTCACACACGCTCTGTAGCGCCGATATTGAACTATGTCCGGACGGCCGCCTGCCGCCGTCGATGTAGCGCTCCACTCCGGCCGAGTTAGCCCACGGGACCGCCGTAGATCGATGCGGCGTCGGACGCCCGATCGAAAGCGCCTAGCCGCACCTCTCCCTATGCCCCGTAGCATTTTTCCGGCAAAGTCCGGCGATGCTCCACCGCGGAAATGGTCGCCGGCGCGTCTCCGGCACCGCCCGCCGACGTGGCCTCCGGGCCCCACCTCACAGCCACTGATCGCGGGCCCCACGGGCCCCAGATGACTGGGTTGACCTAGTCAGCTGCTGACTGGGCACCCGTGGGCCACTGACGTGTGGGTCCCGTGCGTAATTAATATTTTTTGAAATTAAAAGTTTATTTTAATAATTAGGTTAGTCTAATGTCTCACTGACATATTGGGCCCACACCCCCTAATTAGTTTAGTTAGATTAGTTAATTTACTATTATAGCCACTCTCACTGACCAGTGGGTCCTGCTGGACCCATAGGTCAGGTTTGACTTGGTCAGCCGACAAGCTGGCTGCTGACGTCATCCTCTAGTCATGCTGACTTCATAATTCCATTTCTGTTAATTTAGATAATTTCAGAATATTGTTTAAAATCTTTGAAAAATCATAGAAAATAATCTGTAGCTCGGATGAAAAAGTTTTCTACATGAAAGTTACTCAGAATGACGAGATGAATTAGGATACGCGGTTCGTTCGTCTACCACATGTCCCTAGCATGGCAAACATGCAACCGCCCCCCTCCATTTCATTTGTCCGAAAATGCAAAACTCAGGGAAAACCTTCCGGATGTTATCCCACTTCACCAGTATCGCGTAGTACTGCGTTAGATCACCCTAGCTCTGCTTGTTGACTTGTCATGAATATGTTTGCTTTGTATCTACTGTTTTCCCCCTCTTCTATCCGGTAGACCAGAGACCGATGCCGCCCCTGTGATTGACTACGTCGACGATGACCCTTCTTACCTTTCATCGGAGCTTCTAGGAAAGCCCCCCTTTGATCATCCCGATATTGCCCATTCCATTCTCTCATGCTTTTATTAGATTTTGCTACTGTTATTGTTTGCTCCTATTCTGATGCATAGCCTGCTTTTGTAACCTGCTGTTGTACCTTACTTGCTTATCCTAAACTGCTTAGTATAGGTTGGTTAGTGATCCATCAGTGACCCCCACCTTGTCCTTGTCGCCCCTGCTTCATCATCGATGAATCGATCAACGTGATCGACAACCAGAGCCCGACACCTCACATCACATCACGCCCCTTTTTGTTGCTCGGCTCTGCAGAGTTACCATCGAGTGCCGAGGGTGGAACCTCATACATCACTCCTGATGACATCTCTATAGTCTAGCTATTCGGTCGTGGTTAACGAGGGTGGTTCCTCCTTCACCATTCCCGATGCGGCTCTGTTGTGCAACACCTCAAGTGTGAACCTCGAGGGTGGTTCCTCTTACGTTCACCTTGATGATTACATCGAGTGGAATCCTCCATGGATGATTCCTCGGGTTTTCCCCTTGATGTTTGGACACACAGTTACCTTGGATTTACTTGAGACCATTGACGAAGTCGGGTCGGCCCTAAGGGGTACCCGCGAGTTGATGTGAAAGTCGGGCGGGCCCGTAGAGCACCCCTGAGTTTTCCACGTGGCACGGCCGTGCAGTCTGGGCCCTTGCTGTCAGTCCACGAGATAGGGCGATGGGGTCACCTTATCGTGAGTCTCTGCTCGTTTCCGTGAGCCCCCAATGCACTAACAGGTTTGGGTATTTGTTCTGAGTTGGCCTCTGCCTTTACGCACTAACCACCACGCGAGAATAGATATGGGCCTCGACGTCGCAGTATCAGCCGAAGCTTTGTCAGACATCCAGTTCAGCAGTGCGGCACGGTCGGATCGTGCTGGCCATCCGAGGCGGTGCTGGTATCCACCCTTCTCGCAACGACCCGGAGTGCTGCGGGCGATGGGCCCAAGACCCCGGAGTGCTTAGGATGTAGACCGGCGGGGACCTCTCTGCTAAGCCTAGGAAGGGCTGCGATGTGTTGATCTTCCGAGGCCGGGCATTGACCCCAGAAAGGTGTGTCCGGCTAGAGTGATCGAGCGTGTTGGGTAACGTGGTGCACCACTGCAGGGAAGATATATATTCGAATACCGTGTCCATGGTAATGGACGTTTAGACTTATATCCTGATCATATATAACTAGAATTGGATACTTGAGATATGTGATGAGATGTGTTTCCGAGATTGCTTTCTCGCAGGGAGTCGAGGAAGGATCTCTGGGTGTTGATGTTACAACATGCTTGTTAAATATTAAAATGCTACTCTTTACTCTTCTACATGCTGCAAGATGTTTAGAGCTACTTGAAGATGCTAGTCTTTGATAGGCTAGGCCTTCCCCTCTATTCTGGCATTCTGCAGTTCAGTCCATAGATACCACCCTTCCATTTGATACCAATGCATACATAGTATAGATCTGATGCTTGTGAGTACTTTGGATGAGTACTCACGTTGCTTTGCTCCCCCTTTCCCCCTTCTTTCTTCTTTCTGGTTGTTGCAACCAGATGGGGGGGGGGCATCGCACACGGCTAGGAGATCAAGAGATCAATTGTTGTGTCTCTAGGGGGTGTCTCCCTCCCCGTATATAAAGGAGTGGAGGAGGGGCAGGGGGCCGACCACCCTTGGCGCGCCCCATGAGGAGTCCTAGTCCCACCGGGAGTAGGACTCCCCCCTTCCTTGTTGGAGTAGAAGAAAGGGAAGGGAGAAGGAGAAGGAAGGAAGGCCCCCCCTCCGTAGTCCAATTCGGACTAGTCCATGGGGGAGGGGTGTGGCCACCCTTTGGGGCCTTTCTCTCCTTTCCCGTATGGCCCATTAAGGCCCAGTACGAATTCCCGTAACTCTCCGGTACTCCGAAAAATACCTGAATCACTCGGAACCTTTCCGAAGTCCGAATATAGTCGTCCAATATATCGATCTTTACGTCTCGACCATTTCGAGACTCCTCGTCATGTCCCCGATCTCATCCTGGACTCCGAACTCCTTCGGTACATCAAAACATATAAACTCATAATATAACTGTCATCTAACTTTAAGTGTTCGAACCCTACGGGTTCAAGAACAATGTAGACATGACCGAAACACATTTCTGGTCAATAACCAATAGCGGGACCTGGATGCTCATATTAGCTCCCACATATTCTATGAAGATCTTTATCGGTCAAACCGCATAACAACATACGTGGTTCCCTTTGTCATCGATATGTTATTTGCCCGAGATTCGATCGTCGGTATCTCAATACCTAGTTCAATCTCATTACTAGCAAGTCTCTTTACTCGTTACGTAATACATCATCCCGCAACTAACTCATTAGTTGCAATGCTTGCAAGGCTTATAGTGATGTGCATTACCGAGTGGGCCTAGAGATACCTCTGCGACAATCGGAGTGACAAATCCTAATCTTGAAATACGCCAACCCAACATGTACCTTCGGAGACACCTGTAGAGCTCCTTTATAATCACCCAGTTACGTTGTGACGTTTGGTAGAACACAAAGTGTTCCTCCGGTAAACGGGAATTGCATAATCTCATAGTCATAGGAACATGTATAAGTCATGAAGAAAGCAGTAGCAACATACTAAATGATCAAGTGCTAAGCTAACAGAATGGGTCAAGTCAATCACATCATTCTCCTAATGATGTGATCCCGTTAATCAAATAACAACTCATGTCTATGGTTAGGAAACTTAACCATCTTTGATTAACGAGCTAGTCAAGTAGAGGCATACTAGTGACATTATGTTTGTCTATGTATTCACACATGTATTATGTTTCCGGTTAATACAATTCTAGCATGAATAATAAACATTTTATCATGAAATAAGAAAATAAATAATAACTTTATTATTGCCTCTAGGGCATATTTCCTTTAGTCTCCCACTTGCACTAGAGTCAATAATCTAGTTCACATCAACATGTGATTTAACACAAGTATTCACATCTATATGTGATTAACACCCATAGCTCACATTGTCATGTGACCAACACCCAAAGGGTTTACTAGAGCCAATAATCTAGTTCACATCGATATGTGATTAACACCCGAAGAGTACTAAGGTATGATCATGTTTTGCTCGTGAGAGAAGTTTAGTCAACGGGTCTGTCACATACAGAGCCGTATGTATTTTGCAAATATTCTATGTCTTCAATGCTCTGCACGGAGCTACTCTAGCTAATTGCTTCCACTTTCAATATGTATCCAGATTGAGACATAGAGTCATCTGGATCAGTGTAAAAGTTTGCACCGATGTAACTTTTACGACGAACTCTTTTATCACCTCCATAATCGAGAAACATCTCCTTAGTCCTCACTAAGGATATTCTTGACCGCTGTCAGTGATCTACGATTAGATCAAAATTGTATTCCTTTGCCTAACTCAGAGCAAGGTATACAATAGGTCTGGTACATAACATAGCATACTTTATAGAACCTATGACTGAGGCATAGGGAATGACTTTTCATTATCTTTCTATTTTCTGCCATGGTCGGGTTTTGAGTCTTACTCAACTTCACACCTTGCAACACAGGCAAGAACTCCTTCTTTGACTGTTCCATTTTGAATTACTTCAAAATCTTATCAAGGTATGTACTCATTGAAAAATCTTATCAAGCGTCTTGATCTATCTCTATAGATCTTGATGCTCAATGTGTAAGCAGCTTCACTGAGGTCTTTCTTTGGAAAACTCCTTTCAAACACTCCTTTATGCTTTCCAGAAAATTCTACATCATTTCCGATCAATAATATGTCATTCACATATACTTATCAGAAAGGCTGTAGTGCTCCCACTCACTTTCTTGTAAATACAGGACTTTCCAAAAGTCTGTATAAAACCATATGCTTTGATCAACTCATCAAAGCGTATATTCCAACTCCGAGATGCTTGCACCAGTCCATTGATGGATCGCTGTAGCTTGCACATTTTGTTAGCACCTTTAGGATTTACAAAACCTTCTCAACACTTCTTTAAGAAATATCCAGTTTGCCAGATTTCAAAAAATGTGGCAATTGCCAACATGATTCTGATAGGCTTAAGCATCGTTACGAGTGAGAAAATCTCATCGTGTTCAACACCTTGAACTTGTCGAAAACCTTTTGCAACAAGTCGAGCTTAGTAGATAGTAACACTACTATCAGTGTCCATCTTCCTCTTGAAGATCTATTTATTTTCTGTGGCTTGCCGATCATCGGGCAATTCCACCAAAGTCCATACTTTGTTCTCATACATGGATCCTATCTTAGATTTTATGGCCTCAAGCCATTTCGCGGAATCTGGGCTCATCATCGCTTCCTCATAGTTCGTAGGTTCATCATGGTCTAGTAACATGACTTTCATAACAGGATTACCGTACCACTCTGGTGTGGATCTTACTCTGGAAGACCTAGATGTTTGGTAGTAACTTGATCTGAAGCTTCATGATCATCATCATTAGCTTCCTCACTAATTGGTGTAGGAATCACAGGAACTGATTTCTGTGATGAACTACTTTTCAATAAGGGAGCAGGTATAGTTACCTCATCAAGTTCTACTTACCTCCCACTCACTTCTTTCGAGAGAAACTCCTTCTCTAAAAAGGATCCATTCTTAGCAACAAAGATTTTTTGCCTTCGAATCTGTGATAGAAGGTGTACCCAACAATTTCCTTTGGGTATTCTATGAAGACGGACTTCTCCAATTTGGGTTCGAGCTTATCAGGTTGAAACTTTTTCACATAAGCATCGCGACCCCAAACTTTAAGAAACGACAACTTTGGTTTCTTGCCAAACCACAATTCATAAGGCGCCATCTCAACGGATTTTGATGGTGCCCTTTTTAAAGTGAATGCAACTGTCTCTAATGCATAACCCCAACATAATAGTGGTAAACTGATAAGATACATCATAGGTCGCACAAGATCCAATAAAGTGCGGTTACGACGTTCGGACACACCATAACGTTGTGGTGTTCCAGGTGGTGTGAACTGTGAAACTATTCCACATTGTTTTAAATGAAGACCAAACTCGTAACTCAAATATTCTCCTCCACGATCAGGTCGTAGAAACTTTATTTTCTTGTTATGGTGATTCTCCACTTCACTCTGAAATTATTTGAACTTTTCAAATGTTTCAGACTTATGTTTCATTAAGAAGATATACTAATATCTGCTCAAATCATCTTGTGAAGGTCAGAAAATAACGATACACACCACGAGCATCAATACTCATTGGACCGCATACATCAGTATGTATTATTTCCAATAAGTCACTAGCTCATTCCATTGTTTCGGAGAACGGAGTTTTAGTCATCTTGCCCATAAGGTACGGTTCGCAAGCATCAAATGATTCATAATCAAATGATTCAAAAAATCCATCTTTATGGAGTTTCTTCATGCGCTTTACACCGATATGACCCAAACGGCAGTGCCACAAATATGTTGCAATATCATTATCAACCTTGCATCTTTTGGCATCAATATTATGAATATGTGTATCACCATGATCAAGATTCAATAAACCATCAACATTGGGTGTATGACCATAGAAGGTTTTATTCATGTAAACAGAATAACAATTTATTCTCTGTCTTAGATGAATAATCATATCGCAATAAAACATGATCTAATCATATTTATGCTCAACGCAAACACCAAATAACATTTATTTAGGTCAACACTAATCTCGAAAATATAGGGAGTGTACGATGATGATCATATCAATCTTGTAACCACTTCCAACACATATCATTACTTCACCCTCAACTAGTCTCTGTTTATTCTGTAACTCCTATTTCGAGTTACTAATCTTAGCAACCGAACAAGTATCAAATACTCAGGGGCTACTATAAACACTAGTAAGGTACACATCAATAACCTGTATATCAAATATACCCTTGTTCACTTTTCCATTCTTCTTATCCACCAAATATTCAAGGCATTTCCGCTTCCAGTGACCATTTCCTTTGCAGTAGAAGTACTTAGTTTCAGGCTTTGGTCCAGCTTTGGGCTTCTTCACGGGAGTGACAACTTGCTTGCCATTCTACTTGAAGTTCCCTTTCTTTTCCTTTGCCCTTTTAATGAAACTAGTGGTCTTATCAATCATCAACACTTGATGCTCTTTTCTTGATTTCTACCTTCGTCGATTTCAGCATCACGAAGAGCTCGGGAATCATTTTCGTCATCCCTTGCATTATAGTTCATCACAAAGTTCCAGTAACTTGGTGATGGTAACTAGAGAACTCTGCCAATCACTATCTTATCTGGAAGATTAACTCCCACTTGATTCAAGCGATTGTAGTACTTAGAAAATCTAAGCACTTGCTCACTAGTTGAGCAATTCTCCTCCATCTTTTAGCTATAGAACTTATTGGAGACTTCATATCTCTCAACTCGGGTATTTGCTTGAAATATTAACTTCAACTCCTGGAACATCTCATATGGTCCATGACGTTCAAAACGTCTTTGAAGTCCCGATTCTAATCCGTTAAGCATGGTGCACTAAACTATCAAGTAGTCATCATACTGAGCTAGCCAAACATTCATAACGTCTGCATCTGCTCCTGCAATAGGTCTGTCACCTAGCGGTGCATCAAGGACATAATTCTTCTGTGCAGCAATGAGGATAAACCTCAGATCACGGACCAAGTCCGCATCATTGCTACTAACATCTTTCAACTTAGTTTTCTCTAGGAACACATATAAAAACATAGGGAAGCAAAAACATAGGGAAGCAACAACGCGAGCTATTGATCTACATCATAATTTGCAAAATACTACCAGGACTAAGTTCATGATAAATTAAAGTTCAATTAATCATATTACTTAAGAACTCCCACTTAGATAGACATCCGTCTAGTCATCTAAGCGATCACGTGATCCAAATCAACTAAACCATGTCCGATCATCACGTGAGATGGAGTAGTTTTCAATGGTGAACATCACTATGTTGATCATATCTACTATATGGTTCATGTTCGACCTTTCGGTCTCCGTGTTCCGAGGCCATATCTGTATATGCTAGGCTCGTCAAGTTTAACCTGAGTATTCTGCATGTTCAACTGTTTTGCACCCATTGTATTTGAATGTAGAGACTATCACACCCGATCATCACGTGGTGTCTCAGCACGAAAAACTTTCGCAACGGTGCATACTCAGGGAGAACACTTCTTGATAATTAGTGAGAGATCATCTTAAAATGCTACCGTCAAACAAAACAGAATAAGATGTATAAAAGATAAACATCACATGCAATCAAAATATGTGACATGATATGGCCATCATCATCTTGTGCCTTTGATCTCCATCTCCAAAGCATCGTCATGATCTCAATCGTCACCGGCATGACACCATGATCTTCATCATCTTGATCTATATCAATGTGTCGTCACATGGTCGTCTCGCCAACTATTGGTCTTGCAACTATTGCTATCGCATAGCGATAAAGTAAAGCAATTATTTGGCGCTTGCATCTTATGCAACCAAGAAACAACCATAAGGCTTATGCCAGTTGCCGATAACTTCAACGAAAACATGATCATCTCATACAACAACTTATATTTCATCATGTCTTGACCATATCACATCACAACATGCCCTGCAAAAACAAGTTAGACGTCCTCTACTTTGTTGTTGCAAGTTTTACGTGGCTGCTACAGGCTGAGGAAGAACCGTTCTTACCTACGCATCAAAACCACAACGATAGTTCGTCAAGTTAGTTCTGTTTTAACCTTCTCAAGGACCGGGCGTAGCCACACTCGGTTCAACTAAAGTTGGAGAAACTGACACCCGCCAGCCACCTGTGTGCAAAGCACGTCGGTAGAACTAGTCTCGCGTAAGCGTATGCGTAATATCGGTCCTGGCCGCTTCATCATACAATACCGCCGAACCAAAGTACAACATGCTGGTAAGCAGTATGACTTGTATCGCCCACAACTCACTTGTGTTCTACTCGTGCATATAACATCGACGCATAAAACCTAGGCTCGGATGCCACTGTTGGAGAACATAGTAATTTCAAAAAATTTCCTACGCACACGCAAGATCATGGTGATGCATAGCAACGAGAGGGGAGAGTGTTGTCTACGTACCCTCGTAGACCGAAAGCGGAAGCGTTAGAACAATGCGGTTGATGTAGTCGTACGTCTTCACGGCCCGACCGATCAAGCACCGAAACTACGGCACCTCCGAGGAGGGCTATGGTGGAGGGGGGCACCGCACACGGCTAAGAGATCAAGAGATCAATTGTTGTGTCTCTAGGGGGTGCCTCCCTCCCCGTATATAAAGGAGTGGAGGAGGGGCAGGGGGCCGACCACCCTTGGCGCGCCCCATGAGGAGTCCTACTCCCACCGGGAGTAGGACTCCCCCCTTCCTTGTTGGAGTAGGAGAAAGGGAAGGGAGAAGGAGAAGGAAGGAAGGGGGCGCTCCCCTAGTCCAATTCGGACTAGTCCATGGGGAGGGGTGCGGCCACCCTTTGGGGCCTTTCTCTCCTTTCCCGTATGGCCCATTAAGGCCCAATACGAATTCCCGTAACTCTTCGGTACTCCAAAAAATACCCGAATCACTCGGGACCTTTCCGAAGTCTGAATATAGTCATCAAATATATCGATCTTTACGTCTCGACCATTTCGAGACTCCTCGTCATGTCCCCGATCTCATCTGGGACTCCGAACTCCTTCGGTACATCAAAACATATAAACTCATAATTTAACTGTCATCTAACTTTAAGCGTGCGGACCCTTCGGGTTCGAGAACAATGTAGACATGACTGAAACACGTTTCCGGTCAATAACCAATAGCGTGACCTGGATGCTCATATTGGTTCCCACATATTCTACGAAGATCTTTATCGGTCAAACCGCATAACAACATACGTTGTTCCCTTTGTCATCGGTATGTTACTTGCCCGAGATTCGATCATCGGTATCTCAATACCTAGTTCAATCTCGTTACTGGTAAGTCTCTTTACTCGTTACGTAATACATCATCCTGCAACTAACTCATTAGTTGCAATGCTTGCAAGGCTTATAGTTATGTGCATTACAGAGTGGGCCCAGAGATACCTCTGCGACAATTGGAGTGACAAATCCTAATCTCGAAATACGCCAACCCAACATGTACCTTCGGAGACACCTGTAGAGCTCCTTTATAATCACCCAGTTATGTTGTGATGTTTGGTAGCACACAAAGTGTTCCTCCGGTAAACGGGAGTTGCATAATCTCGTAGTAATAGGAACATGTATAAGTCATGAAGAAAGCAGTAGCAACATACTAAATGATCAAGTGCTAAGCTAACGGAATGGGTCAAGTCAATCACATCATTCTCCTAATGATGTGATCCCGTTAATCAAATAACAACTCATGTCTATGGTTAGGAAACTTAACCATCTTTGATTAACGAGCTAGTCAAGTAGAGGCATACTAGTGAAATTATGTTTGTCTATGTATTCACACATGTATTATGTTTCCGGTTAATACAATTCTAGCATGAATAATAAACATTTATCATGAAATAAGGAAATAAATAATAACTTTATTATTGCCTCTAGGGCATATTTCCTTCAGAGTACTCACGGTTGCTTTGCTCCCCCTTTCCCCCTTCTTTCTTCTTTCTGGTTGTTGCAACCAGATGGTGGATCCCTGGAGTTAGATTCCACCGCCGATGGATGCTACTACGTGGAGGCCGTCGACGACCAGGAGTAGTTACGAGGTCCCAGGCAGGAGGCCTTGCCTCTTCGATCGTTGTTGCTTTTGTGCTAGCCTTCTTAAGGCATCCTTGTTTAACTTATGTTTGTACTCAGATATTGTTGCTTCCACTGACTCTTGTGTATCGAGCTATGTATTCGAGCCCTCGAGGCCCCTGGCTTGTAATATAAAGCTTGTATTATTTTGATTTGTGTCTAGAGTTGTGTTGTGATATCTTCCCGTGAGTCCCTGATCTTGATCGTACACATTTGCGTGTATGATTAGTGTACGATTGAATCGGGGGCGTCACATGCTCCGCCTCCATTCATGCCGCCTGCTCCGCTGATGCCATCGTCGCTTTCACTACCTCATACTCCTTATGTATGTTGATCTCTTTCTTCCTCTCGAGGCATCATATCTTTCCTTGTTCATCCAAGAGGCTTACGTCCGTCAAAATTATCCTCGAATTCTTTGTGTATCGAGCAAGTTGCAATCTCTCCTTCTCAATATCAGTTGATCCAGAAGCCCGAACCTTCTCTATCTCCCCTTTGAGACATGCCTCTTTCTTCTCCAACTCCATCTTCTCCCTCTCAATGGCCAACTTCTTGCTCTCGATTGCCAACTAGTTGTTCACCCTTTGTCGGTCCCAATCCATCCACTTTTTTGTGCATCCAACATGACCTTGTACCTCTCCTCTTTCTTGGTCTCCCTTGTGTAAAAAATGCCCGTCCATGTGGTGGACATTTTCGTCGCTGCAGCGTCACGGGAGACCCTCCCCTTATCCCACGTGTTCCCCACCACTTTCCGGTTATTCATTGGCACAGTGGCCTTTTCATTCTCCCTGACAACTTCTCCTTCTTCATCCAACCCAATTGATTGGTGGGAGCTTGAGCCATCATTCTTCTTCTTGTCGGCCTTGAGTTCTTCCACAAGTGTTGTCCACTCTGGTTTGCCATCCAATATCACCCAACAATGGCCATAAACCGAATGGCTTCTTCTCCGTTTGTTGGTACATAGTGCCCGCCACCACCATGTAGCAAACAAGAACTATATGGGAATGCCAATAAGCAATTCAAATGATGACAAAATGAAGCAATTCAACTTATGTCGGTTGCCACTTCCATCCCACTTTGAGGGCGGCCAAGTACTTGTGAATAGTAGCTGACATACTCGTTCACTTTCTGATGTAGGGCGGAACCCTATGGGGACGATCTTTCATGTTTGGAGTGGATCCTACGGAGAAACACGAAGAACGCGCGGAAGAACACAAGGGAAAAACACGGGGAGAAATGAGAGAATCACTCAACCGACAAGTAACTGATCACACGAGGGCTAGATCACCGAACACACAAGGTAGCACAAGATTCAAAATCAACAAAGGAAAGATACAAGAGTAACCGTTCTTCTCCGTGAGGAGGTCTTGGGGGTCTTCCCTTGAAGGGGTCTTGAATCCGCTTGGGGGATCTTCTCCGAAGAGGTCGTGAGCTCCGAGGAGAAGTAACCAAGTGGATGAGCAAGGCTCTCACACAAAATATGAGCTAAACCAATGCTAACCCTGGCTAGGAGTTGGGAGAGACCTATTTATAGTCGTAGTGCAAATGGGAGTCAAATTGAAGGGGTACAAGGGCTTCAGCCCGTGGGTGCGGTCACTCAGGTGCCGGACGTTCGGAAGACGTCGGACGTCCGTTGGCTCGAGACAGTCCGGACGTCCGGGAGGGCTCGGACTTCCGTAGATTCAGCTCTGTCGGGGATGCATCGGACGTCCGAAGGGGGCTGGTCGTCCGGAGCTTCGGGACGGGTCGGACGTCCGATGACCGTCGGTCTTTCGTAGATTCGGCTCGGTCGCTGGTCGCCCAGTCGTCCGTTCCTCCTCGGACATCCATAGATTTGGCTCGGGTGGTGAAGTACCGGACGTCCGGAGGGCTTGGTGGGAGTCGTCGGACGTCCGGACTGGGTCGGTCGTCCGACGCCTGTAGCTTCCAAAGCAGCTCTTCTTCTTGTCCATCATGCTTGGGGTCCTCGTCGTCTTGTTCCTTGCATGTAGCTGTTCCATGGCTCTTCTCCAAGCACCTGATCACACACAGAGTTTCCTAATGAGGTAGTAGCCATGTCTCGTGAGTAGGAAGAGGGAGTTCGGAGAGGAGGGAGTTCACCTTATCTTCAATAGCCTTAGCTCGAGCTCTTGTCATGGGTCCAAGTGGTGTTGAGGGAGATGTAGGTACGTCCATGGGGATGAGCGAGGGATGCTCCGCATCATCTCCCCCCCTTGGGAAAGATCTGACCTTGGATCAAAAGCTTCATCTCCATGGTATGGTGCGAGGTCCTTGACATTGAAGATGTTGCTCACATTGTACTTGCCTCGTGGTATGTCGATCTTGTAGGCGTTGTCGTTGTAGCGTGCTAGCACCTTGAAGGGTCTGTCGGCTTGAGGGAGAAGCTTGGACTTATGTTCGTCGGGGAAGCAGTCCTTGCGAAGGTGTAGCCACATGAAATCACCAATGTTGAAGATCATGGGTTGCTTGTTGATGTTGAGCTTGGTTGCTAGTCGTTGTACTTGGCGCTCGACGGTGTACCTTGTATCCTCATGCATCTTCTTGATGTAGCTTGCCCGTGCACTCGCATCCATGTTGGTGTGCTCTTGTAGAGGAAGAGGTAGAATGTCCAATGGTGACAACGGGTTGAAGCCATAGACGGCCGAGGGAGTCCTGGATAAGGGGGTATCCAGACAGCCAGACTATATACATCGTCCGGACTATAGAAGCGTCAAGATACAAGACTCAAGACTTCGGCTCATGTCCGGATGGGACTCTCCTTTGCGTGGAAGACAAGCTTGGCGATCCGGATATTATGTTTACTTCCTTGTAACCAACTCCATGTAAACCCTAGCTCTCCAGTGTCTATATAAACTGGAGAGCATGGTCCTTAGAAGGCCGATCACAATTACAATCATACCATCATAGGCTAGCTCTTAGGGTTTAGCCTCTATGATCTCGTGGTAGATCTACTCTTGTATTCCACATATCTTCAATATTAATCAAGTAGGAAGTAGGATTTTACCTCCATCGAGAGGGCCCGAACCTGGGTAAAACATTGTGTCCCTTACTTCCTGTTACCATCAGCCTAAGAAGCACAGATCGGGACCCCCTACCCGAGATCCGCCGGTTTTGACACCGACATTGGTGCTTTCATAGAGAGTTCCTCTGTGTCGTCGCTTCGAGGCTTGATGGCATCTCCAATCGTCAACAACACGGTCCAGGGTGAGACGTTTCTCCCTGGACAGATCTTTCTGTTTGGTGGCTTCGCACTGCGGGCCAATTCGCTTGGCCAGTTGGAGTAGATCGACAGCTTCGCCCCTGGCTACCAGATCAGGTTCGGAAACTTGAACTACGCAGTAGATATCCGCGGAGACTTGATCTTCGACATATTCGAGCCTGCGCCAGGAGCGCCGGACAGCCATGACGAGCACGGCCTAGACCTGCTGTCAGACAGTACCCGGGACATCATCCCTGAAGCAGCCTTGGATCTAAATCCAGGATAGGCTGCGTTGCCTATGGACGGAGGGCTGGACCCCGCTCCGCAGGCCGCACACTTATTGGCGGTGGAGCCGAACACGGGTCCCACCTCTGTGGAGGCCTATAACCCCGGACCCCTGGACTCATATCCGGCAGTTGGTCCTGTTTCGCTCACTCTCGAGCCAGCCGAGCCAGGTTGGACTCCAGTAATGGAGTTTACCGCTGCGGACATCTTTCAGCACTCGCCCTTTCGCAACATGTTGAACTCCTTGAAGTCTCTCTCTTTGTCAGGAGACTCTGGGCTGAACTATGTCCGGCCCGAGTGGGAAGCAGGCGACGAAGGAATTAGGCGCCCACCCACCACCCACTTCATTGCCACGATCGAAGAATTAACCGACGTGCTTGACTCCAAAGACATCGACGGTATGGACGATGATGCAGGAGAGGCTCCAGAATCCCTGGAGCGCGGGACTACTACCTTGTCACACGATATATACATGGTAGATACGCCCAGTAAGGACGGCAGCCCGGGTGACAAAACACCCGGGCAAAAGCCAAAGAGGCGGCGCAGGCGCCGCTTAAAGTCCAGCAATGGCAAAAATAGCGACAAGAGCGCAAGAAGGGTTTATATACCCGCAAACTCCGAAAGCAATAATGACCACATGGACCCAGTGATAGAGTGGGACGAGCCAGGTCACGCCAAATCAAGTTCAGAGCAAATACCCGATCACAATAATCTGGAGGGACGAGCTCAGGATGCCGCCCCAGAACAGGAAGACAGTCCGGACGACGATGCATTCATCATCCCGGACGAACAAGTGGAACGAGACAACCTCGACAGAAAGCTTATGGACACCGCAATAAGTCTAGAAAAGCAGAAGCAACGGCTCAAGGCCACACAGGAAAAGCTCAGTCACAGATGGAATAAGGTGCTAGACACTGAAGAAAGATATGGCAATGACCGCCATACGAAAAGCTATCCGAAGCGCAAGCTACTACCAGAATTCGACGACGCGGCCGTTCCACCAAAAGAAAATTCGACCAAGAAACCAGACATACCGCCTCACAACCATAACAGAGCGGCCGCGGACACTGCGCACGATCCACGCGAGCATCTCGATAAAAAGACCGGTGCAGCCAGGTCCATATATGGATCTAGAAGACACACCCCAGCGCAGGACTATGGTCACCACAACGCTTATAAAAGCTAGATACCAGTTCGGAATCAACCCCAGACACAACAACAGCCGACTACATGCCACAATGCGTCCAGATACAGAGGGGCTGCTCACCCCCTGTGCTTCACCGAAGAAGTACTGGACCATGAATTCCCACAAGGCTTTAAACCTGTGAACATAGAAGCATACGACGGCACGACAGACCCAGGGGTCTGGACCGAGGATTTTATCCTGCATATTCACGTGGCTCGTGGGAATGACCTCCACACCATCAAATACCTTCCCCTCAAGTTGAAGGGACGAACTCGACACTGGTTGAAAAGCCTCCCCGAAAACTCAATCGGGAGTTGGGAGGAACTCGAAGATGCTTTCAGGGCCAATTTTCTAGTGACTTATGTCCGGCCTCTGGATGCAGACGATCTAAGTCACATAATCCAACAGCCCAGAGAGTCCGCGCGCAAGCTTTGGAATAGATTCCTCACTAAGAAGAATCAAATTGTCGACTGTTCGGATGCCGAAGCCTTAGCGGCTTTCAAACACAGCATCCATGACGAATGGCTCGCCCGACACCTCGGCCAAGAAAAGCCAAGGACAATGGCAGCCTTAACAAGCCTTATGACCCGCTTTTGCGCGGGTGAGGATAGCTGGTTGGCCCGTAAAGGCACCAACGACCCCAGCACATCCGATCTAAGGGATGGCAACGGGAAGCCATGGCGTAATAAAAAAAAACGCCAAAACAAGGAAGATAGCCCGGATAACACGATGGTTAACGCCGGATTCAGGGGCTCTCAACCTGATCAGAACAAGAAGCCATTCAAAGGCACTAAAGATGGACCGTCCGGTCTGAACAGAGTCCTGGACAGACTATGCCAAATTCATGGCACCCCAGAAAAAACCAGCGAACCACACCCATAGAGAGTGTTGGGTCTTCAAGAAGGCCGGCAAATTAAATGCCGAAGACAAGGGGAGGGGCACACCAAGCGAAGACAAGGATGAACCTCACTAGCCGAACACTGGGGTATAGAAAATATTCCCACCAGAGGTTAAAACAGTAAACATGATCCACGTGACTCGCACATCCACGAGAGGGCATAAACGCGCGCCCATAGAAGCGCACGATGTAGAGCCCATCGTACCCACATCTCACTACTGGATGTCTCGTCCGATCACTTTCGATCACATGGACGGCCGAACTAGTATTCGGCATGGAGGATCACATGCCTTGGTGCTTGACCCACTAATCGATGGATACCGTCTCACCCGTGTCCTCATGGACGGCGGTAGTGGTCTCAATTTAATATACGAGGACACTGTCCGCAGAATGGGGATAGACCCATCCAGAATTAAACAAAGCAACACCATCTTTGAAGGGGTGATACCAGGCGTTGCAGCCTGCGCCAGGGGCTCCGTCGTGCTGGAAGTAACATTCGGCTCGCCAGGCAACTCTAGGAGCGAAGAGCTGCTCTTCACTGTCACACCCTTCCAAAGCAGCTATCACGCATTGCTAGGAAGAACGGCCTTTGCCCGCTTCAACGCATTGCCGCACTATGGCCACCTTACACTCAAGATGCCCGGTCCCCGTGGCGTCATCACCGTTCGCGGAATCATAAAGCGCCCTTCATGCGCAGAGGAATACGCGACGGCCCTGGCGGCTGGACTATAAGCGGCCTCCAGTTTTAGAAAACATGATTGGTCATTACAACCACAGACACGGTTAGACGAGTCCAGTAACCCGGATAAATTCAAATAGGGCACTGTATATGTAATCCCATAAGGGAAGCCAGGGGTTGTCTATACTTAATACAGCCCCACGCTTGGCTCGACCTTATTGGCAGGCCAACAACTTACACTCTTATTATTGATCGCATACTTACATTGCACCCTCCTACGAGTTTTTCTTTTTTACAGACAACGTTCATGCGATACCCTTCCAGGATACGGCACAACGGAGACAAAGGCGCAGACATGCAGCAGAGCCCCGTGCAACATGTTTCTTTTTAGATTAAGCCCCTGTGTAAACCTTTTCTACTGCCTCTTGTTGTTTAACCATCCCATGGGTTCTATACCCACAGAGGATACTGCCGTTTTTGGCAGACTAAATTGCACGTACCTAGAAATAAAGGGCTTAAAATAGGCTCTTGTCATCCTATCTTGTTTTACAAAAGATCAAATACCCTCGGGAGTGTTCGGCATCACAAGTTTGGCCGTATATGCATCAGCTCCGAATCATGTCTTCGGTCAAAATATTGGGTTTGCCCGGCTCCTGGGTTTGCCGCCTTACGTTCCGCTATCATCCGGCTAAGGCAGGCCAAAGGAGAACTACTGCGATTGTGTCCTGGTTATTCCGGATGAGCACCTCAGTAGAGAAAGCCGAAAACTGACCGTCATGATACAACAAGAGACTGTTCAACCACTCGAAGACTCACCGGAATCCCTAAAGATTCCTCCGCCTTAACGAAGGGCCGTTTCCCGGCCATGTACACACGCGCCCGTTTTCAGATGCACGTGGAGGTACCAGGGGCTACATAGTAGCCCCACCATTAGACTCCCATGGCTAAGCGAAAGTGTTACAGCTATATAGTCTGATTGCCTAGTTCGGCGTGCGATCACCTCCTTAACGGACCAAGACGTTGGATCAAGTGTGATTATGCATATTTTTTCGCCAACACCCCCGCATTGTCCGCGAGGGGGCTGAAGCCAATGACTGCTATCTTTTAGACTACTTATACATATAAGAATAGCCGCAAAGGGAGGACAATCATACTTCCGGGCAAAAGTATAAACATAGCCTCATAATTAAACTAAACATTGTTTTCTACAATGATTCGACTTACCACTCGAATAAAACACTCTTCGAGCACTGCGCCTCCATCAGGCGGGCACCTTCTGTGACTTGCGCCAAGTAGTGCTCGGCCGGATGTTGGCCTCCCGCCGGATCCTGGCTCGCTATTACAGTGGCCTCCATATCCGTCCAGTAGGCTTTAACGCGGGCTAGAGCCATCCGCGCACCCTCTATGCACGCCGACCTTCTCAGGGCGTCAATCCGGGACATGGCTCCAAGGAATTGTTGCACCAAACCAAAGTAGCTGTCCGGCTTGGGCCCCTTCGGCCAAAGATGGTCTATACAGACCTCATTGCAAGTCCGGACAGCCTGTAGAGCTCCGCCATAGCAGCCACCTTCTCATTCAGTGGCAGCGGGTGAGTGGGAGCATTAAATTGTGACCAGAAAAGCTTCTCCATTTCTTCATCGCCTTGACCCTTGAAGAACTTGACAGCGTCAACTGTACTATTCGCCAAGTCCGCATATGCGTTCGCAGGACTCATGCGACCCGCCAGGGGAGCATACTTCGGATCCAAGAACTTCGTCCACAGTAAGTATGAGCCCCCAGCCACGATTTTGTCAGCTTGTTGGAGCTCCTCCCGCATACTCTGGATCTCGGTCTGCATCTCCTTGGCGGCATTACGTGCCTTGTCCAGCTCGGCCGAACTAACCTTATTCTCCTTTTCAAGGAGTGCGTACCGGTCGGCGGCATTTTTTAACTCTTCAGCCATTTCGGCTATCTTTTCCTCGCTTCGGTGACGAGTAGCCTGTTCGGCTCTCAACTCTTCGGCCGCCTTTAGGGCAGCCGCATCGCTAGCCCGAGCTTGTTCCTTGGCTTGAGCAAGTTCCGCCCTCAGGGCCTCCACGACAGCAGCACCATCTGAAGTGCACACATATTGAATTAATATTATGCCTCTTTGGCATTTTCCTGTACATTATAATAAAAACCAAGCAAATACCCTAGGACTCCTCAAGCCGTTTATTCACCAGCGTGATATCGGCATCGATGGATCCGATTTGCCTCCTTAGCTCGGCAACTTCAACAGACTGGTCGGCTGCCGGACCCTTGTATACCTGCGCACATGTACGACGCAGCCATTAGTATATGATCCCCCGTTTGCTGCCTATGGCGGGCAACCAGAGTCTCAGGGGCTACTATCTATAGGGAGCACACCTAGCGCGTGCTTCTAACCAAAAATTTGTGCATTTTTCACTACATACCTCAAAGCCTTTGAGCAGGCTTGTAAATGCCTCATTCGAGCCGCTGGTAGCGGATGAAATCTTCATGAGCACCGTGCTCATTAAAGAGCGGTGCTCCTCCGAGAGCGCGGCTCGTTCCAAACGGCCCGTCAGTATGTCCGGCCGGACACTAAACTGCGCCGGACCCTTCTCATCGCCCCCGTGGGAGCCAAATGCTCCGGGCTCAGGGCGGCTGACGTACTAGCCTCCGGCTTCGGTATATCCGGACTCCTCCGTGATGACACCTCTGTATCTCCCGCCTCATGAGGCGGAGAGTTGGGTGGGGTTTCACTCTCCATCATCTCCGGACGAAGGTCCCCCGAAGACGAACTTTGTTGAGAAGAGCTGCTCGCCGGACTACAAAAAATGAAGTCCTGGTTATGGATCTCAGAGTAACATCTCACCTTTGAATTAATGAATGACTTACGGCTCATTTGAGGGCTGGCCCGTTGGTGGGCATGACGTGGTGAGGGCGCCCGTCGCGGCAGAGCCCCTTGGTGATGTTTTCTTCCCTTGCTTGGGCGTCTCCGCCTCCAAATATTCGGAGGCGGCCCTTTTCTTCCCGCGTGGGGAGGAGGATTTGACCTTCCCTTCCCAACTAATCCTCCATAGGAGGGTTAGCGATTTCCCCAGTCTGGATGCGCAGCGCATGAAGTTTAGCTTCACTGCCCTTTCCTTCGCCTTTCCCTGAAGGGATTTTGCTGAGCGCCCGGTCCAGCATCTTTGCAATGGTTGGACTAGGCGGGCCTTCAGGAAGTGGCGCCGGACACCTGATTCTCTTTGCCTTATCGAGCCATTCCTGGCCGCGTAGGGAGTGTTAGAATAATAATCATGATAAATATAAATGAAGTATCCGGCTTTAAGGTTGCTTACTTGGGCATCTAGGCGTGCAGCTTAGGCCCGCATCCTCGGTGGTGTCCGGACACTTTGCTTGTGGTCCGAAGAATAATTTACACATTCCTTTGAGCGTCAAGCCGAAGAAGTGCTTAATAGTCCGCGGACCTTCCGGATTAAACTCCCACATGCGGAGAGGCCGACGTTTGCACGGCAATATCCGCCGGACTAGCATTACTTGAATTATGCTAACAAGATTTACGTCCCTCCTAATAAGCTCCCGGGTGTGATTCTGCATTTCTGGTACATCGCCAGCAGGCCCATAACTCTGTCCCACATCAGTCCAAGAGCCAACTGTGATGGAGGGCCTGAGCGGAACTCGGGGGCAGCTACCCACTTTGTGCCTCTGGGAGCGGTGACATAGAACCATCTCCGTTGCCATATGTCAGACACTTCCGGAAAAGAACCCTCTGGCCATGGGGCATCGGTGTTCCTGCTTATTATGGCGCCTCCGCACTCCGCATGTCGCCCCCCGATCATCTTCGGCTTCAAAGTGAAGGTCTTTAGCCATAAGCCGAAGTGTGGGTTGACGTGGAGAAAAGCCTCGCACACGATAATGAAAGACGAGATATGGAGGATGGCATCTGGAGCCAGATCATGGAAATCCAAGCCATAGTAGAATATAAGCCCCATCACAAAGGGGTCGAGGGTGAGGCCTAGGCCTCGGAGGAAGTGAGGAGTAAACACGACGCTCTCATTGGGCTCTGGCGTGGGGATGACTTGCCCCGGAGCAGGAAGCCTGTGTTGGATATCGGCAGTCAGGTATCCGACCTCCCTAAGCTTCTCAATATCCTCCTCCTGAATCGAGGGGGCCACCCACCGGCCTGCTGTGTCAGATCCGGACATACTGGAGGATCTTGGGTGTTGGAGCTTAGGCTTTGGGCGATGGGGCTCGAGGTATGAGAAGGAGCAGGAGAGGTGGAGACGAGGCGTAGGCCTCGACCCCTTTATAAAAGGGATGAATACCAAGAGTCCTCACCATGACCGCTTGAGACTTATCTAAAAAGAAACACAAAATTATACCAACAGTCGCCATGGGGTCGCATATGCCCATATTGATGAAAGATCCCGTATTAAGAGGGACACGATCTCTGCTTTGGCGAGACGTGCCGATAAAACCGCCTCGCAATGCGAGTTGAGGTGGAGCAGGAAATGCTCGTTCATGTTGGACCAGGTCACGATGCAAGGGCACGACGTATGAAGATTTCCAGCAGAACAGATTTATGCTAAGGGTGTGTGAAGATCATCTTGCAGATCCGGACACAACCTACGTGTTCGGTAATCACCTTGGAGTATTCGGAGGAGGAACCCGCCTTGCAATGCCGAAGACAAGACTGCGCGCCAGACTCATCGTCATTGAAGCCTGGTTCAGGGGCTACTGAGGGAGTCCTGGATAAGGGGGTATCCGGACAGCCGGACTATATACATTGTCCGGACTATAGAAGCGTCAAGATACAAGACTCAAGACTTTGGCTCGTGTCCGGATGGGACTCTCCTTTGCGTGGAAGACAAGCTTGGCGATCCGGATATTATGTTTCCTTCCTTGTAACCGACTCCATGTAAACCCTGGCTCTCCCGTGTCTATATAAACCGGAGAGCATGGTCCTTAGAAGGCCGATCACAATTACAATCATACCATCATAGGCTAGCTCTTAGGGTTTAGCCTCTACGATCTCGTGGTAGATCTACTCTTGTATTACACATATCTTCAATATTAATCAAGCAGGAAGTAGGGTTTTACCTCCATCGGGAGGGCCCGAACCTGGGTAAAACATTGTGTCCCTTGCTTCCTGTTACCATCAGCCTAAGACGCACAGATCGAGACCCCCTACCTGAGATCCGCTGGTTTTGACACCGACAACGACCTCGAAGGGGGACTTGCCGGTAGCCGAATGTCTTGCATGGTTGTAGGCGTACTTGGCGATTGGTAGACATGCTTCCCACTCCTTGATGTTCTTCTTGATCAACACGCAAAGGAGAGTGGAGAGAGTCCAGTTCGTCACCTCCGTTTGACCGTCGGTTTGAGGATGGTATGCGGATAAGAACAAGAGCTTGATTCCGAGCTTGGCGCATAGGGTCTTCCAAAAGTAACTCAAGAACTTGACGTCACAATCGGAGACGACTGTCTTTGGTACTTCATGGAGTCGCAAGATTTCCCTACAAAAGAGAGTTGCAATGTGTGAAGCATCGTCTATCTTGTTGCAAGGAATGAAATGTGACATCTTAGAAAATCGGTCCACAACAAGAAACACGGAATCCTTTCCATTTTGAGTTCTAGGAAAACCAAGTACAAAATCCATGCTAATGTATTCCCAAGGTTGATAAGGAATAGGAAGAGGCATGTAAAGACCATGGGATTGAGCTTTAGACTTAGCTTTGCGACATGTAGAGCATCGGTTGGTGAAACATGATACGTTGCGGAACATCTTGGGCCAAAAGTAGTTCTTGGAGAGCATGGCGAAAGTCTTGTCGCGTCCAAAGTGTCCCATGAGTCCACCTCTATGAGCCTCTTGCAAAAGGAGCAAACGAAGAGAAGACTCGGGAATGCATAGTTTGTTAGCTCTCATAAGATAAGCATCCTTGATATAATATTGTTCCCAAGAAGTATGTATCAAACACTTAGCATAAGGAATAGAAAAAGATGGATCATTAGCATACAAGTCTTTTATGAGCTCAAAGCCAATAACATTTAACTCAAGTTTAGTGACAAGCGTGCATATGCGTGAAAGTGCATCCGCAACTACATTTTCCTTACCCTTAATGTACTTGATCACATATGGGAAAGATTCAATAAATTCACTCCATTTGGCATGACGCTTGTTCAACTTAGTTTGACCTTTTAAGTACTTAAGTGTTTCATGATCTAAAGCATACAATTATTTGTCATGTTCTAAAGCATTCAATAAACTCATGAGGTCTAAGGTAATGTTCCCAAACATGTAGCACACGCACTAAAGCATACAATTATTTGTCATATATGGGATAATTAATTTGAGCACCGGAGAGTTTTTCACTAAAATAAGCAATGGCTTGTTTTTCTTGCATCAAAACTCCGCCAATTCCGGTACCACTAGCATCACAATGAACCTCAAAAGTTTTCCCAAAGTTGGGCAAAGCAAGAATCGGTGCATGAGTAAGCAAGGACTTGAGCTCATCAAAAGCGGTGGATTGCAAAGATCCCCCAAAAAAGGAGCATTCTTCTTACTCAAAGCATGCAAAGGGGCGGCAATGGTGCTAAAGTCTTTCACAAAGCGACGATAAAAACCCGCAAGACCAAGAAAACTACGCACTTGTTGCAAATTGGTGGGTTGGGGCCATGTTTTAATTGCTTCAATTTTAGATTCATCAACATGGACACCCTTGGAAGAGACGACAAAACCCAAGAAAACCACTTTGTCAACACCAAACGTGCATTTTTTCAAGTTTGCATAAAGACGTTCCTTGCGAAGGGTTTGCAAAACACTCCTAACATGATTAATGTGCTCTTTCATGGTTTTTCTAAACGCAAGAATATCATCGAAGTAAACCATAACAAAGACTCCAATATAAGGTCGAAGCACATAATGCATAAGACGCACGAAAGTACCGGGAGCCTCCGATAAACCCATAGGCATAACTAACCACTCATATAAGCCAAATTTGGTTTTGAAAGCAGTTTTCCATTCATCACCCTCTTGTATGCGGATTTGATAATAGCCACTTTTGAGACCATTTTTTGAGAAAAAGTTGGCTCCGCTAAGCTCATCAAGCATATCATCTAAGCAAGGAATGGGATGCCTATAGCGAACGGTAATAGCATTTATAGGTCTACAATTGGAACACAAGCAGAAACTTCCATCTGGCTTAGGCACAAGTATAACGGGAATGGCACAAGGGCTTAAGCTTTCACGTACATGACCGTTGTTGATGAGTTGTTGTACTTGCCGTTGAATCTCCTTAGTTTCTTCGGGGTTGACACGGTATGGAGCTTGTTTGGGAGAGGCACTTCGGGGATGAGGTCGATTCGATGCTCAATGCCTTGGAGAGGGGGTAGACCCGGAGGTAGCTCATCGGGGAAAACATCTTGGAATTCCTGCAAAAGAGATTGAAACATGAAAGGTAGCTCATGATAGGTGTTAGTTTTTGGCTCTCCATCCTTGCACACAAGGACAAAGTGCATCACACTCGATGGGTTCTCACACACTTCTCTCATCTCACGTTTTCTGGCAAATAGTATGAAGTTTTTCTCTCTAGGAGAAGAGGCGCTCAAGTTTGGCTTGTGGCTCTCACTCACTTTTGGGTGGATCACTTTCTCACTCTTCTCTCCATGATGGGTGGCTTGCTTGTCGGCTATCACTTGACTAGGAGACATAGGTCGTAGTACATATTCCTTCCCTTTCATCTTGAAGCTATAGTGATTGGTGCGCCCATTGTGGATGACACCACGGTCGAATTGCCATGGTCGACCAAGAAGGAGGTGGCAAACGGTCATTGGGACCACATCACACTCCAAAGTGTCCTCATATGCACCAATTTTGAAGGACACTTGGACCGTATGCTCAACTCGTATAGTGCCGGAGTCACTTAGCCATTGGACCTTGTAGGGGTGCGGGTGCTTCCTCTTGACCAATTGAAGCTTGGAGCATAGTTCTTCACTTGCCAAGTTGTGGCAACTACCTCCATCGATGATGACCTTTGTCGGTGTCAAAACCGGCGGATCTCGGGTAGGGGGTCCCGAACTGTGCGTCTAGGCGGATGGTAACAGGAGACAAGGGACATGATGTTTTACCCAGGTTCGGGCCCTCTTGATGGAGGTAAAACCCTACGTCCTGCTTGATTAATATTGATGATGTGTGTTACAAGAGTAGATCTACCACGAGATCAAGGAGGCTAAACCCTAGAATCTAGCCTATGGTATGATTGTTGTTCGTCCTACGGACTAAAGCCATACGGTTTATATAGACACCGGAGAGGGCTAGGGTTACACAGAGTCGGTTACAATGGTAGGAGATCTACATATCCGTATCGCCAAGCTTGCCTTCCACACCAAGGAAAGTTCCATCCGGACACGGGACGAAGTCTTCAATCTTGTATCTTCATAGTCTTGGAGTCCGGCCGATGATGATAGTTCAGCTATCCGGACACCCCCTAGTCCAGGACTCCCTCAGTAGCCCCTGAATCAGGCTTCAATGACGACGAGCCCGGCGCGCATATTGTCTTCGGCATTGCAAGGCGGGTTCCTCCTCCGAATAATTTATAGAAGATTGTGAACACCAGGATAGTGTCCGGCTCTGCAAAAATAATTTCCACATACCACCGTAGAGAGAATAATATTTACACAAGTTCAATCTGCTGACGTATTTGATGGTGTGACGTCACACCACTGCCAAGCCTTTACTTAAATCGTTTTTATTGTACCACCTCAGCGCGTTTAGCGAAGCGGTTTCCTTGGCGCGTCTTGTCAAAGCAGAGATCGTGTTCCCTTTATTCCGGGATTCTCATCAATACGGACGTGGGTAACCCAACCGCGCCCGTTGCCACGCCCCCTCCATCGAAGGCGGGTTCCAAACGGTCACGGGGACGGCTCTTGGTATTCTTCCTCTTTATAATGAGACCAAGGCCAGTCCTTTTTCTTCAATCCTCAATCGAATCCGCCCCTCGCCCCCGAGTTCCAACACCCAGGGCTCCAGATTCGGGTACCTTCGACCTTCGACAATGTCCGACTCCGACCTACGGGGCCGGTGGATTCCCTCTTCCGTCACGGAAGAAGACGTGTTAAAGTTGAGAGACGCCAGGTACTTGACCTATGAGATCTCGCATAGGTTGCCTGCCCGAGGGCAAGTTATTCCTACTCCCGAGCCCGGCGAGAGCGTTGTGTTCGTGTCTCACCTCTGTCGGGGTTTAGGCTTCCCGATGGACCCCTTCGTGAGGGGGCTCATGTTTTACTATGGGCTGGAATTCCATGACTTGGCTTCGGAGTCCATCCTCCACATCTCATCGTTCATTGTCGTTTGTGAAGCCTTCCTCCGCACTACCCCTCACTTCGGCTTGTGGCTCAAAACCTCCAATGTGGAGCCGAAGATGATTGAGGGGCATCAGGCAGAGTGCGGAGGGGCGGTCATAAGCAAGAGGGCCGATGCTCCATGGCCCGAGGGCTCCTTTCAGGAGGATCTCGGCTTGTGGCAACAGGAGTGGTTCTATATCACCGCTCCCAGGGGCAGCAGGCAGAGGCCGCCGCCCGTCTTCCGCTCGGGCCCTCCACAACAGTTGACGTCATGGGTCAACAAGGGGTGTGACTGGGGGCCATCCAAAGACGTACCCCTGTTGCAGGACCGGATTCGAGGCCTCCAAGAAAGGGAGATCAATCTAGTCGCAGTGGTATAGGTTATGCTGATCCGGCGCCTACTGCCCTGCAAACGTCGCCCCCTCCGTCTATGGGAATTTAATCCGGAGGGGCCACGAGCTCTTCAACACTTCATGGGTTTGACACCCGCGGATATGTACAAACTGTTCTTCGGATCGCAAGAGATGCATCCGGACTTGACCGAGGACGCTGGCCTAAGCTGCAATCGCCCGGATACTCAAGTAAGTAGCCCTGTGTCCGGACACGTTGTCCATCTATTTATTGTGGGTTTGCCTTTTGACCAGCTATCCCTTGGACAGGAGTGGATAGCGCAAGCAAAACTGATACGGTGTCCGGCCCCCTCCCTGAGACCACGCAGGATCCCATGTTAATCAAAATGTTGGAGGTTGCACCTTTGAAGGAGGGCAAAGGGGGGCACAGGGGAACTACCACCTCTGCCAAGGAGGCTTTCAGTAAGGAGGAATCGAGAGTCCCTCCTTCCAGGGGGAGAAGAGGACGGCTTCCGAAGACCCGGAGGCCAAGGCCTCAAAGCGGGGAAAGAAATCTGTACCGGAAGGTCCTGTGCCGGGAAAAGCCCCGGCCGTACTGTCTCCTTGGAGGAATCAGCCCTCCAGCGAGCCGTAAGTAAAAAAGGGGGAATTTTGTAATAGTGGACACCCCTGCTTAATTTCTAAGGGTAACCGAAGTTTTCATCTTTGTAGTTCGGATCTCAGCCCGTCTTAGCACAGCTCATCTTCGGGAGACCTTCGTCCGGAGATGATGGAGAGTGAAACGCCTCCATCTGCCACCCCATCGTGCGGGGCGGACGAACCTGAGGTGTCGTCACGGAGGGTCTCCCCGAGTCCGGCGGGCCAGAGTTCGGCACCCATTAGAATACAGCCGGTGGAGCTGCAGGATTTGCTTAAGAGGGCGTCTATCTCGGAAGATCACCGCACATTAATGAGTACGGTGATTGAAAGGATCTCGTCCGCCGAGAGCGGGTTGTATGAGGCCGTCGGAAGCTTGCTGACGGGTTTTGAGGTACGCGAAAAATGACATACCTTTTGACAGTTTTGCACATGAAGTGCGCCCTGTATAGATAGTAGCCCCTGAGACTTGGTGTGCTGTCGAAAGCGATAGCGTGCCAAGGATCATAATCTCAGTTGTAGAATGTCGCCTTTCTTATGCAGGTGGCGGAACGTTCGGTGGCCAGCCGGATTGATGGAGTTGCCGAACTGAAAAGGCAACTCGATGCTGCTGATGCGGACATCTCGCTGGTCAATAAACGACTTGATGAGTCACAAGGTATGTGGTTGCTCTGTGGTCGCCTAGTAAGGGAGCTGACGCCCGTTCCTTACAATTTGTATGCTTGATGCAGATGGTGCTGCTGCTGTGGAAGATCTTTGAGCAGAACTTGCTCGGGCCGAGGAGCAAGCCAGAAAAAGCAAGGCGGCTGCCTCGAAGGCAGTGGAAGAGCTAGAAGCTGAGAAGGCTGCTCACTGCCGAAGCAGGGAGGAGATGGCCGAAATGGCCACTAAATTAGAAGTCGCTACCGACCGCCAGGAGGTTCTTGAAAGAGAACGCCGAGCGGAGCAAGAGGACCTGAAGAAGGCCGACGCCGAAGCCAAGGATGCCCGTAGTGCGATGCGGGCTATGAAGGAGGAACTGCGTCAAGTCGGAGACATTGTGGCTGGGAAGCCCTTCATGCTGCGTAGGAAGTTCACGGATCTGAAGTATGCTCAGCTGGGCCATTTGTACGGTGCGGAGGATCCTTATCTGGACTTGGCAGCGAGTGCGGCGGACGCAGTCGTGCACTTCCGAAGCCAGAAGGATCACGAAATGGAAGAGCTTTTCTGGTCTCAATTCCATAGTCCGGAGCGTCCACTTCCATTGAGTGATCGGCTGGTTGAGTGGACTGAGCTGAATAGATTGTCCGGACTTGCCATGACGGACGTGGTCGCTCATCTGTGGCCGGGAAGGCCCAAGCCGAAGAGTTATTTTGGCTTGTTGCAACAATTCCTTGGGGCGGTGCCGCGTATTGGGGCGATGAAGTGGTCGGCGTGTATAGAAGGTGCACGGATGGCTCTCGCCCGTGGTAAGACATACTGGGTGGAGATGGATGCCACCGTTGTTGCATCCCGGGGTTCGGACAAAAGCCGATTCCCCATCGAGCACTATTTTGAGGAAGTCCTGCAGGGCGCTCGTTTAATAGAGTCGCAGTTCTCGAAAAATGTTATGTTTGAATGACATGTATGATTTCTGAGATCATGTTTATAATACAATAGCTTTTTATACTTGTGTGTTCAAGTATTGAACTATCTCCTGTGCGGCCGTATATGTATGTATAATCTGAAAGATGGCAGTCTTTGGCTTCATCCCCCACGCACATGGTGCGGGGGTGTTTGCAAAAAGAAAAGCGCTTTTTCACACTTAATCCAACGTCTTGGTCCTTTTAAGGAGGTGATAGCGTAGCAAACTAGGCAACCGGACTATAATGCTTTATCACTTTCACTTAGCCATAGGAGCTCGAATGTGGGGCTACTATATAGCCCCTAGCGGCACCGCACTTCTCCGAACTCGGGGCGCGTATGTGCCTGACCGGGAAGCGGTCCTTCGTCAAAGCAGAGGAATTCTAAACGTTCCAATGGTCGATCGAGTGGTTGACCAGTCTCTCGCTATATCATGACAGTCATTTTTCGGCTTTCTCTACTGAGGTGCGGCCGAACCGGGGCACAATCGCAGTAGTTCTCCTGGTGCCGCGTTAGCTGATGATACGGAACATAAGGCAGCAAAACACAGGAGCCGGGCAAACCCAACATTTGACCAAAGACATGATTCAGAGATGATGCATATAAGGCCTAACTCGAGACGCCGAACACTCCCTGAGGTGTTTGGTCTTTATGATACCAGACAGAATAATGCCCTAAGCCCCTAGTGTCCAGGTACAGGCGGGAACTTCTGACGCGGCCGATGCCAAAACGCCAGCCTCCTCCTCGGCTATGGTAGGAAAACCGGGGGATGTGTATCAACAAGAGACAGTAAGAAAGGTTTACACATGGTCTTAATCTGAAAAGAATCCTTGCAACGGGTCCCTGCTGCACGTCTGCGCCTGTGTCTCCGTTGTGCTGTATCCTGGACGGGTGTAGCACGTGCTTCATCTGTAAAAGAGAAGGACTTAGTTTCTAAGAAATATTGTGCAAAAGTTGTATTAAAGTATAATTTGGCAAATAAAGAAAGTTGAGCTTTATTGGCTCTCATCATTTAGACGCGCGGCCCCTTATAAAGGGGGTATGCGGCTGGGAAGCCCCTTATTTATTTACGCCGGACTCGCCTAACCGTGTCCGGGGTCTGAATGACCTGTGTTTAGGGGCCTTGACCTGCAAGGTCGGAGTGGCTGTCAAGGCAGCCCCACGCTCTCCGTGGTCGAGGAACACTCGGACGTACTCTTTTAATGAGATTATGCCGCGTGGACCGGGCATTGTAAGTATAAGAGACGTGTAGTGTGGTATTGCGTTAAAGCGGGCGAAAGCTTTGCGTCCCGGTAGTGCTTGATTGCCACTGTAAAATGGGGCGCTATGGAGAGTGAGCTTTTCGCGACGGAGGTTGTCGGATGAACCGAACACAACCTCTAGTCGTACAGAGCCCGTATAGTTGGCTTAAAGGCCCGGCGTCACTCCTTTGAAGGAAGTGCTGTTATGGCGAATTCTGGTAGGGTCTATCCCCATTCTGCGGACGGTGTCCTGGTATGTCAGGTGCCGCGCTGTGTTTTCGTGTTATCACATGAAGTGAGTTCACTGTTTTGACTTCTAGTGGGAAAGTCTTCTGTTTTCCGGAATGCTGCTTTTGGGGTTCGTCACTTTTGCTTGGTGTGTCGAGCCCCTTGTGTTTGGCGTTAAGTCGGCCGGACTGCTTGAAGACCCAACAATCTCTGTGGGTATGGTTTGCAGGCTTTCCGGAGGTACCATGTATTTGGCATAGCCTGTCCAGAATCTTGTTTAGGTTGGATAGCTCGTCACTGTTGTCCTTGAGGGGCAGTGTTTTGTTGTTCGGCCGAGAGCTTTTGAATCCGGTGTTGACCGCCATACTATTTGGGCCGTTTTCCTTGTTCCGGCGCTGATCTTTTCTGCGTCGTGATTTCCCATTTCCATCCCTGACTTCGGATGTACTCGGGTCGCTGGTGCCGCATCTAGCCAGCCAGCTGTCTCCCCCCGCGCAAAAGCGGGTCATGAGGCTTGTTAGTGCGGCCATTGTTCTTGGTTTTTCTTGGCCGAGGTGTCTGACGAGCCATTTGTCTCGGACGTTGTGTTTAAAGGCTGCTAAGGCTTCAGCGTCCGGGCAGTCGACTATTTGGTTCTTTTTAGTGAGGAACCTGTTCCAGAATTTGCGTGCTGACTCTCCGGGCTGTTGAGTTATGTGACTTAAATCGTCTGCATCCGGAGGGCGGACATAAGTCCCTTGAAAATTTGCTCGAAACGCATCTTCAAGCTCTTCCCAACTTCCAATGGTATTTTCTGGGAGGCTTTTGAGCCAATGCCGAGCTGGCCCTTTGAGCTTGAGGGGTAGATATTTTATGGCATGGAGATCATCTCCTCTGGCCATATGTATGTGTAGGATATAATCCTCAATCCAGACTCCAGGGTCTGTTGTTCCGTCATATGCCTCTATGTTTACGGGTTTGAATCCCACTGGAAATTCATGATCCAGTACCTCGTCGGTGAAACATAGTGGGTGTGCGGCGCCCCTGTATTTGGGTGTGCCGTTGTCTTCAAATGTTCGGCGGGTTATGTTGCTTCCTGGAGTCTTCTTTTTTGGCCTGTAGATAGACCTGGCTGGGTTATCCTTCTTCCGAGGATCTTTAAGCTGATCGTGTGCCGGCTTGTGTGCGGCGCCCCTTGTTGCTCTTCGCCTGTCATCTGGTCGTCTATCCGGCCAGGCGGCTTCTTTCTTTTTTGACTGCGGGGGCTCTAAGGCCTCCTCGTCAAATTTGGGCAACAGCTTGCACTTCGGGTAGCTCTTTGTATGGTGACTAGCGCCATATTTTTCTGCGGTGTTGAGTACTTTGCTCCATCTCATTCTGAGTGCGTCCTCCGCTGTTTTGAGCTTCCTCTTTTGCTTCTTCAAACTTCTTGTAGTGGCTACGAGCCTTTTATGAAGGTTCGTATGCTCTGGTGATGTGAGATCGTCTTCACCGGGGATGGGTTGCTTGTCCAGTTCATCATGTTCGGATGGCTGCTTGGTGGCGTGTGCGTCGTCCACTGCTTCGCCCTGCTCCAGGGCCGGGTCCGTATGGGTGCCGTTTTTGTCGAGGCCGGTCTTTGGGCGGCGCTTGCGTCGCCGTTTTGGTTGTCTGTTGGGGGAGTTGTCCTTCGCCACGTCCCGTTTTTCCTCATTGTCGCTTCCTTTTGGTGTATCCACCATGTATGCGTTGTGAGTTGGGGTGGCTTTCCAGTGCCCATTAGGCGCTGGTTTTTGGTCGTCTCTGGCGTCGTCGTCCATACCGTCGATGTCTTCGGAGTCATAATCTAGCATGTCGGTTAGATCGTCGACAGTGGCTACCAAGTGGGTGGTGGGTGGGCTTTGAATTTCTTCGTCGTCCGCATCCCAACCGTCCTGGCCGCAGTCCGGCCAGGGCTCTCCTGATAACGAGAGATACTTTAACGAACTCAAGATGTCGCCAAAAGGTGAGTGTTGAAAGATGTCCGCTGTGGTGGACCCCATGATCGGCGCCCAACTGGATTCGATTGGTGGGGGCGTGGGAGGTTCGGAGTCCGGCAAGGAGTCCGACACCTCGGAGTCACGAGCTTCGTGAGGGACAAAATTAGTGTTTGGCTCTAACGCCGTAGAGGTTGCAGCCCCCGAGGCGGTATCTAGCCATCCGTCCTCGATCTGCGCAGCCGGCTCCGAATTGAAGATCGGAGCGGGCTCGAGTGCGGCCTCCAGGGTACTGTCCGGCTGCTGAGCTAAATCATGCCCGTTGTGACAGTGCGGCGCGCTTGGCTGTGGCTCGAATCCATTGAAGATCAAGTCCTCGCGGATGTCAGCTGTGAAGTTCAAACTTCCAAATCTGACCTGACGGCCAGGGGCGTAACTTTCGATCTACTCTAGATGGCCAAGCGGATTGGCCCGCAGTGCAAAGCCGCCGAATACGAAGATCTGTCCGGGGAGGAAGGTCTCACCCTGGACTGCATCGTTGATGATGATCGAAGAAGCCATCGAGCCTATCGGCGACGACACAGAGGAACTCTCAATGAAAGCACCAATGTCGGTGTCAAAACCGGCGGATCTCGGGTAGGGGGTCCCGAACTGTGCGTCTAGGCGGATGGTAATAGGAGACAAGGGACACGATGTATTACCCAGGTTCGGGCCCTTTTGATGGAGGTAAAACCCTACGTCCTGCTTGATTAATATTGATGATGTGTGTTACAAGAGTAGATCTACCACGAGATCAAGGAGGCTAAACCCTAGAAGCTAGCCTATGGTATGATTGTTGTTCGTCCTACGGACTAAAGCCATCCGGTTTATATAGACACCGGAGAGGGCTAGGGTTACACAGAGTCGGTTACAATGGTAGGAGATCTACATATCCGTATCGCCAAGCTTGCCTTCCACGCCAAGGAAAGTCCCATCCGGACACGGGACGAAGTCTTCAATCTTGTATCTTCATAGTCTTGGAGTCCGGCCGATGATGATAGTTCGGCTATCCGGACACCCCCTAGTCCAGGACTCCCTCAACCTTGATGGACCTTCCATTGATGCTGGCCTTTGTGTGGAAGATGTGGCATCTTTGGTCTTCTTTGTGTTGATGTTGTAGAGTCAAGACCTTGGAGACAACGAGAGCGGGGCTCGGATCCTCATCACAAAAGACTTGCTCATCTTCATCCTCGTTCACTCGCCAGTGCATGGCCACTTGCTCAAGGGCTTCCATTTCCTCTTCACTCATGGAGTCATATGTACCATCATCGTTGAGGATCATGGTGCGCTTGTTCGTGCATTGGTAGGACTTGTTGCCTCGGCCGCTGCAAGTGAAACACTTGAAGGAACTTGTCTTGACGGTCTCATCGGTTGGAGTAGATGATGAAGCACACGGCTTGAAGTTTCTTGTAGTAGGGAGAGGACGACTTGAGCTTGTCGAAGCTTTCTTGTAACTTGACTTGTCGTCATTGCTTGTAGATGGTTTGGTTGAAGTAGAAGTTGGAGGAGTCGTTGAAGCTTGGTTGGTGGAGAAACCGTAGGTCTTGGAGGAGTACTTGGCGTACTTGACATCATCTTGCACTTGACGTTCTACCTTGGTAGCTTGATGCACGAGCTCAATGAGGTTGGAGTAGGGTTGGAAGTCGGCAATCTTCTTGATGGGATGATTTAGTCCATTCAAGAAACGTGCCATTGTTTGCTCATCATCTTCCTTGACATTGGCTCGAATCATGGCTATCTCCATTTCCTTGTAGTATTCTTTAACACTTTTTGTTCCTTGCTTGAGGAGTTGTAGCTTCTTGAAGAGATCGCGGTTGTAGTAGGTTGGCACAAAGCGTGCACGCATGAGTTCCTTCATTTGAGCCCAAGTGGTGATAGGTGGTTCACCTCTTGCTTCACGGCGCTCAAGGACTTGTTCCCACCATATGAGCACATAGTCTTGGAACTCAAGTGATGCCATAGCGATTTTCTTCTCTTCTTCATAGTTGTGCAAACGAAAGATTTTGTCAACCTTCAATGCCCATGAGAGGTATTCTTCCGGATCATTGCTTCCATTGAACTTGGGCATTGTGAATTTGAGCTTGCCATAGCGTTGCTCTTTTTTTTTGAAAGAAAGTTCGAACTTTATTCATTAGAAATAATCATTACATCGTTTATGAGGATTGGTACAATTGCATTATGTGGTTCCTCAAACCAATCAGAAATGAATGAAAATCTAACCAACTTGGCAAGTTCATGAGCAACTTTATTTGCTTCTCTATTACAATGCTCGAATCTAGAAATAGGAAAATCGCAAGCTAAATGAAAACAGTCATCAAAAATTGCAGCTGCTGCCCCCGATGATCGTCCTCCTTCGTTCATGGTCTCGATCACCTCCATATTATCCGAGTTAATAATTATGCGATTACAACCCGTCCTTTGCGCTAGCGATAGGCCAAATTTTAACGCCAAAGCTTCAGCCATCAACACATCTGCACACCAGTCAATCTTACCATTTCCCCCACCAATGAACCTACCTTTGTCATCTCTTAAGACAGCCCCGATCGTACCCCTGAGAAGGTCGTGATCAAAAGAAGCATCAACGTTAAGTTTAACAAATCCCGTCGGGGGATTAGACCATCCTCCTCTTTTAATGGAAGCCTTCGGCGAGGAGGCATTAACAAAATTGGCAGCGAGAGCGCGTATCCCCATGGATATCTATTGTGCATTCTGAGTAGTCTCATTGTGTACCAATTTGCGCCTTTCCCACCACAAGTACCAGGCTGATATGGCAATCATGTCACGCACATTACGAGTGCCCATAATACATAGTTCCTGATCTGGTAATGAAAGTAAATATTCCAAGATTGCCTCACCCGCATAGTCTATTTTACAAGCTCTGTCGATAATATCGTCCATCCCTAGTCTTCTCCAGACTTCTTTTGCTCTGTCACATAGAAACAACAAATGTTTTGTGTCTTCTGGCCCAGATGAGCAGGCAGGACACTTAGGCGAGACTTTCACATGTCTATTAGCTAAGTTAACACGACACGGAATAGTGCCGTGAAGTGTACGCCAAATAAATATTTTAACCTTTGCCGGACAAGCAAGTTTCCAAATCCTCTCCCAAATAGGATTGACCGTGGTACGTCCCATCCCATTGGTATGTCGTAACTTGTTCCCATATTGGTGGTCCCATTTCACAAAATAAGCAGACCGAACTGAAAAAATCCCATTTTTTGTGAAATTCCAAGCTATGAAATCTGGCATATCATGTTGCAATATCGGGATCGTAAGCACTGGCTGAACATCAATAGGCCATAGAGTCTGTCTGAGAAGATCTTCATCCCAACTATTTAGGATTGGATCAATCAAATCTGCTACCTTCCGTAACAACTGGCCTCCCTTAGGGGTAACAATTTTACAGTTTGCACAATTTGGAATCCATGCGTCCTCCCAAATGTCAATATTCTGCCCGTTTCCCACTCGCCAAATATGACCACGCTTCAGGGAGCTCACACCCGCCATAATACTTTGCCAGGTGAAGGAGGATCCCTTCTTCAGGTCAGTGTTCAACAAGTCACCGTCAGGATAGTATTTGACTCTCAAAATAGTAGCACATAGAGAATCCGGATTCTCGAGAAGACGCCAAGCCTGTTTAGCAAGCATAGCCAAATTGAAACAATGGATATCCCGAAAACCCATTCCTCCTTGGTTCTTGGGTACACACATTTTCCACCAAGCCATCCAATGCATCCTCCTTTGGTTGTCCTCATCTCCCCACCAGAAATGCGCCATCGTGTCAATAATTCCTTTGCAATTTTTTTTAGGAATTTTAAAGACCGACATTGCATAGGTGGGAATGGCTTGAACAACCGCTTTATGTAAGATCTCCTTTCCTCCAGCCGACAGAAGTTTCTCCTTCCAACCACTAATTTTCTGAACAATACGATCAATTAAGTATTGGAAATAATCGGTTTTATCTAAACCCACATTGGCAGGCAGTCCTAAATATTTGTCATTCAAGGCCTCAGTCATTATATTGAGAATTGTACACATTTGTTCTCTAGTGTCCACTCCTGTATTAGGGCTAAAAAAGATGCTGGATTTGTCGACACTGACCATCTACCTTGAAGCTGCGCAATACGAATCTAGAACTGATTTTAATGTTTCCGCACTTTGCAAATTTGCTTTCATAAGGATTAAAGAGTCATCAGCAAAAAGAAGGTTCGTGACAGATGGGGCATCTCTGCAAACCTTTACTCCTGAAATATTCCCATTTTCTTTCGCATGGGTTAGTAAAGCTGTGAGACCCTCCGTGCATAACAGGAACAGGTAAGGAGACAGCGGGTCTCCTTGCCTCAGACCCCTAGTAGGTTTAAAACTTTCACTCTCCTCCGCATTAAACCGAATACAATATTCAACAGTAGAAACACACTCCATAATAAAATTTACCCACACCTCACGAAATCCAAGTTTGAGCATAATCTCCTTGAGAAAAGGCCATTCAACCCGGTCATAAGCTTTATGCATATCCAAATTTATCGCACATAATCCTTCTTTGCCTGCTCTCTTTTTCTTGATGGTGTGGAAGCATTCGTATGCCACCAATACGTTGTCCGTAATAAGTCTTCCAGGAACGAATGCGCTTTGAGTTGGGCTAATAATATCTGGTAGGAACACCTTTAGGCTTGAGGCAATCATTTTTGCAATAATTTTATACACCACACTGCACAGACTAATTGGTCTAAACTGGGTTACCTTCTCCGGAGAATTGACTTTTGGTATCATCACAATCGCAGTATCATTCCAGCCAGATGGGATAGTGCAAGTGTTTACTGCTTTCAAAACCTCCTCGATCAGATCATCTCCTAACATTTGCCAAAACCTTTTATAGAAAATAGCATGGAGCCCATCAGGCCCTAGGGCTTTCAAATCCCCAATGTCGAACAAGGCTTTACGAACATCATCAGTCGTATACAGAGAAAGGAGGGCATTGTTCATCTCAGTAGATACTCTCCTCTTTACCAGTGATAACACATCCTGATTAGGTTGCTCGATCTCTGAGGTAAAAAGCTTTTTAAAATATTCTATGATATGATCCTTCAATTCCGTATCTTGTCGCCAGACCCCAGTATCATCGAGAAGTTTTTTGATATTATTTCTCTTTTTCCTAGCAGTAGCTGCATTATGGAAGAAGGAAGTATTTCAGTCTCCGTGCATCAACCAATTTGCTCTACCTCTTTGTAACCAAAAAATCTCTTCCTGATCCAACAGATTCTCAATGAGAACTACAATTTCCTTCTGCCTAGAAAGGGAATCTATATTCATAGGGCCACATTTCAATTTCTCTAACTCTTTTTTTAATTTATTAATTCTCCGTTTCGGTCCCTTCAAGATCTCACGGTCCCAGGAATGTAGATCGGTGTGTACTGCTCGGGTCCTGTCTGCGAGAGTCGGTCCAATACCAGCCAGCTTTGCCTTCTCCCACGATGTCTTGACAATTTCACTAACAGAGTTTCTTTAAGCCATCTGGCTTCAAATTTTTTAATACCCCTATTCAGCGGCCTAAACATATTACAGTCAAAATAATCCATATCCAAAACTAACGGCCGGTGGTCAGAATGTACATGGTTTTCACTAATCACAGCCGCCCGAGGAAATTTATGTGCCCATTGTACATTACATACTGCACGGTCAAGACGTTCCCTAATCTCACCTCTCCTCCATGTAAAGGGGTCGCCTATGAACCCCATATCATCCAAGCCACATTCTGCTAGACAATCACGAAAATCCTTCATCATTCCATTTGGTCTCGCATTGCCCCCCTCTTTCTCCGAGGAATATAAAATCTCATTAAAATCTCCTAGAACCACCCATGGATGATTACCCTTATTATACAGATTACGAATATCCTCCCAAGATAAATTGCGATCGCTCCAGTTCGGATGACCATAAAAACCCGTGAAATGCCACTGTACGACTTCCTCATTCATAAACAAAATATCAATAAAATTTGCCGAGATATAGTTCAACTCAACTTTATTCACTTTATGATAAAACAAGACAAGGCCCCCGGCCCGACCATCACTTTCCACCACAAACATGGAATCAAAACTAAGGACCCGACGTAGCTCATCGGCTTTACAATTATTTAAGTGGGAATCTGAAAGAAAAATTAAGTCTGCCCGAACCCGCCCTTGAAGGTCCAAGAGCTCTCGAACTGCCGTGGTAGATAGCATCCCACGGCAGTTCCAACCAAGGATTTTCATTTGGCCCGGCGGACCTCCTCACCGGAGGCCGCCGATGCGCCATCGTCTCCAACTGACTCCCTTCTCTCCTGCACGTACTCTTCTTCCTTCTCATCCGTCTCCTTTGCTACGTGGCTAACAACACCATCCACATCTTTTACTGTCTCTACTCTACCCGTACAAACTCTCTTGCTTGAGACATTTACATCATCATACAGTAAGCGCTCAAGACTATCCATGCTATTTTTCTCAAAAGAAAGCACTAGATTACTACCCGTCGGACGCGCATCGGAAAGATGTCTTCTCTTTTTGCCTATCGTTTTCTCACGGTCTTCCACCGAACGATCAACACCTCCTTCCTTTCTAGCTTTTTTCCCTTTCACCTTCTTGTGTCCCTGCGTAGCAGATTTAGTGGCATTGAAAATAAAAGATGAGCCAGGCTCCCCAAAATCTCCATTGGCATTTGCTGTAGTGAATTTAGCAGCCATAGCACTGGTTAGTGCCTCAAGCATTCCCGGCTGGAATAGGAGATGGCCCTGCTCTGTGGTTTGGTTGGGCACCACCATCGCCATAGTACACAGGGCCCCCTGACCCGCCAGGATAGTCTGGTCCGGAGCAGCAGTGGGCTGCATGTGTTGCTGGAGATGCTCCCCATCCTAGCGCAGGTCCTGCAAGGGCACTTGGCCCCATACTTCATGGCTCTGCCCGGCAAGCGCAGCCGGTGCGCCCGCCTGGTCCTCCTGACCAAGCGACGCCCCAGCCGGAGTAGGCAATACGACCCCCTTAGCCCGACCCTCCTGGCCGGTGGTCATCTTGACGGAAAAAACGACTCCCTTATTGGAGACCGTAAGACCACTCACGGCAGTGGCCACCTTGACGACGTCCGTGGCCTTGGCGATGTTGTTGTTAACGCTGCCTGTAGTCAAGTTGTTACCGCCGCGAACGTAGTTCCTTAAGAGGAGACCCCTCCTGCTAGCACCTTGGCTCTTCCAGTAGGGCTCAACACTAAGGTTTCTTGGAAAACAAACTACTCTCTCCTCTCTTGGAATTTTACAAAACCTCTCTGATGTATGACCCACTATCCCACAACACTCACAGTACAAAGGTAGTTTCTCATACTTTACATCATATTTGAAGATCTTTGAACTACCTAAAGGGGTAATCTCTACAGAGCATTTCAGAGGCTCATGCAATAATATCTTCACACGCACACGCAGGTATTTCTCAACAATTACATGGTTCCGGTGCGAAACCTCCAGCACCTCTCCCAGTTGATCCTCGAGGGACCACCCTACACTCTCCGTCTTAAACTCGTACGGGAGATCGCGTACCTGGACCCAAATGGTCATGACGCCCAGGTCGACCTCCGCCGGGTCACCCTTGCCGTCGAACTCGGCGAAAATGAGGCCGTCCCGCTTGAAGTGCAATGGCTGCGCCTTAAGCACAAACCGACGGTCACTCTCAGTGGAAAAATTGAGGATGAACCTCCCATCTTCGCTGGCCACCTCCTGGATGGTGACCACACCCTGGTTCTTCCAAGCCGTGCTCCGGAGGTCGTCGAGTATGACCCTCGGGTTGACCTGGAAAGGGGACAGGAGGCGCCCCACCACCAGCAGCCCGCTGACGGCCTTGCGAGCAGCCTCCATGTCAATGACAAGAGGCCGGCGAAGAGAGGAACCAGCTTGGACAATGGCCGGCAAAGAGCCCCCTCCCTCCATGGCGTCCATCACACCCTTGGAACCCACTCCACTCACATGTTTCTTCCCCACCACCCTACTCACATTCTCTCCCTGACCCGCCATGGAACACTTCACTAGGCTGCCACAAGGAATGGAAGGAGCAGAGAACAAGTGATTCTGCAATGGTGAGGAACCTGAAGAGAAACAACCTCTCCCGTGCCCACAAATATAGCAAGCCAGGGTCCCCTTCCATACAGCCTCGAAAATAAATTTGATGCAATTAACCATGATTAAAATGCCATAAAAGGGCAGTTTCCTAATAACTACAACACAAACAGCTCTCTCTCCCCCAGATGATCCACGAATGGAAGGATCTGGGAACAAGATCAACTCCTCCTTCAAATCCCGCTGACCTCTCGTACTGACAACCAGAAGGAAAGGATAACCTGCTAAATTTATAGAACAATCCTCTGCCACCCGGGCGTAATTGATAATCTTAATAAAAAAGGAAATGGAAACACCATAAATACGCCGTTTCCAAGTAATAGCAGCGTAATTTTCTCTATTGCCTTCACAGTAACTAAAATCCAGTGTTTCCAAAGGTAAAATCGCTGACATAGTCGCTCCCCACTGATTCCTCTCTCTACCATTCAATCCAGAAGAAGGGTTTACCAATTGATTAGGGAACAAATACACATCCTGCGCTATCCCCATATTTTCCCCCAGAACACAATCCGCTAAATCCGCGGATGTCATGGTGCAATTGGTCCCGATCGGATCTTCCCCATATGGAACGGAGGGGATCTCACCTACCAAATTACGGTCCATCGCTCTTTCTCTTGAATGCTGCAAGCAGCGCTCCCGATTCTTCGCCCGCCTGAAAATACGCCTTGATCTCGTCCTAAACTTCTTCCATTCCTGCCCGCTGAAGAGACCCCCGACGAGGCTAGCTCCAGGAAGGGGTCCCCCTTTTTCCAGCGGGACCGCCGGCGCCGAGGCCGCCATTCGCTCACTCACTCTGGATCTCCGTTGCCGCCAGATCGCCTGCGCGATCGCGGGAGCCCCCGAGGGGTTTTTTCCATAGCGTTGCTCTTCATTGTGTTGTTGGCGATGGTGATGATGACGCCCTTGACGTGGAGGGTAATCATCCTCATGTTGCTCTTGTCGCGGAGGAAATCCATGATCAACTTGCTCTTTTTGAACTTGAGGTTGAGGTGGAGCTTGACGAGCTTGTGGAGGAGCTTGAGGAACTTGACGTTGCACACGTGGTTGGTAGTTCCTCTCTTGGATTTCTTCTCGAAGGGCTTCCTCTTGATTGCGCCGTTCGCGATTGCGGCTGGCGATGGCTCGACTTGCTTCTTGAAGGGCACGTTGCACCTTAAGAGCTTGCGCTTCTCGTTGTTGTTGTTGAAGACGTTGAGCCTCAGCATCTTGTTCCTCTTGGTGTAGACGCGCTCGTTCTTCCTCTTGGAGATGTAGACATTGTCGTTCTTGAGCTTGTGCCAAAGCAACTTGGTGCGGTGGAGGATGAGGTAGATGCTCGTCGACTTGCTCTTGTGAATGCTTGTCATGTAGAGGATTGCGAGCTGCATGGCGGTCTTGACGCGCGGCTCGTCGAAGAGTGTTCGATGACGGTGTACTTGAGTCGGAGAAGGTGTCGTCGGAGTGTCGACTCGAGCGGCTCCGTCTTGAGGATGAAGAAGTGGAAGGATGGCGGTTCCTCATCGAGGCGCGAATCTCGTCCATTCTTGCATCATTCTCTTGCTTGTGAGCGTCGAACTTGTTGTCGGAGTAGTCTCTTGTACGTTGCTCGGAGAGTCGCAAGTCGGTGGCGAGGTTGTCGATGCGGTCGCTCATAGCTTGTTGCTCTTGGTGCAACGCCCTTTGAGCACCAAAGAGGTGGCTCTTGGTGACGAATGATGACATGTCCTCGCCGTTCTCGATGAGGGGTGGATTGGTAGAAGAACTTGGCCTATCCATCATTCCAAACAAAATGTAAGTGGTAGACGGAGAAGAACGTGTACCAAATGTACCTTGACCGATGTTGAAGATGAATCAAGTTCACTCAAATGCGGACAATGAAATAGCACTGTTGGTACCAATTCTTGTCGGTTCTCACACCTACACAAGTAAAAGCTTATGGTGGAGCTTGGTTAGGATGGTGGCACAAAATTTGATGCAATTGTAAGTGAGCCTCAATAATGTTGGAAAAGGTTCACAAATTTGCAAATGCAACAAGTAGACCAAGCAAATAATGGTACACGGAAACACATACACAAATAGATAAGTGGGATTGTGCAAACCAAAAGTGATCCAAAATGTGGGAACCACGAAAATGCTCTTGTTGCACAATACTAGAGAGACACTAGCACGATTGCACAATAGGCGGATACAGACTTGTGCACAACCTACTAGGCAAAAATGCAATGACCTCTATCCCAAGTATGCTATATGTATGGTATTTTGGTGCTACGATCCAAGATGATCGAGTATGACAATCTTAATGTAGTATAATGCTATGGTTCTTGCTCATAAGCTCTTTGCTTATCTTTCCTCTTTGCTTGAAAGCTTGGGTGGCTCGTTCACTTTTGAGCTCTTTTCTGATGCAAAACTTCACGAACCAAGATAGCAATTGTGTATGCGATGACAACTTCGTGACACACAAGTTGATCCGAAGATATGCACCACTATGGTATGGTATGTACGCTATGGAGTATGATCACTAATGTGCACAAGTCACATTGCCGGCAATACTCAACGGCTAGTCTCGATGGGTAAGCTATGCAAAAATGAGGCAATGTGGGTATCAATGCAATTGCAAGGTACAACAAAGATGTCGTCGATGTTACCGTCCTTGGCGATGATGAGACCCTTGCGAAGATGAGCCGTGGTGATGATGAAGTCGAACCGCACCTAGATAGCCGAAACACAATAGGACACGGGAGCCACAACTCAAAATCTCAAGGACCCAGAACGCGTCATAATCGTCATCGGAGGTATCGAGGAGGATGGTGGTGTATGTGGTTTTGGAAGATGTGGTGGAAGGTGGGGTTGTGGTGGTGTTAGAGCTGAATCAAGTTCAGTTTCGTCAGGGTTTCACGGACGTCCGGTTTCTACGGTCATCCGGTCGTCGGACGTCCGGTGAGGTCCGGTCGTCCGGTGCCTGGGCTAAAACCGGACACGGGAAGAACAACATGAT
>NC_041389.1:66696606-66724103 GCF_002162155.2 Triticum dicoccoides
GGAGATGGTGAAGTCGAAATCGAGCGGATTAGAGGATGGAAAAGGGTGGGGAAAGCTAGATCCACACGCAGCAACACAAATCCATGGACCAAATCCAACAAAATCTCAACTCACCAACAAATCACAAAAAAAAATTTGGGGCTATTTTTGGTGGGGAATTTTTGAGTATAGGAAGAAAACAACAAAATCAAGCTAGGAAACAAAGGGTAGGGGCTCCAAAAACATGATCAGCGTGGCTCATGATACCAAGATGATGTAGGGCGGAACCCTATGGGGACGATCTTTCACGTTTGGAGTGGATCCTACGGAGAAACACGAAGAACGCGCGGAAGAACTTAAGGGAAAAACAAGGGGAGAAACGAGAGAATCACTCAACTGACAAGTAATTGATCACATGAGGGCTAGATCACCAAACACACAAGGTAGCACAAGATTCAAAATCAACAAAGGAAAGATACAAGAGTAACCGTTCTTCTCCGTGAGGAGGTCTTGGGGGTCTTCCCTTGAAGGGGTCTTGAATCCGCTTGGGGGATATTCTCCGAAGAGGTCGTGAGCTCCGAGGAGAAGTAACCAAGTGGATGAGCAAGGCTCTCACACAAAATATGAGCTAAACTAATGCTAACCCTAGCTAGGAGTTGGGAGACACCTATTTATAGTCGTAGTGCAAATGTGAGTCAAATTGAAGGGGTACAAGGGCTTCAGCCCGTGGGTGCGGTCACTCGGGTGCCGGACGTTCGGAAGACGTCGGACGTCCAGAGGCTCGGGACGGTCCGGACGTCCGGGAGGGCTTGGACTTCCGTAGATTCAGCTCCGTCGGGGATGCGTCGGACGTTCGGAGGGGGCCGGTCGTCCGGAGCTTCGGGACGGGTCGGACGTCCAATGACTGTCGGTCTTCCGTAGATTCGCCTCGGTCGCTGGTCGCCCGGTCATCCGTTCCTCCTTGGACATCCGTAGATTTGGCTCGGGTGGTGAAGTACCGGACGTCCGGAGGGCTCGGTGGGAGTCGTGGGACGTCCGGACTGGGTCGGTCGTCCGACGCCTGTAGCTTCCAAAGTAGCTCTTCTTCTTGTCCATCACGCTTGGGGTCCTCGCCGTCTTGATCCTTGCATGTAGTTGTTCCATGGATCTTCTCCAAGCACCTGATCACACACAGAGTTTCCGAATGAGGTAGTAGCCATGTCTCCTGAGTAGGAAGAGGGAGTTCGGAGAGGAGCGAGTTCACCTTATCTTCAATAGCCTTAGCTCGAGCTCTTGTCATGGGTCCAAGTGGTGTTGAGGGAGATGTAGGCACGTCCATGGGGATGAGCGAGGGATGCTCCGCATCACTTTCCCTTCAGTGACCCCCCCTCCCAATCGATGTTGAAGAGATGCCAAATTGTGTTTGGACTGATAGGATGCGGCTCGACATATTCCTTGTGTTCATGATAGTGCTTGTGGATCTTCTCACAATATTTATTGCCCTTTTGCTCCGTGCCACATATAGTGTCCATGCTTGTGGCCAACCAAGCTTTAACCAACAAAATATTCTCAAAAGTTGTGAATGCCGGACCTCTTGCTTTGGACACCTTTGCCTTTTTTTGTTGGGGTTTGATGTTCCACTAACTTCAAACGTCGGATAATTTGAATCCTCCAATCCATAGTCCATTTGGCTGGTTTCTTGATTGCCATTGATCATGTCACATGATATTGTCCTAAAATTATCATGATTGCAAATAAACTAACAATGTATGCAACTAATTGATCATGTTCGTCAGAGAATGCAAGGTATTTACCGAAGAGGAGGAAAACAAATATATCGTGTCCTGCCGTGTTATTTTGTTGAACAAGACGTGGGCAGTCAGGGCACCGCCTATCTGCGCCTGTTGGAGTTGCAGCGAGTAACAAACGTTGTCCACTGGTGCCACCATCTGGAATGGCCCAATCAGCCGTGGGAGCGACCACTACCTCAGGTGGGATGGACGACGGCTTCTTTGTTGGTGGCTGGATTGACGGGGTTCAAGGGGCCGGGCGCGGTGGAGGGGACAGTTCCTGCTCGAGGTCCATTAGCAAAACTCCATGCGATGCCGCCACTTCCCTCTCACGTTTCCTCTTTCGTCAGTCCCTCCAGGCGATGTTCTCCGGCTTGCAGGCCGGAGCCAAGGACAGGAGCTCCACGGAGGAGGCCAAGGATGTGTCTGTGACGGTGGTTGGGGACGGGCTAGACGACATCTAGGGCGGCAGATGGGGGAGAAGGGTGGACGACGGAGACTGCTCAGATGTGGAAAATGGTGGACAGACGCAGGAGGAGAGCGGTGGGTTTGGTGGACTAGGCCATTTTGATGTAATTTGGGGTAGGGTCCACCTATCTAGTTAGACGTGACAGATGCGTCCATGCCTTCCCTTATCCGTGCAGATTTTGGCTTTACCCGAGGATGCCTGTAAGCCCAATCATTTAGGGCCGGTACGAAGAGCATGTCTTGGTCGCCTTTTTTTCATCGGCCTGTTTGGTTCCTCTCCGCTCCTCTGACTTCGCTCCCGGAGCGGACCAGCCTACAGCTTATTTTGACGGAGCAGCGAAAACCCAGCTCCCCAGCTCCATGGAGCGGAGAGATACCAAACAGGGCCTAAATGGCTGGGCTGTCCACCCGGACGGACGGATGGCTGTAGATGCTCTTACAAGCAAACAAGACAAGCACTGGCGTCATGCGTGCATAGAAAAGCATCGTCCGTCCACTCCTGCACTGCATGGATGGATGAGAGGAAAGATATGCTCAAGGTTCTTTTGAAGGAAAACTCTAGCTGCCACATCATCCGGCATATCCATAACTTGGACCCTAGCTGCCGCTGCTGCAACTCTCATCATCGTCCATATCCAATTATCCACCAACTAGGCGTTCGGTGGACACATGCCATGACAGTGACAGTGCCGCTACAAGCAAGAAAGATGCACATGAATCCGCAGGGAGGGAGGACGTACTATATATGAAAAGCGGACCCCCAGCACACATACACACGCAAGGGGGAAGAAGAACTGAAGTCGATCCTCAACTGCGAATCTGTATGTGTGCTAATCTGAAGGAGATTGGTTTGCCTTCCGTTCAACGTTCTCTGACAAGGTCCATCTGTTTCTGATACTCAGGTTGTGATCTTGTAATGACGGAGCTGACGGAAGAGAAAACCTGGCTGGCCGACAAGCTGCAGCATTGCATCGGTGATGACATCGTCGGAGTACCTGACGGCGCGACGCCGGCGTGCTGGGACTGCAGCATCTGCCTGGAGACGGCGACGGAGCCGGTGGTGACGCTGTGCGGCCACCTCTACTGCTGGCCCTGCATCTTCCGCTGGCTCACCACCTCCTCCAAGTCCAAGTCCCGCGCCTCGTCCTCCGCGCGCTGCCCCGTCTGCAAGGCCGCCGTCTCCGAGGACCACCTCGTGCCGCTCTACGGCCGCGCCGCCGCCACCCTAAGCCCGGCCGGAGGCAGAGGAGGCAGGGTTTGTCAGGTACCCCGTGGTCTGCCGGTGCCGGGGGCGGGGCCGAACGTGGAGCGCCTTCAGGAGCCGGACTTGCACGACGGCGGCAACTTCTACTACTACGAGAATATTGGCATCAATGGCCTGGACTGCTCCAACGCGGAGCGCTTGCTCGGCGGCATCGCGCTGGCGGTGTTACTCCCATGGGCGACGAGGGGCGGTGGGAGGCCACCACCGCCGTCCTTGTACCGCGACGGCGAGGGCTGGAGGATGGCGCGCCAGCAGAGGCGGGTGGCGCGCAGGTTGTGGCAGCTATGGGTGTTCCTCGCCATGGTGGCGTTCCTCTGCTTCCTTCTTCTTTGAGGCTGTGCAGAAAACGACGTAATTTTTTTCTTTGGAACTGACATGAGCGTTGCATTTTCATTAAATGAAAAATATGTACATATTAGCATGTTTTTTTTCGAGGGATACATATTAGCATGTTTAAAGAGGTACATACCGGAAAACCCCAATGAAAACAATTACCGTTTTGAATAGCTCTCTGTCGAGAGGTTAAATCTCGCTGCGCAATCTCCTCGAAGCTGAGGTGGACCACCTCAACGCAAGTCAATCTCATGCCGTTGAAAATGCATAGGCTTCTTCTTTTCAGGCATTTCACATGATGAAGATGAGGACACCGCTCCGACACTTCCTTTGTGGGTTGTCGTTATCTTTGAGCCCTCCCTTCCTCCCACGAGGAGTCAATTGAGGGGAATTCACCCGCGGGGCCAAAGGCTGAGCACCAGACCATGGACGGCAAAATTTCGTGTTTTGACCCTTTTCACGTATAAAATCGAGTTCTAACTTCGTTGAGGGAGTCCTGGACTAGGGGGTGTCCGGATAGCCGAATTATTATCATCAGCCGGACTCCAAGACTATGTAGATACAAGATTGAAGATTTCGTCTCGTGTCCGGATGAGACTTTCTTTGGCGTGGAAGGCAAGCTTGGCGATACGGATATGTAGATCTCCTACCATTGTAACCGGCTATGTGTAACCCTAGCCCTCTCCGGTGTCTATATAAACCAGATGGTTTTAGTCCGTAGGACGAACAACAATCATACCATAGGCTAGTTTCTAGGGTTTAGCCTCCTTGATCTCGTGGTAGATCTACTTTTGTAATACCCACATCATCAATATCAATCAAGCAGGACGTAGGGTTTTATCTTCATCAAGAGGGCCCGAACCTGGGTAAAACATCGTGTCCCTTGTCTCCTGTTACCATCCGCCTAGACGCACAGTTCGAAACCCCCTACCCGAGATCCGCCGGTTTTGACACCGACATTGGTGCTTTCATTGAGAGCTCCTCTGTGCCGTCGCAATCAGGAGGGATGCCTTTTCCCATCTTTAAAGATGGCGCCATCGTCAAGGAAGCTTTGGCCACCGGCCAAACTATCCGGCTAGGCGGTTTTCTTATGACCGCCTGTTCGGCCACCGCTCCGACAATGACCTCTCAGGTTATCAAAAGCGATCTTCACGTCAACTCGGAATTCACCGAGCAGCTAGATCCGATGGAGCTCTCCTCCGTAAATGAGCTCTTGGATCGCATCGCCGCCCTGGGAGTCGGTACAGACTACGATCAGATTGGGCTTAAAACCGATCTGAGAGAAATCAACTCTCCCCAGGCTACCCACCACGTTGTTGTGGTAGAGGAACAACGCGGCGACTCTTCTTCTATGTTAAAGACCAGTTATGTCCGGATTCCCGATCCCTCTATGCCGGATTCCCGCGGAGGGACGGACGTCAATCAAGTACTGAACCTAAAGTCAGGCATCGGACCAGATTTGTTGGATAACATCCAGCAATCCAAGCTTCCAAATCCGGAAACTTCTCGGCCTTTGAGCCTCAGATTGGGCGGGGTTCCAAATTTAATTCCGCCCGCCCACCCAAACATAAGTGATCTATCTCAAATACGGCAAGAGCCCGATGAAACAGTACATCATTACTGGGCCAGATTCCTCCTGGTTATGGACAGGATAAAGGACTGCCGTGAGGAAAGCGCAATCTCAATTTTCTGCAACAATTGCACGGAAAAGGGAATCATGAACGCCATAAGTCGTCGTGAAGTTACACGCTTCGCTGACCTGGCGACCATAGTACAAAAATACTGTGCGATGGAAAGTGCCTGGAAAACCGAAACCAGGTTTTGGGACAATCCGGCCCTGAACACAACCCTAGTTCGAAATAAAAGGGTGCGTCATACTCAAGCACCTGGGTTAAAAACCAAAAAGCAAAAACCCCCTAAAGGGCACGGAACCGTACTGGAGGGATGGCTCAACGGACCCTGTAAAATCCATAGTACAGAGGGCGCCACTCCAACACATAGCCATCGAGCATGTTGGATACTACGGCAGGTGGCCAAAAGTGGCGAAGGTTTTTTAGCCCCCGGTAACCAGCCCAACAGTACCAGTACGGTATTAACAGTCTTCGAGACTTTCACATCAAATAATATGCGGAAACGAACAATCCGTAGCCTCGCCGAAGTCTACCAAGTAGCAACAATAAATCCATGGAGCGACACGGCTATCACCTTCAATGCCAGCGATGAACCTAAATTCCGAACAGCCCGAGCACCAGCCGCATTGGTCCTCAGTCCGATAGTGGACGGCTTTCGTCTTACCAAGGTACTCATGGATGGCGGCAGCGGACTAAACCTCATCTACGAGGAAACCCTCCAAAAAAATGGAAATTGACCGGAGCCGCATTGAGCGAAGCAGCACAACCTTTAGAGGAATAATCCCTAGTCGGGAAGTACGCTGCACAGGAAAAATCACACTAGATGTAGTGTTCGGCTCACCGGACAATTACAGGTCCGAGGAGGTCACGTTCCAAGTGGCCCTGTTCGGCAGCGGATATCACGCCTTGTTAGGGCGAGAAGCATTCACAATTTTCCAAGCTATACCCCATTACGGGTACATGAAGCTTAAAATGCCCGGGCCCAATGGAATCATCACTCTTGTCGGTGATCCAGATATAGCACTCCGCGCTGAAAATAAGACAACCGCACTAGCCCTAGAGGCACTATCCGAAGCCCTAGCGGCAGAGGAACTCACTGCGCTGCGCTCCACGGTGGATAGGGACGATGTGATACTCGATAAGAGATCTAAGTCCACCTCTTTTAAACCAGCAGACGAAATAGTCAAATTCCAGGTCCATCCAACAGACCCCACAAAGACGGCCTCCATTGGGGCACAATTAAACCCTGATGTAGAAGCCGCACTATGAGAATTCCTTCGGGAAAATTGGGACATTTTTGCCTGGCACCCTTCAGATATGCCAGGAATCCCACACAGGCTGGCAGAACACAGCCTAAATATCCTAAAAGGATTCAAGCCAGTCAAACAGGCTCTTCGGCGATTTTCCAAACCCAAAAGACAGGCAATGGGAGAGGAGCTAGCCAAACTCTTAGAAGCCGGATTCATCAGAGATATAAAACATCCGGACTGGCTAGCAAACCTGGTAATGGTACCAAAAAAGGATAAATCCTGGCGCTTTTGTGTCGATTTCAAAGACCTTAACAAGGCCTGTCCAAAGGATCCTTTCCCCCTCCCCCGCATCGACCAAATCATCGATGCTACCGCAGGGCACGATTCATTGTGCTTCCTCGACGCATACTCCGGATACCATCAAATCAAGATGGCGGAAAAAGACCAGACCGCAACAACATTCATTACTCGATACGAACCATTCTGCTTCAACACAATGCCCTCCGGACTCAAAAACGCCGGCGCGACATATCAGCGCATGATTCAAACATGTCTGGCTACCCAGATAGGCAAAACAGTGGAGGCATACATAGACAATGTGGTCGTTAAGACCAAACACGTCGAAACTCTAGTAGACGATTTGAGGCTTACATTCGACAACCTCCGAGCATACGACATTAAGCTCAACCCGGAAAAATGTGTTTTCAGCGTACCAGCCGGAAAGCTCTTGGGCTTCATTGTATCCGGTAGAGGAATTGAAGCAAACTCAGCCAAGATCCGAGCTCTGTCACAATTGGATATCCCAAAAGACCTCAAACAAATACAAAAACTAACTGGATGTATGGCGGCTCTAAGCCGCTTCATCTCCCGTTTGGGAGAAAAGGCACTGCCCCTCTATCGCCTCCTCCGGCGCACCGAACACTTCGAATGGACGGATGCTGCCACGGCCGTACTCGAAGAAATTAAGGCCATATTGGCAACAAATCCGGTCCTGGCTGCACCCAACCTGGGCGAACCGATGTTATTATATATCACGGCAACACATCAAGTTGTCAGCGCGGTACTCGTCGTCGAACGAGAAACAGAAGGGCACAAATTCCCTCTTCAAAAACCAGTGTACTACGTATCCACTGTCTTAACTCCATGCAAGTCCCGGTACCCACATTATCAAAAGATAGCGTACGCGGTGTTCATGGCATCCCGGAGGCTGCGACACTACTTTCAAGAGTGTTCCATAACGATGGCCTCCGAAGTACCTCTCAATGATATTATAAACAATTGCGACGCGACCTGCAGGATTGCAAAATGGGCCATTGAGCTCTTACCATTTGACATAACCTACAAACCACGGCGAGCTATAAAGTCGCAAGTTTTGGCTGACTTCATCACCGAATGGACCGAAGCCGAACTCCCTAAAGAGTATGGCGCATACTCCAATTGGATCATGCATTTCGACGACTCCAAAATGTTGGCTGGCTTGGGGGCTAGTGTCGTCTTGACATCCCCAACCGGAGACACAGTCCAATACGTACTTCAAATAATGTACACGGACTCCAACAACGCAGCCGAATACGAGGCCCTTCTACATGGTCTCCGGATGGCGATCTCCATGGGTATTCAACGCCTAGAGGTGCGCGGGGATTCAAACCTCGCAATATCCCAAGTAAATGGAGACTTTGACGCCAAGGATCCGAAAATGGCAGCCTACCGTAACACCGTCCTAAAAATGTCAGCTCGGTTCGAAGGACTCGAATTGCACCATGTAGCCCGGGATAATAACCAGGCAGCAGACGTGTTGGCACGCATCGGCGCAAAACACGACGCCGTCCCTCCAAACATCTTCCTGGAGCGGCTCTTTAAGCCATCCGTATTATGGGAAGAGGAGTCCGGAAATAACAACCCGGAACCAACTGCACCACTCAACACGAAACATTCTGACACAATCGGTGGCTCAACCAATGAAATAACACCTTCAGCCCACGAAATAATGGCAGTAATTGCCTCGTAGACGGAACCATTCCTATCCTACTTAATTAGGTAGGAACTTCCCGAAGACCAAAATGAGGCCCGCTGCGTAGTTCGGCGATCTAAAGCCTACAAGGTCCATGAGGGAGAACTTTATAAGAAAAGCACAACCGGAGTCCTTCAAAGGTGTATCTCCGAAGAGGAAGGGCGAAATCTCCTGGCTGAAATTCACGCCGGACTCGGCGGGCACCACGCCACAGCCCGGGCCCTTGTAGGCAAGGCCTTCCGTACAGGATTTTATTGGCTGACAGCCCGGGCAGATGCTTAGGACTTAGTCCAACGATGCGTCGGTTGCCAGCTCTTTGCTAATCAAAGCCACATGCCACCCACCGCCCTCAAAACTATACCCATCACTTGGCCGTTCGCAGTCTGGGGGCTTGACATGGTTGGACCCCTTAAAGGGGGAACCACAAGCAAAAATACTTATTGGTCATGGTGGACAAATTCACCAAATGGATAGAGGCCAAGCCGGTTAAAACGGCCGAATCCGGACCTGTGATAGACTTCATATCTGGGGTAGTACACTGTTTTGGCGTCCCCCACAGCATCATCACTAATAACGGCACGAATTTCACGGCCGACGAGGTTAAACTCTGGTGCAAAAACATGGGCATCAAGCTCGACTACGCTTCAGTCTATCATCCTCAAACTAACGGTCAAGTCGAACGAGCAAATGGTCTAATCATGAGCGGCATTAAACCCAGATTAGTGCGGTCCCTCACGGAATCTAACACGCACTGGGTAGAGGAGCTCGACTCCGTACTCTGGGGGCTGCGGACCACGCCAAACCGCACTACCGTATTCACACCATTTTTTATGGTATACGGCGCAGAGGCAGTTTTGCCCTGCGATATAATTCATGACTCACCTTGTGTGCGCATGTACGAAGAAAGAGAAGCCCAGTTGGATCGGCAGGACAGTTTGGACGCCTTAGAGGAGGAGCGCGACGTGGCAAAATCCCGTTCCGCATTCTATCAGCAGCAGGCTCGAAGATACCAAAGCAGAGAAGTACGGGCCAAAACTTACAATGTTGGCGAGCTAGTTCTACGCCTGCCGGACAAGAAAAAGGACAAACTTAAGCCCAAATGGGAAGGTCCCTTCATCGTCGACCAAGTCCTTACCGGCGGTGCATAGCGTCTATGCAACGCATCTAACAACCGACTCGAGCCGAACCCATGGAACGCAGCCCGTCTCCGAAGATTCTACGCCTAGCGCCGGACTCAGAGTTCGTCTCCTTCCTCCGTCCACCTTTCATATTTTTTCGCTGTCTTTTGTTTCCCTCCTTTTTTCTCCCTCTTTCAGTAAAAGCCTTTGAGGGCTGATCTGCGCATTGTTCGCACACACTTGATATTCTACTCGCACTCGTTATACCTGGGGGCTTCTTTAACAGAAGCTTATTTATATGGGCTTCATGCCCAACACATGTGTCATACTTCCGCATGTACCTTTTACTCACCATTATATGCATCGATATGACTTAAGTTTTGGCCAAGCTGGGTTGCCTGGCTCCTGTGCTTACCCCTACGTTCCTGATTGTTTGGCTAGGAGGTAAAGGGAGCACCTCTGCGATTGTTACTGTCGGGTCAGCCGGATGTGTACCTCAGACTGGGTGAAGCCGAAGGCTAGCGTTCTTAAGGGAATACGCGGTCGGTGACTTGAAATATGATTTATTACTTATTTAATTATCTGCCCCCAGATGTTTTTTCTGCTCTTTTCACAGTCCGGACATGCACTTTAGGGCATGCCTCCCAGGGAAAGGAACCCCTAACGGAACTATTCTCCCTGGAAGATGTTTCTTACTAACCATGTAATATAACATAGCTAGTTGGGCACTTGTCTGATAAAGCACTTATGACCCCTACACCTGGTCTCCATGCATGCCCCGGTTTTTGTATAACCGTGAGGGTATTCGGACACACTCCGGACTATTGGGTCCCGAGGTTGAAGCGAAAAGGTCCGCAAAGACAAACGATCTACAATCCGGCTAGAAGGCATTTTACATGTCATTTTAAATTACATCATCAAACTGACTGATTGTACTCCTCTTCAATCCCATCTAACAGGCTGTCTAGTTTACAGTCCCGTTGGGAATATTTCGTGGCCAACTCTACTTGGCTGTACATCAGGCTCACAGGGATCTCCTTCCCATCGGGCCCCACAGGTCCGACCTCGGCCATGTGGTTTGGATCAGCCTTCGTGTACCGCGTCTTCACCATGGCCCAGGCCTCCCTGGCGCCTTGACGGCAGGCCGATATCTTCCACAGACGGAAGCGCTGGCGTACTCCCTGAAGCTTCTCAGCAAGCCCTCCAAGACCCTCGGGTAGGGAGACGGAAGGCCATAAGGCCTGAACGACGCCGCTCATCGCCTGCCGGACATGTTCGTGCAGCTGCAGCAGCTCGGGAAGAAGGTCACCCATGGAACCGGGCATTTCCTCCGCCGGATGACCCGTGAGCACACCTACACACACATTTCTGTCAATCGACTTCCTCGCCGAACTCTTCTTTTCAAAAGAGTTTGCTCAAGCACTTACTGTAAATGCCGCGACGAAGCCGCCGATTCTCCTTTACGGAGTTAGACAGCTGGACCCGAACATCTTTTAGTTCTTTGCCCAGCTGGGTGTTGGCATCTTGGAGTTTGTTCCTCTCCTGCTGCACCCTCATAAGCACCTTCTCGCCGGCCTTCAGCTGGCGCAGCAGATGTTGCTTGTCCAGATCTAGTCCGGCACCCTCTGCAATATTATTGTCAGACTAAACGCACACGCCGCACTTCATAAACTACTTCTCTTTTTGAAATATGTATTACCAGAAGGGGTCTCTGTGGCTCCCCCGGTGGCGGCTAGTGCGGCCTCAAGTTGGGCCTTGCATTCTTGAAGCTCCTGGGACAGGTGGGTATTCTTCTCCGTAAGACCCTGCATAACAAATGATCCTTAAATCAGTTAGTTTAACTATTTTAAGTCTCGGGGGCTACTGTCATATATAACTATTAAAATTCCTCACCCGTATGTCTTTCACATACTGCTCCGTGGCTCTGGTTAAACCATCTTGAGCAGCACGGAGGTGCGCGTCTCCCGCATTAAAGGCATTCAACGCCTCTGGGGAGAAACACGTGTCACGAAGAACTGTCCGATGGTGCCTGTGATTCATGGCGCTCTCCACCTCAGACCTGGTGGCGGACAACCTGTCGGCATCCTCCGTGGGAGGAGCATCCGGCTCGCGCCTTGCGCTCGCCTCCCCCTCCGGACCAGGTGTTGGAGCCTGGCTGGCGGAGGCTTGGTTGGCAACCTCTCCGGGCACAGTCCGGCGAGCGCTCTTTCTCCTGGAAGAATCATGAGCATTAATATACCTCCCAGGAGTCTTTCCCTTAAAGACAATGGTGCGCCATACCTTTGCGGCGATGTTTCGATTCGCGCCGCACTCCTCTTCCGCCTGCTGGGCCGCACTGACCCTGGTTGGTCAGTCGCCGCGGGCTCGGCTTCCCGCCGTAAAGGCACCTCCTGCGAAGCACCGTTGGTACACGATGGTCAGAAATAAGCATTAAAAAGTAATGGTGTCAGGACTTCAGTCGTACTCACCTGGGAAGCCGGAGATAAACCGGGGTAGTCAGCCGTAATGGCGACTAGAGCATTGTCTATGCTGAGTTGGTGGAACACCCCGTCAATTAGTTCCACCATTATGTCTGGATCCTCTTCGGAGGCTGGATCAAGGGATCTTCCCGGATCCTCGGGTTGTGGAGTCGGGCTTTCTATGCCCTCCACATCCCGGCGCAGTTCCTGCGTCGAAATCATAAAGTAAGACACTTATCTTTGAAAGCACGGATCGGATATATAAATGTCCGCTTACCCAGCTCCGAGGGTTATTCATGGAGAATCCATTCAATGGACTCGTGCGGAGGAAGTCCTCCTTCTCCCCCTTGTACAAGCCGGACAGGATCTTCACCAGATCGGCAGCCGATCCCGGCCCCTTGCGGCCATGACGGGTGGCGTCATTCTCCCCGTTGAAATCCCACATGGGGTGGCCCCTATATTGGAGCGGTTGCACCCCTCGCATAATGCATGTGGCCATGACTCCAATCATGGTCAATCCGGAATGGGCCAGTAACCTTATCCGGCCCATCAGATATTGGACGCTCGTATCATCTTCCCGTTGAGGGCTCCGCGGGAGCCAACTCAGGCGTTTCTTCAGAGGAGCGTTGCTAAACTCCGGGAGGCCGATCCGAACTGGATCCGGCAGCGGGGCGTCTTCCATATAGAACCACTCCGAAGGCCAGTCTTCGGACGCCTTCTTCGGGGTTCCGGATAGATATCCGGTCCCGGCGATGCGCCATATTTCGGCTCTGCCCACTTGATATATCGACCCCTCGTGAGAACGGGGTACGAGGCAAAACAATCTCTTCCACAACACAAAATGGGGCTCGACGCCCAAGAACAGCTCGCAAAGAGCTACAAAGCCCGCGATGTACAAAATGGAGGCAGGTGTGAGGTGGTGAAGTTGGAGTCCATAGAACTCCAGGAGCCCCCGGAGAAACGGATGTATGGGAAATCCGAGTCCCCTTATTAGGTAGGGGAGGAAGCATACCCGCTCTCCTTTGGAGGGATTGGGGACGCTCTCCGCCTGCTTCCCACCCTTGTAGGTGGCCAATCCGGCTCGAACTAGAACCATAAAGGCTGGGGGAAGGTATCCCTCTGCTTGGAGCGTCACTAACTCGCTATGCGGGACTGAACATCTCCTCCAATCTCCTGGCTGAGGACTGGGAGCGCGAGAGGAGGAGCCGCGTCGACTGTCCATGTTGGAATGGATTTTTGTCAGATGTGCTTCGATGAGTACTTGCGGAAGGGGGATGGTGTGATTCGGATCTGGATCCTCGCCTCTCTTATAGGCGGCTTATTCGCGCAGCTAGGGGGGGTAAAACGTAAAAATACCCTGGCTTTTCGCATTCATACGACACATGGAAGAGGGCCATTATTGGACGTGGAAGCCAAGGAGCGCAACATTTATAAGGAAACCGGACACTGTTCGGCAAACACATGGAATATGGAGGAGAACCCGCCTTGCAAACGCCGAAGACAATATACGTGCCGGACTCGTCGTCATTGAAGCCTGGTTCGGGGGCTACTGAGGGAGTCCTGTACTAGGGGGTGTCCGAATAGCCGAACTATCATCATCAGCCAGACTCCAAGACTATGAAGATACAAGATTGAAGACTTCGTCCCATGTCCGGATGGGACTTTCCTTGGCGTGGAAGGCAAGCTTGGCGATACGGATATGTAGATATCCTACCATTGTAACCGACTCTGTGTAACCCTAGCCCTCTCCGGTGTCTATATAAACCAGATGGTTTTAGTCTGTAGGACGAACAACAATCATACCATAGGCTAGCTTCTAGGGTTTAGCCTCCTTGATCTCGTGGTAGATCTACTCTTGTAATACCCACATCATCAATATCAATCAAGCAGGACGTAGGGTTTTACCTCCATCAAGAGGGCCCAAACCTGGGTAAAACATCGTGTCCCTTGTCTCCTGTTACCATCCGCCTAGACGCACAGTTCGGAACCCCCTACCCGAGATCCGCCGGTTTTGACACCGACACCTGTTATGAATTTTTTTCAACATTTGACCCTTTTGGCTACCGCCGTAGACCCCGGCGGTAGGGATGTACAGTCTACCGCCGTCCACCCTGGCGGTAGGTTGCTTTGACGGCCGTCTGGCCGTTAACAGGGTCTGACGTGGCAGAGGGACCTACCTTCGCCCGCCTTGGCGGTAGGCTCCAACACCCTACCGCCGAGGTCTTTGGCGGTAGGGTCCTAGAGGATAAGGTTTGGTGTGGTCCACTCACCACCCACCCACTCCACTCATCTTCTCTCCCCCCAGCTCTCACTCTCTCCCCCTTTTCTCCCCCACCCAAGCACTCACTAGACCCCCCCTCCATTGCTTGAGATTTGTCCAGTGGATCGAGGCCATTTGCATCACCCAAGGTACCTCCCCCATCCCCCCTTCATTTGGTTGGTTCAAATCATCTAGTTTTGTTGGAATCAACTAGTTTTGCAACCCCCTAGTTCTTTCTCTAGTTTAGCATATATTGTGCATTTATGGCACATTTATGGGGCATTTATGCTGTATTTATGGTTGACCTAAGAATATGTGTCACTTTTTGTTGTGGCAAGCTAGCTTAAGTGTTAGGGTTTGGGGTTTAGTTAGGTTAGGGTTAGGGTTAGAGCTATGATTAAGGTATACTAGATCTTAGATTCAAATGTTATATTTTAGATGGTTCATCCATATGAAATGGCCGGTCCATGGATGACTCAATTTTGTTTCATTGTTTTTAGATGGATAAACTAGTGAATGTGCATTATTTGGACAAGGCGGCTTTCATGGATGGAAATGCCGACGAAGGGGAGGAGGCCATGGTTTTTGACATAAGCCCGAGCTCTGATGATATTGTCGTGAAAGTGAGAAGCGTTCTCAATTGGATTAACCCAAGTGATGGTGTGAATCTTATTGGACGGTATGATGTGGGAGTGGGAGTAAGATCCCGATTAAAGAGTATGCCCATCACCTCTCAATTGCATTGGGATGTGTATAAGGAGAAAGTTGAGGGATCACAAGACAAGTCACTTGAGTTATTTTCCACAAGACAAGTAAAGGTTGAAGTTCCTCGGCCACTACTTGACTTGAACCGGAATGTGTCCTCCCCAATACATGATGTTGTCGTGGTGTATGACCACAATGCGGCTAGCCAACCACCAAGTAGCCAACCAAATGAAGATGACATCAATGCTAGAGCAATAGTTCTTGTAGGTGATGATCATGTTGGAGATGAGGCCGTTGCTCATGTTGATGAACATGCAAATGTTCATGTTGATGAAGATGCCATTGCTCATGTTGATGGAGATGCTATTGCTCAAGATGATGTGTATGCGGAAGAAGAAGAGATTCATTACAATACCATTGGTGACTTGGATGTCATTGTGCATCAACAAGACATCGACCGGAACCTCCCTTATAGCCGTATGTGTAGGTATGAGTTGGATGATGAGGGTCCACCGGAAGAATTGGATGAGGATGGATTCACGCTGCAAGAAAATCAAATTTACAAGAAGGTCAATGGTAAGGAAAGAGGACCCTCTTTGTTTCTTTATCTTAGCCTTGCCGACAAGGCCGTTGTTGATGGTGGCATGAGGTTGGGCTTGATCCAACCATCACCTTGCCCGAGGATGGGTGATCCAAGGCCAGCGGGTGATGACGAGAATGCTCATTTGAAGAAAGGGATCAAGTTTGGTTGTTTGCAAGAGTTCAAGATATGGTTGAGTGACTATGCCATTCGGAACCATAAGCCGTCCGTTGTTGGTCATTCCAACAAAAAATTGTGGCACACAATCAAATGTGACAAAGAAGGTTGCCCATGGAAGGTCTATGGAAGAAAGATCAAGGAAACCGGGCAATGGGAGTTGAACAGTTGTGTGGCCACCCACAAGTGCACACCGCTGGAGAAAGCGGACCGAAGCAAGGGACACCGCCAACTCACGTCTGAGTATCTAGGCTATAAATTGTTGAATGAGATATCCTCATGATCCAACCGTGAAGGTGAAGTTACTCATGAGTTCGTTCTTCGAAAGATTCGGGTACCCGGTCAAGTATGGAAAGGCGTGGATGGCGAAGGCAAATGCTATAAGGATGTTGCATGGTGATTATGTCGTCGCGTACAACATTCTTCAGAGAATGTTGGGATCCATTGCTCATCGGAACCCGGGCATGCGCCATATGGCCGAGTCAATCGAGGGAGTGTTTCATCGAGCTTTTTGGAGCTTCGGGCAATGCATCGATGCATTTAGACATTGCCGCCCCGTGTTGTCAATTGATGGCACGTTCTTGACCAAAAAGTACAAGGGCACGTTGATGGTAGCAATGGCCGACTCGTCCAATGACAATGTGTTGCTGGTGGCATTTGCATTGGTGCCTTCCGAGCACGATGATAATTGGCAGTGGTTTCTTGATCATGTGAGGACGAAGATGATTGGTCGCAAAATAGAGGTGTGCATCATATCGGATCGCCATCATGGGATTCTCAAAGCGATTGAAGTTGACATTCCAGGCTATCCAAAGCTCCAACACAGTTGGTGCATGAGGCATTTCGTGGCAAACTTTTACCGTGCATGCAAGAGTAAGGAGTTTTGCAAAGATCTTACCCATGTTTGTGTGGCATTCAACACCGACACATTCCAAAGCCTCTATGATAAGCTATTCAAGGCGTTGGAGAAGAACAAAGGAGGGAGAGAATTCTTGACAAGGAAATTTCCGGAGAAGCATAAGTGATCACGTGCTTAAGACGAAGGAGGTTTCCGATACAGAGACATGACAAGTAACATGGTGGAATGCTTTAACAATGTGCTCAAGGGTGTCCGTTCCTTGCCGGTCATTGCAATAGTGAAATATACCTTATTCAAGCTCAACGAGTATTTTCTGAGGCATTCCGAAGAGACAACCAAATGGATAGGTGAGAAAATGGAATTTCCCTTCAAAGTTGAGGATTGGTTGAAGCATCAAGCACGCAAGTCTTGGCATCAACAAATCATTAGTTTCAATGAAAAAGAACAAATCTACCAAGTCGATGAGCCGGGTGGCACAACGAGGGATGGCATGACCTACGATGGAGTAGCATATGAGGTGCGCCTCAAGACCTGGTGGTGTTAGTGCGAGAGACCTCACAAGTATCGTTGGCCTTGCTCGCATGTGATGACCGCCGCAAGGTTCAGAAACTTGAAAGTATCCGATGGTACCACCTTGCGGTTGCATGAGTTCACATTGGAACGAATGAGGTTGACATGGGATCCTAGTTTTCATCCCTTCCTAGATCAGTCACAGTGGCCTGAGTATGATGGGCCACACATCGTCCCCGACCCCAAACTCATGGTGCCTACAAAGGGAAGAAGAAGAAGAAAGAATAGGTTTAGGGGTGACATGGATGACCTAGCTGGATACATCGGAATGAAACAATTTGGTAGCGGCCATTTCATGGAGGCACCGGACATCAATAGTTGTGGTAAATGTGACGAGCCGGGACACAATGTTAGGAAATGCACCAAGAATCCACGGACCGATGCCAACACTCCGGATCCTAGTCAAAGTGGTGCCCCAAGAGGAGGTACCGGTGGCACACGAGGAGGTAGGAGTGGTAGTGGACGAGGAGGCAGGAGTGGTGCGCATGGAGGACGGACGAATCTTGGTGGTAGTGGATGAGGAGAGAGTATTAGAGGGCGTGGGGGACGGTCGGGTACCAGTGGCCGTGGTCGTAGGACGAGAAGGGTTGATAGAGGAAGGCCTATTGACATCTTGCTTAACCCAGATGGTTGAAATATTGTGAATGGTACTTGTTATTTGGTCTTGTTTTTTTTGGCATACATACATGTTATTTTACTTTACTAACTACCAAATTTGTCTTTATAGGCATGGCTTCTTCTGGTTCCGTGACGAGGCCACCGTGTGCTAACCGTGAGGACATGTCGGACAAGTGGATAAGGTGAAGGACAAAGATATGAGAACTCCATCATGTTCGTGTTGAGATGTTTGCAAAGTTAAGGTATCCACCGACCGCAAGAAATCATGGACGGAAGGAAGAAGATATTTTGTTTGTCCCAACTATGCCTACGGTCGTCCTCGTCCAGCTCATGCCTATGATGTACCGCCGGTAAGTTGTTCAAGTTCAAAAATGTCGTCAACCATTGAATCTATCTTAATAATGACCACATTTTTTCGTTATTCGTACGTAGTTGCCGCATCCACTTTGTAAGTACTTCACATGGATAGATCAAGATGTGCCAGAAGATGTTAAAAAAGATCAACATCGAGATCTTCTAAGGAGGCGGCGGTTGTTTGAAGAGGCATTTCAGAGAGGCTTGGATGAAGAGCGTTGTGAAAAGGATAGGATGGAGCGAAAGAAGCGTGAAGAGGAGAGGGCACGCAAGGAGAAGATTGCTCGTCAAGAGGATAGAGCAAGAAAGCTTGCAAGGGCTCGTGAAGCCCAAGAGGAGGATGAGGCATGCGACAAGAAAGGAAAATGGCCTCGTGTGACTGAATAAGGCCTTACTTTCCAAAAACTAGTCAAGAACTATGCCTTCACTTCGAGAAACATGTGATGAACCATGTCTTTGATTTGTGACACTTGTGTTGAACTATGTACTTTATTTGCAACAAATGACATCATTTTTTTCACGGACCCAAGCCCAACGAGTTTCCCGACTAAGTATCGACGATGATGGTTGCCTAACTAGCCAATCAATGATCTGGCCAGGGTTGTTAAAGTCCATCTCATTCACTCCATCCCTTGTTCCACACAATCCAATTTTCCTTGCAAGAGCGCGTCTATGATTTTTCTCTTCATTCATGAGGTTGCTTATGTTTTTCTCTTTAACTTCGTATAACTTAAATGTGGCATCATCGCACTTCGACACATAATACTTTGAAAAATCTCTACAAGCCATGTTCAATGCAACAACGGCTTTGACCCACAAGTCCATCTTTTCCTCAATGACTGCATGTTCACGCTTCGCTGCCGCCTCCGCGGAATTCTCAACAAAGATGATCAATCCCATCCTATAAGTCGAGGGATTACTATAACGGTCATCAAAGGCAAAAATACTAACCACCTCTTGACAAAAACTAAGACCCTAGGAGTAGATCGAGCTATAATTCGAGAAGTAACTACTCTAACAAAACCCTAACTAAACTATAACCATAACGTTCGTCATATAGGCATTGACTTAAGAATAACCATAACCCTAACCTTAACCCTAACCATGTCATTAACCCTAACAAAACCCTAAATGATATTTCTTACTACCCAAACAATGCTAGTGACACAATACATTGTCAAAGCACAAACATTACCCTAAATGCATCATATACATTGATTTCACCACAACAAAACCATGAACTGGTGATTCCAATAAAATGAGCAAAATGCATGATTTGAACCAACCAAATGAAGGAGGGATGGGGGAGGTACCTTGGGTGATGCAAATGGCCTCGATCCACTAGCCAAATCTCAAGCAATGGAGGGGGATCTAGTGGGTGATTTGGTGGGGGAGAAGAGGGGGAAAGAGCTTGAGCACGAAAGAAAAGTGGGGTGAATGAGTGGGTGGGGGAGCAGCACAACCCCCTCCCTCCTCACAACCTTATCCAGGAACCTACTGCCAGACTGCCCGGCGGTAGGTTGCAAGAGCCTACCGCCATAGACGGCGGCGGTAGGTCCCATTGCCATGTGTACACAGCCGTTAACGGCCAGAGGACGTCAGGCAGCCTACCGCTATGGTGGACGGTGGTAGCCTGTACAACTCTACCGCCGGGGTCTACGGCGGTAGCAAAAGGGTCAAATGTCGAAAAAAATTCATAACAGGGTCAGATCTCGATTTTATACGTGAAAAGGGTAAAAACACGAAATTTGGCCACCATGGACCGTTGAAGCAAAAGGGCAGCCTTTGCAGAGGCGAGATGCAGTCTTGAGGGAACCAAGAAAAAGCTGGCAGATAGGGTAATGCTGCCAGCCCCCCGACAGTCACGAGGATGATGTTATGAAGGACGAGCCGAAAGAACAGTCTACACTTTGGCCCCGCGTGTAACTTCCAGATTTTGTTGGTCGAGAACTTCGAATACGAGTCCATGATTTGCACCTGGTAGGCCGAACTGGACGAGTATTCCCCACTTTGGTGAAAAAAATCCGGGAGATGGAGTCCTACGTAAGTGGGTATAGAGTCGTGGAGGTGACGATAGTTGCCAGGTCAACGTCCTCACAGCAGATGGGGAAAACTCAGTCTCCAGAAGGTTGGAGATCAAGTCAGAAGCATTTTCGAAGCAGGCGAGTATATATTTTATCGTCGTGAGCTCGACCTTGCTGGGGTTGGCGTAGGTGCCATCATCATCGGTGTAGAGTGAGATCCTACATCGCGCCGCCCTCGCCCTGACTGACATGACGATTTATGGGTCCGCTGCAAGTCTGATGATGTGGTGGAGGGGGGTCGATTGCCAAGATAAAGAGCAGGGGTGATAGCGGGTCCCCTTGCCGAAGACCTCTTCTATGGGCGAAAGGGGCCCCGACTGCCATTGAGGAGGATGTGTGAGGTCTAAAAATTGAGTACAAGTAGATCCAGTCACGCCAGCGCGGGCCAAAGCCAATATGATCCGTCACCTCGAGGAGGTAGGCCTAGTTGACTGAGTCAAAGGTATTTGAGATGTCCAGCTTGAGGAACAAACTTGGTGTCTTAGACTCGTGGAGCTCTTTGACGAGGTTTGGCACGAACAAGAAGTTGTTATGGATACATATTTTCTTAATGAAAGCACTTTGGCTTCAATAATTACATCAATAACAGGGTCTGTCTGTTAGGCATGAGCTTGGAGAAAATCTTTGTTAGGCTATGGATCAAACAAATTGGATGATAATTCTTTATGTAGGTGGCGTCCACCATTTTGGGAATAAGTATGATGTTGGCGGTGTTAATAAGGCTCACACAGTCTCCCCGAAGATCTACAAGCAGGTGGATGGCCACCACAATGTCATCCTTAATAATGTCCTAGCACAACTTGAAGAAGGCCTCGATGAAATCGTCAGGGTCGGGAGCCTTCCCGGGGGAAAGGGAGAACACTGCCTCCTTGATCTCCTCCTCATCAAAATCCGCATCAAGGTCAGTGTGATCATGGCGCTCGTAACCAAGAGCCTCCTAGTTGAGCTGGACAGAGCTATGCGGCTTCATTCCTAGATGGTCGTTGAAGTGCAAGTGAAGCTCAAGCTCTGTTGAGTTATTCCTACAGTGAACTCCTATTGTACTTGAGAGGCGTTGTCGTGTAGTTTTCCACGATGGTGAGGTATAGGAGGAACCATAAAGTCGAGTCGTTCTTTCCTCATTGCATTCCTATACTTTCCTGCTTAGTATCAAAACCATGTGATGGTACACTATTTTGGCTATAACTTGATTTCTCTAACAACTCAATATGACTTTCTTTTTCATGTTAAGAAACATGTTCGGATGCAACTTTCATTGAAAAATAAGCATAATGAATTAACTGGCAAGTGGAATTTTATGAAATGAGGGCTCTCGGGAAAGCAAGACTCTGTGACCAGGATCTCGGACACGCGGTACGTGAGCGACTTGTTCTTGAAGGTGAGCCTAACCTTCGGGGCGGCGCTATTGTTGGTAGAACAAACCTATGTTGGGGAACGTTGAAGAAAATAAAAATTTTCTACGCTTCACCAAGATCAATCTATGGAGTTCATGTGGCAACGAGAGAGAGGAGTGCATCTACATACCCTTGTAGATCGCGAGCGGAAGCGTTCAAGAGAACGGGGTTGAGGGAGTCGTACTCGTCGTGATCCAAATCACCGATGATCCTAGTGCTAAACGGACAGCACCTCCGCGTTCAACACACGTACGGTTGGGGAAGACGTCTCCTCCTTCTTGATCCAGCAAGGGGGAAGGAGAGGTTGATGGAGATCCAACAGCACAACGGCGTGGTGGTGGAAGCAGCGGCGATCTCGGCAGGGCTTCGCCAAGCTCATCGAGAGGGAGAGGTGGTACGGGGGGAGAGGGAGGCGCCAGGGACTAGGTGCGGCTGCCCTCCCTCCCCCTCTTTATATAGGGGGCCTAGGGGGTGCGCCGGCCCTGGAGATCCAATCTCCAAGGGAGGAGCGGCGGCCTAGGGGGGGACTTGCCCCCCAAGTCAAGTGGGGCACCCCCCACCCCTAGGGTTTCCAACCCTAGGCGCAGGGGAGGCCCAAGGGGGGCGCACCAGCCCACCAGGGTCTGGTTCCCTTCCCCTTTCAGCCCACGTGGCCCTCCGAGAAAGGTGGCCCCACCCGGTGGACCCCCGGGACTCTTCTGGTGGTCCCGGTACAATATCGGTGACCCCCGAAACTTTCCCGGTGGCCGAAACTGGACTTCCTATATAGAATTCTTTACCTCCGGACCATTCCGGAACTCCTCGTGACGTCCGGGATCTCATCCGGGACTCCAAACAACTTTCGGGTTTCCGCATACTAATATCTCTACAACCCTAGCGTCACCGAACCTTAAGTGTGTAGACCCTACGGGTTCGGGAGACATGCAGACATGACCAAGACGACTCTCCGGTCAAAAACCAACAGCGGGATCTGGATACCCATGTTGGCTCCGACATGCTCCTCAATGATCTCATCGGATGAACCACGATGTCGAGGATTCAAGTAATCCCGTATACAATTCCCTTTGTCAATCGATACGTTACTTGCCCGAGATTCGATCGTTGGTATCCAAATACCTCGTTTAATCTTGTTACCGGCAAGTCACTTTACTCGTACCGTAATGCATGATCCCGTGACCAAACACTTGGTCACATTGAGCTCATTATGATGATGCATTACAGAGTGGGCCCAGAGATACCTCTCCATCATACAGAGTGACAAATCCCAGTCTCGATCCGTGTCAACCCAACAGATACTTTCGGGGATACCCGTAGTATACCTTTATAGTCACCCAGTTACGTTGTGACGTTTGGTACACCCAAAGCACTCCTACGGTATCCGGGAGTTACACGATCTCATGGTCTAAGGAAAAGATACTTGACATTGGAAAAGCTCTAGCAAACGAACTACACGATCTTGTGCTATGCTTAGGATTGGGTCTTGTCCATCACATCATTCTCCTAATGATGTGATCCCATTATCGACGACATCCAATGTCCATAGTCAGGAAACCATGACTATCAGTCGATCAACGAGCTAGTCAACTAGAGGCTCACTAGGGACATGTTGTGGTCTATGTATTCACACATGTATTATGATTTCCGGATAACACAATTATAGCATGAATAATAGACAATTATCATGATCAAGGAAATATCATAATAATCATTTTATTATTGCCTCTAGGGCATATTTCCAACAGTCTCCCACTTGCACTAGAGTCAATAATCTAGTTACATTGTGATGAACCGAACACCTATAGAGTTCTGGTGTTGATCATGTTTTGCTCACGGAAGAGGTTTAGTCAACGGATCTGCGACATTCAGATCCGTATGCACTTTGCAAATATCTATGTCTCCATCTTGAACATTTTCACGAATGGAGTTGAAGCGATGCTTGATGTGCCTGGTCTTCTTGTGAAACCTGGGCTCCTTGGCAAGGGCAATAGCTCCAATGTTGTCACAAAAGAGAGTGATCGGCCCCGAGGCATTGGGTATGACTCCTAGGTCGGTGATGAACTCCTTTATCTAGATTGCTTCTTGCGCTGCCTCCGAGGCTGCCATGTACTCCGCTTCACATGTAGATCCCGCCACGACGCTCTGCTTGCAGCTTCACCAGCTTACTGTCCCACCATTCAAAATATACACGTATCCGGTTTGTGACTTAGAGTCATCCAGATTTGTGTCGAAGCTAGCGTCGACGTAACCCTTTACGACGAGCTCTTCGTCACCTCCATAAACGAGAAACATGTCCTTAGTCCTTTTCAGGTACTTCAGGATATTCTTGACCACTGTCCAGTGTTCCTTGCCAGGATTACTTTGGTACCTTCCTACCAAACTTACGGCAAGGTTTACATCAGGTCTGGTATACAGCATGGCATACATAATAGACCCTATGGCTGAGGCATAGGGGATGAAACTCATCTCTTCTATATCTTCTACCGTGGTCGGGCATTGAGCCGAGCTCAATCTCACACCTTGCAATACAAGCAAGAACCCTTTATTGGACTGATCCATATTGAACTTCTTCAATATCTTGTGAAGGTATGTGCTTTGTGAAAGACCTATGAGGCGTCTCGATCTATCCCTATAGATCTTGATGCCTAATATGTAAGCAGCTTCTCCAAGGTCCTTCATTGAAAAACACTTATTCAAGTAGGCCTTAATGCTGTCCAAAAGTTCTATATCATTTCCCATCAAAAGTATGTCATCTACATATAATATGAGAAATGCTACAGAGCTCCCACTCACTTTCTTGTAAACGCAGGCTTCTCCATAAGTCTGCATAAACCCAAACGCTTTGATCATCTCATCAAAGCGAATGTTCCAACTCCGAGATTCTTGCACCAGCCCATAAATGGATCGCTGGAGCTTGCATACCTTGTTAGCATTCTCAGGATCGACAAAACCTTCCGGCTGCATCATATACAGTTCTTCCTTAAGATAGCCGTTAAGGAATGCCGTTTTGACGTCCATTTGTCATATCTCATAGTCATAGTATGCGGCAATTGCTAACATGATTCGGACGGACTTCAGCTTCGCTACGGGAGATAAAGTCTCATCGTAGTCAACCCCTTGAACTTGCCGATAACCCTTAGCGACAAGTCGAGCTTTGTAGATGGTAACATTACCATCCGCGTCCGTCTTCTTCTTAAAGATCCATTTGTTTTCTATCGCTCGCCGATCATCGGGCAAGTCTGTCAAAGTCCATACTTTGTTTTCATACATGGATCCTATTTCGGATTGCATGGATTCAAGCCATTTGTTGGAATCTGGGCCCGCCAACGCTTATTCATAGTTTGAAGGTTCACCGTTGTCCAACAACATGATTTCCAGAACAGGGTTGCCATACCACTCTAGTGTGGAACGTGTCCTTGTGGACCTACAAAGTTCAGTAGCAACTTGATCCGAAGTACCTTGGTCATTATCATTAATTTCCTCTCCAATCGGTGTAGGCATCACAGGAACATCTCCCTGAGCTGCACTGCTTTCCGGTTCAAGAGGCAGTACTTCATCAAGTTCTACTTTCCTCCCACTTACTTTTTTCGAGAGAAACTCTTTCTCCAGAAAGGACCCGTTCTTGGCAACAAAGATCTTGCCTTCGGATCTAAGGTAGAAGGTATACCCAATGGTTTTCTTTGGGTATCCTATGAAGACGCATTTTTTCGACTTGGGTTCGAGCTTTTCAGGTTGAAGTTTCTTGACATAAGCATCACATCCCAAACTTTTAGAAACGATAGCTTAGGTTTCTTCCTAGACCATAATTCATACGATGTCGTCTCAACGGATTTAGATGGTGCCCTATTTAAAGTGAATGTAGCTGTCTCTAGAGCGTATCGCCAAAATGATAGCGGTAAATCGATAAGAGACATCATAGACCGCACCATATCCAATAAAGTGCGATTACGACGTTTGGACACACCGTTACGCTGAGGTGTTCCAGGCGGCGTGAGTTGTGAAACGATTCCACATTTCCTTAAGTGCGTACCAAATTCGTGACTTAAATATTCTCCTCCACGATCTGATTGTAAGAACTTTTCTTTTCGGTCACGTTGATTCTCTACCTCATTCTGAAATTCCTTGAACTTTTCAAAGGTCTCAGACTTGTGTTTCATCAAGTAGACATACCCATATCTACTTAAGTCATCAGTGAGAGTGAGAACATAACGATAGCCTCTGTAAGCCTCAACGCTCATTGGACCGCACACATTAGTATGTATGATTTCCAATAAGTTGGTTGCTCGCTCCATTGTTCCGGAGAACGGAGTCTTGGTCATTTTGCCCATGAGGCATGGTTCGCATGTGTCAAATGATTCATAATCGAGAGACTCTAAAAGTCCATCAGCATGGAGCTTCTTCATGCGCTTGACACCAATGTGACCAAGGCGGCGGTGCCACAAGTATGCGGGACTATCGTTGTAACGCTTACATCTTTTGGTATTCACACTATGAATATGTGTAACATCACGTTCGAGATTCATCAAGAATAAACCATTGACCAGCGGGGCATGACCATAAAACATATCTCTCATATAAATAGAACAACCATTATTCTCGGATTTAAATGAGTAACCATCTTGTATTAAACGAGATCCAGATACACTGTTCATGCTCAAAGCTGGCACTAAATAACAATTATTGAGGTTTAAAACTAATCACATAGGTAAATGTAGAGGTAGCGTGCCGACGGTGATCACATCGACCTTGGAACCATGCCCGACGCGCATCGTCACCTCGTCCTTCGCTAGTGTCCGCTTATTCCGCAGCTCCTGCTTTGAGTTACAAATATGAGCAACCGCACCGGTATCAAATACCCAGGAGCTACTACGAGTACTGGTAAGGTACACATCAATTACATGTATATCACATATACCTTTAGTGTTGCCGGCCTTTTTGTCCGCTAAGTATTTGGGGCAGTTCTGTAACGCCCCGGATTCGATGCGCCAGGTGTCCTCATGTCATTGCCATGTCATTTGCTTGCGTGTTGCATTTTATCATGTCATCATGTGCATTGCATTGCATACATGTTCGTCTCATGCATCCGAGCATTTTCCCCGTCGTCCGTTTTGCAATCCGACACTCCTATGTCCCCCGGCGTCCCCCTTTTGTCTCTTGTTGTGAGAGGGTGTTAAACATTTTTAGAATGGACCGTGATTTGCCAAGCGGCCTTGGTACACCACCGGTAGACCGCCTGTGAAGTTTCGTGCCATTTGGAGTCCGTTTGATACTCCAATGGTTAACAGGCTCCGTAAAAGCCTCTTTTGTGTGCAGCCCAACACCCTTTCAAAATGGCCCAATAACCCATCCAAACCCCCTCCAAGCTCTCGGTCGTTCGATCACGATCGTGTGGGCGAAAACCGTGCCCCATTTGGACTCTCCTAGCTCCCAGAATCTATAAATATGTGCACCCCGTGGATTTTCGCGCAGTCCAAACCCTAGATCTCTTTTCCACCGCGCCACCGGACATGTCCGTCCGCCATCGGACGTGTCCACCGCCGCCGCTGCCGCTCTCCTCCTACCGGCGCCCGCCACCTGTCCCACGTGCCGCCCCCGCGCGTCCCCCCCGCCGCCGGCC
>NC_041389.1:66724508-66737157 GCF_002162155.2 Triticum dicoccoides
GTCGCCCCGCTCGCTGCCGAACCCGGTCGCCGGCGTCCCCGGCCGGATCCAGGACGGGACCGGCCGGATCCGCCACCCCCGGCCCTTTCCTCAACTCCGGCCGGCGTCCTCCTCTTGTCTGGTGAAGCTCCGGCGAACATCGGTTCGCGCGCCGCCCAGATCTGGATCTGGAAGACAAGGTTGACCTCCAAAATTTTCCCAAGTCCCGAAATATTTACATTTTGTGCCCTTGTTCATCGCATCATAACTCTGTGCATGTAGCTTCGTTTTGTGCGTGTAATACATCAAATTGTTAGCTGTGAGATGCTCTTCATTTCATTACATTGTGCCATGTTCATTTTAGCTCATCTTGATGCCTGAATCATTGTTGCAAGAGTGCTATATGATGTTAACTGCTGTCTGTTAACAGAACTTGGTGATTTGTCATTTTGTTTGCATTTTGTGTGTGCATCATATGAGGTTGATCTCTACATGTGTTTTGAACTATGACATGCCATATTTATAGGGGTGCCATCCATGTATTTTTGTGAGTCTTTTGGTGAGTGCATCAAGCTTGTTAAGTAGGGTACTTATTGTTGCTGTTTTGCTAGGCTGAATCTGTTATTTTGTGATGCTATGTAAACCTGCTGCTACAATTGATTCTATGCATAATCTGGAGATGTTCACTAACGATGTTTTATATACATGTCATTCTCTATCCATCCATGCCCCTGGTTGCATTTATAGCCTGCTGTAGCTTGTTGTAATCTTGCTCTCAAATTGCTAAATAATGTTGCTGTTAGCCTGTTAACATTAAGTTTAGTTTTGCCATGTGATTTACTAGTGATCCATGCATCCTATGAACTGTATCTTGCCATGCTTAGCTTCATAAACATGCCTTCTTACTGTTTCTCACCTTGTCATGCCATGTATTGCTTTGTGGTGAGTGGTACAAGCTCACCAACATGCCTACTTATTATTGTTCCTGTCATGTCTGAATCTGTCATATCTTTTGCCATGTTTACATGGGTGCCATCATATTTTCTGTGCCCTTTTGACTCATGGTAATGAAGGGACTTTTGTTATATGCAATTAGTAGATTCATGCCATGCCTTTGTTTGCCATGATAAGTTCCTGTAGCATGTTGTTTGATAGCTCTAAACATTGCAACCTGATGTTATTTCTGTCAAGTCTGAAACTGTTATTATTTGCAATCTTGCCATGTCCTTTTGAGCATGTTATAGTGTTTTATGGAGATAGCTCAGTGTTCATGTTTTGTCATGCTTTATCTGTACTTCATGCCCATGCCTTTTGTTCTTATGGTGAGGTGCTGTAGCATATTGTTTTGATGTTTGCTAGATGCCTAGTTGCTGTTTTGGACAGCTTGACCTTTAAACTTGTATAGAGTGAATGTGTTGAACCGTTGCTCCATTTTGAGTGTGCTCCATATGAAACTTGCTTGATTTTGCATGTAGTTTCATATTATCATATTGCATCCATGTTTGTGAGTGTTTGCTTGACGTTTGCACGCATTTAGCATCAATGCCATGTTTGACTCGTTTTGCTCATATCTTCTAGGCCGTAGCTCCGAATCAAATGAACTTTATATGTAACTTGACTAGAATCTCGTGTAGATCATCTTGGTGCATTTTAACTTGCTGTTTAACAACTTGAACATAAGGTTTATTCAGATCTGGACCAATTTCGAAATTTGCATATGAGGACTTACCGGAATTGTCATATGTTGTTCCCGACCTCATTTAAACTTTCTTTGATGTGTTGCTCTTGTATGCATCATCTCTTGCCATGAGTAGCTCCATGTAGCTTTGTCATGCATCATGCTTGTTGTGCATCATGTCTTGTCTATGTGTGGTGTGTTTACTATGTTGTGTGCTTCTTCTCTATAGTTCCGGTTTCGTTGCGATCATGAGGATTCGTTCGTCTACGCTTGGTTCGTCTTTGCGGCTTCATCTTATTCATGGACTTGTTCTTCTTCCTTGCGGGATTTCAGGCAAGATGACCATCACCTTGGATCTCACTACTATCATTGGTATGCTAGTTGCTTCGTTCTCTGGTTTATCAAGCCTCCCAAATTGCCATGTCAGCCCCTAATCTTTTTCACCCTTCCTAGCAAACCGTTGTTTGGCTATGTTACCGCTTTTGCTCAGCCCCTCTTATAGCGCTGTTAGTTGCAGGTGAAGTTGAAGACTGCTCCATGGTGGACAGGATTTTGTTGGGGTATCACAATATCTCTTATATTATTAATGCATCTATATACTTGGTAAAGGGTGGAAGACTCGGCCTTATGCCTGGTGTTTTGTTCCACTCTTGACACCCTAGTTTCCGTCATACCGATGTTATGTTCCCGGATTTTGCGTTCCTTACGCGGTTGGGTGATTTATGGGACCCCCTTGACAGTTCGCTTTGAATAAAACTCCTCCAGCAAGGCCCAACCTTGGTTTTACCATTTGCCTCACCTAGCCCTTTTCCCTTGGGTTTCCAGAGCCCGAGGGTCATCTTTATATTAGCCCCCCCGGGCTTGTGCTTCTTTAAGTGCTGGTTCGAACCAGAGCCACTTGCAGCGCCACCTCAGGGAAACTTGAGGGCTAGTTCTAGTTGTACGTAGTGTTCATCCGGTGTTGCCCTGAGAACGAGATATGTGCAGCTCCTATCGGGATGTCGGTGCATCGGGAGGTCTTGCTGGTCTTGTTTTACCGTTGTCGAAATGTCTTGTAAACCGGGATTCCGAGACTGATCAGGTCTTCCTGGGAGAAGGTATATCCTTTGTTGATCGCGAGAGCTTATCATGGGCTAAGTTGGGACACCCCTGTAGGGTATATACTTTCGAAAGCCGTGCCCACGGTTATGTGGCAGATGGGAATTTGTTAATGTCCGGTTGTAGACAACTTGACACCAGATCCGAACTAAAACGCATCAACCGCGTGTGTAGCCGTGATGGTCTGTTTTCGGCGGAGTCCGGGAAGTGAACACGGTTTTGGGTTATGTTTGACGTAAGTAGGAGTTCAGGATCACCTCTTGATCATTTCTAGCTTCACGACCGTTCTGTTTGCTCTATTCTCGCTCTTATTTGCGTAGGTTAGCCACCATATCATGCTTAGTCGCTGCTGCAACCTCACCACTTTACCCCCTTCCTTACCCGTTTAAGCTTTGCTAGTCTTGATACCCATGGTAATGGGATTGCTGAGTCCTCGTGGCTCACAGATTACTACAACAACAGTTGCAGGTACAGGTTATGCGATGATCTTGACGCGAGAGCGATGTTTGGTTGTTTCGGAGTTCTTCTTCTGCTTCTTCTTCGATCAGGGGATAGGTTCCAGGTCGGCAACCTGGGTTAGCAGGGTGGACGTCGTTTGAGTTTCTGTTTATGTTTCATCCGTAGTCGGGTGGTGCTCTTATGTATGATGTATTGTTGTATTCGTGTGGCATTGTATGCCTTTTGTATGTATCCCCATCTATTATGTAATGTTGATGTAATGATATCCACATTGCAAAGGCGTTTCAATATGCGGGTCTATCCTTGGTGGGACCTTCGAGTTCCTTTTGGATAGGGTCCCATATTGGGCATGACAAGTTCCGCTTCCAGTGACCCTTCCCTTTGCAATAAAAGCACTCAGTCTCAAGCGTGGGTCCATTCTTTGGCTTCTTCCCGGCAACTGGTTTACCGGGCGCGGCAACTTCCTTGCCGTCCTTCTTGAAGTTCTTCTTACCCTTGCCCTTCTTGAACTTAGTGGTTCTATTGACCATCAACACTTGATGTTCCTTTTTGATTTCCACCTCCGCTGATTTCAGCATTGAAAATACTTCAGGAATAGTTTTCACCATCCTCTGCATATTGTAGTTCATCACAAAGCTCTTGTAGCTAGGTGGGAGCGATTGACGAATTCTGCCAATGACCGCCTCGTCCAGGAGGTTAATGTCCAGCTGGGACAAGCGGTTGTGCAACCCAGACATTTTGAGTATGTGCTCACTGACAGAACTATTTCCCTCCATCTTACAACTATAGAACTTGTCGGAGACTTCATATCTCTTGACCCAGGCATGAGCTTGGAAAACCATTTTCAGCTCCTCGAACATCCCATATGCTCCGTGTTTCTCAAAACGCTTTTGGAGCCCCGGTTCTAAGCTGTAAAGCATGCCGCACTGAACGAGGGAGTAATCATCAGCACGTGACTGCCAAGCGTTCATAACATCTTGGTTCTCTGGGATGGGTTCTTCACCTAGTGGTCCTTCTAGGACATATGCTTTCTTGGCAGCTATGAGGATGATCCTCGGGTTCCGGACCCAGTCCGTATAGTTGCTGCCATCATCTTTCAGCTTGGTTTTCTCTAGGAATGCGTTGAAGTTGAGGTTGACATGAGCGTTGGCCATTTGATCTACAAGACATTTTTGCAAAGGTTTTTAGACTAAGTTCATGATAATTAAGTTCATCTAATCAAATTATTTAATGAACTCTCACTCAGATTAGACATCCCTCTAGTCATCTAAGTGATACATGATCCGAGTCAACTAGGCCCTGTCCGATCATCACGTGAGACAGACTAGTCATCATCGGTGAACATCTCCATGTTGATCGTATCTTCCATACGACTCATGTTCGACCTTTCAGTCTCTTGTGTTCCAAGGCCATGTCTGTACATGCTAGGCTCGTCAAGTTAACCTAGGTGTTTATGCATGTGTAAATCTGTCTTACACCCGTTGTATGTGAACGTTAGAATCTATCACACCCGATCATCACATGGTGCTTCAAAACAACAAACTTTCGCAACGGTGCACAGTTAGGGGGGACACTTTCTTAAAATTATTATGAGGGATCATCTTATTTACTACTGTCATTCTAAGCAAATAAGATGCAAAAACATGATAAACATCACATGCAATCAAATAGTAACATGATATGGCCAATATCATATAGCTCCTTTGATCTCCATCTTCGGGGCTCCATGATCATCTTCGTCACCGGCATGACACCATGATCTCCATCATCATGATCTTCATCATCGTGTCTCCATGAAGTTGCTCGCCAACTATTACTTCTACTACTATGGCTAACGGTTTAGCAATAAAGTAAATTAATTACATGGTGTTTAATCATTGACACGCATGTCATACAATAATTAAGACAACTCCTATGACTCCTGCCGGTTGTCATACTCATCGACATGCAAGTCGTGATTCCTATTACAAGAACATGATCTCATACATCACATATATATAATTCATCACAACTTTTGGCCATATCACATCACAAGGCATATGCTGCAAAAACAAGTTAGACGTCCTCTAATTGTTGTTGCATGTTTTACGTGGCTGCAATAGGGTTCTAGCAAGAATGTTTTCTTACCTACGTGAAAGCCACAACATGATATGCCAATTTCTATTTACCCTTCATAAGGACCCTTTTCATCGAATCCGCTCCGACTAAAGTGGGAGAGACAGACACCCGCTAGCCACCTTATGCAACTAGTGCATGTCAGTCGGTGGAACCCGTCTCACGTAAGTGTACGTGTAAGGTCGGTCCGGGCCGCTTCATCCCACGATGCCGCCGAAGCAAAATAAGACTAGTAGTGGCAAGAAAATTGACAACATCTACGCCCACAACAAATTTGTGTTCTACTCGTGCAAAGAAACTACGCATAGACCTGGCTCATGATGCCACTGTTGGGGAACGTTGTAGAAATAAAATTATTCTATGCTTCACCAAGATCAATCTACGGAGTTCATCTAGCAACGAGAGAGAGGAGTGCATCTACATACCCTTGTAGATCGCGAGCGGAAGCGTTCAAGAGAACGGGGTTGAGGGAGTTGTACTCGTCGTGATCCAAATCACCGATGATCCTAGTGCTGAACGGACAGCACCTCCGTGTTCAAAACATGTACGGTTGGGGAAGACGTGTCCTCCTTCTTGATCCAGCAAGGGGGAAGGAGAGGTTGATGGAGATCCAGCAGCACGACGGCGTGGTGGTGGAAGCAGCGGTGATCTCGGCAGGGCTTCGCCAAGCTCAGCGAGAGGGAGAGGTGGTACGGGGGGAGAGGGAGGCGCCAGGGATGTTGGAAATATGCCCTAGAGGCAATAATAAAAGTATTATTATTATATTTCCTTGTTCATGATAATTGTCTTTTATTCATGCTATAACTGTATTATCCGGAAATCGTAATACACGTGTGAATACATAGACCACAATATGTCCCTAGTGAGCCTCTAGTTGACTAGCTCGTTGTGATCAACAGATAGTCATGGTTTCCTGGCTATGGACATTGGATCTCGTTGATAACGGGATCACATCATTAGGAGAATGATGTGGTGGACAAGACCCAATCCTAAGCATAGCACAAAGATCGTGTAGTTCATTTGCTAGAGCTTTGCCAATGTCAAGTATCTCTTCCTTTGACCATGAGATCGTGTAACTCCTGGATACCGTAGGAGTGCTTTGAGTGTATCAAACGTCACAACGTAACTGGGTGACTATAAAGGTGCACTACAGGTATCTCCGAAAGTATCTATTCTTTTATGCGGATCGAGACTGGGATTTGTCACTCCGTGTAAACGGAGAGGTATCTCTGGGCCCACTCGGTAGGACATCATCATATGCGCAATGTGACCAAGGAGTTGATCACGGGATGATGTGTTACGGAACGAGTAAAGTGACTTGCCGGTAACGAGATTGAACAAGGTATTGGTATACCGACGATCGAATCTCGGGCAAGTAACATACCGCTAGACAAAGGGAATTGTATACGGGATCGATTGAGTCCTTGACATCGTGGTTCATCCGATGAGATCATCGTGGAACATGTGGGAGCCAACATGGGTATCCAGATCCCGCTGTTGGTTATTGACCGGAGAACGTCTCGGTCATGTCTGCATGTCTCCCGAACCCGTAGGGTCTACACACTTAAGGTTCGATGACGCTAGGGTTATAAAGGAAGCTTGTATGTGGTTACCGAATGTTGTTCGGAGTCCCGGATGAGATCCCGGACGTCACGAGGAGTTCCGGAATGGTCCGGAGGTAAAGATTTATATATAGGAAGTCCTGTTTCGGCTATCGGGACAAGTTTCGGGGTCATCGGTATTGTACCGGGACCACCGGAAGGGTCCCGGGGGCCCACCGGGTGGGGCCACCTGCCCCGGGGGGGCCACATGGGCTGAAGTGGGAAGGGATCCAGCCCAAAGTGGGCTGGGGTGCCACTTCCCTCATGGCCCATGCGCCTAGGGTCAAAGGGGAACCCTAAGGAAGAGTCCTAGGAGGGGAAGGCACCTCCTAGGTGCCTTGGGGGGGAGGGAATCCTCCCTTGGCCGCCGCCCCTTTCCCATCTAGGGCTGGCCGCACCCCTTGGGGGTGGGAAACCCTAAAGGGGGCGCAGCCCTCCCCTTCCCCTATATATATTGAGGCATGGGGCTGCCCATAACACGCGATTTGATCTCTCGTTAGTGCAGCCCTGCCCCTCTCCCTCCTCCTCCTCTCCCATGGTGCTTGGCGAAGCCCTGCGGGATTGCCACGCTCCTCCATCACCACCACGCCGTTGTGCTGCTGCTGGATGGAGTCTTCCTCAACCTCTCCCTCTCTCCTTGCTGGATCAAGGCGTGGGAGACGTCACCGGGCTGTACGTGTGTTGAACGCGGAGGTGCCGTCCGTTCGGCACTTGATCATCGGTGATCTGAATCACGACGAGTACGACTCCATCAACCCCGTTCACTTGAACGCTTACGCTTAGCGATCTACAAGGGTATGTAGATGCAAACTCTACTCTCCTTTCTACTCGTTGCTGGTCTCTCCATAGATAGATCTTGGTGATACGTAGGAAATTTTTTGAATTTCTGCTACGTTCCCCAATAGTGGCATCATGAGCTAGGTCTATTGCGTAGATTCTTTGCACGAGTAGAACACAAAATAGTTGTGGGCGTTGATTTTGTTCAATATGCTTACCGTTACTAGTCCAATCTTGTTTCGACGGTATTGTGGGATGAAGCGGCCCGGACCGACCTTACACGTACTCTTTCGTGAGACAGGTTCCACCGATTGACATGCACTTAGTGCATAAGGTGGCTAGCGGGTGCCAGTCTCTCCCACTTTAGTCGGAACGGATTCGATGAAAAGGGTCCTTATGAAGGGTAAATAGCAATTGACATATCACGTTGTGGGTTTTGCGTAGGTAAGAAACGTTCTTGCTAGAAACCCATAGCAGCCACGTAAAATATGCAACAACAATTAGAGGACGTCTAACTTGTTTTTGCAGGGTATGCTATGTGATGTGATATGGCCAAAGGATGTGATGAATGAATATATGTGATGTATGAGATTGATCATGTTCTTGTAATAGGATTCACGACTTGCATGTCGATGAGTATGACAACCGGCAGGAGCCATAGGAGTTGTCTTTATTTTTTGTATGACCTGCGTGTCATTGAAGAACGCCATGTAAACTACTTTACTTTATTGCTAAACGCGTTAGTCATAGAAGTAGAAGTAGTCGTTGGCGTGACAACTTCATGAAGACACGATGATGGAGATCATGATGATGGAGATCATGGTGTCATGCCGGTGACGATGATGATCATGGAGCCCCGAAGATGAAGATCAAAGGAGCTATATGATATTGGCCATATCATGTCACTACTCTATTTGATTGCATGTGATGTTTATCATGTTTATGCATCTTGTTTGCTTAGAACGACGGTAGTAAATAAGATGATCCCTTACAAAATTTCAAGAAGTGTTCCCCCCTAACTGTGCACCGTTGCTACAGTTCGTCGCTTCTAAGCACCACGTGATGATTGGGTGTGATGGATTCTTACGTTCACATACAACGGGTGTAAGACAGTTTTACACAGCGAAAACACTTAGGGTTAACTTGACGAGCCTAGCATGTGCAGACATGGCCTCGGAACATGGAGACCGAAAGGTCGAGCATGAGTCGTATAGTAGATACGATCAACATGAAGATGTTCACCGACGTTGGCTAGTCCGTCTCACGTGATGATCGGACACGGCCTAGTTGACTCGGATCATGTGATCACTTAGATGACCAGAGGGATGTCTATCTGAGTGGGAGTTCATAAGATGAACTTAATTATCCTGAACATAGTCAAAAGACCTTTTGCAAATTATGTCGTAGCTCGCGCTTTAGTTCTACTGTTTTAGATATGTTCCTAGAGAAAATATAGTTGAAAGTTGACAGTAGCGATTATGAGGACAGTAGAAAGCTTATGTCCTTAATGTACCGCTCAGTGTGCTGAACCCCAAACGTCGTTTGTGGATGTTGCGAACATCGGACATACACGTTTTGATAACTACGTGATAGTTCAATTAAATGGTTTAAGTAGAGGCACCAAAGACGTTTTTGAAATGTCGCGGAACATATGAGATGTTTCGAGGGCTGAAATTGGGATTTCAAGCTCGTGCCCACGTCAAGAGGTATAAGACCTCCGACGATTTTCTTAGCCTGCAAACTAACGGAGAAAAGCTCAATCATTGAGCTTGTGCTCAGATTGTCTGAGTGCAACAATCACTTGAATCGAGTGGGAGTTGATCTTCCATATGAGATAGTGATGTTTCTCCAAAGTCATTGCCACCAAGCTGCTAGAGCTTTGTGATGAACTATAACATATCAGGGATAGATATGATGATCCTTGAGGTAGTCACGATGTTTGACACCGCGAAAATAGAAATCAAGAAGGAGCATCAATTGTTGATGGTTGGTGAAACCACTAGTTTCAAGAAGGGCAAGGGCTAGAAGGGATACTTCATGAAACGGCAAATCAGCTGCTGCTCTAGTGAAGAAACCCCAAGGTTGAACCCAAACCCGAGACTAAGTGCTTCTGTAATAAGGGGAACAGTCACTAGAGCAGAATTACCCTAGATACTTGGTAGATGAGAAGGCTGGCAAGGTCGATAGAAGTATATTGGATATACATTATGTTAATGTGTACTTTACTAGTACTCCTAGTAGCACCAGGGTATAAGATACCGGTTCGGTTGCTAAGTGTTAGTAACTCGAAATAAAAGGCTACGGAATAAACGGAGACTAGCTAAAGGAGAGCTGACGATATGTGTTGGAAGTGTTTCCAAGTTTGATGTGATCAAACATCGCACGCTCCCTCTACCATCAAGATTAGTATTAAAACCTGAATGGTTTATTGAATCTCGATCGTAGTGATACACATTTTCATGCCAAAAGATATAAGATAGTAATGATAGTACCATTTGCTTGTGGCACTGCCATGTAAGTCATATTGGTATAAAACGCATGAAGAAGCTCCATGTTGATGGATCTTTGGACTCACTCGTTTTTGAAAAGTGTGAGACATGCGAACCATGTCTATTGGTATATATGCATGAAGAAACTCCATGCAAATGGACCGTTTGAACTCACTTGATTTTGAATCACTTGAGATATGCAAATCATACCACATGGGCAAGATGACTGAAAAGCCTCGGTTTCAGTAAGTTGGAACAAGATAGCAACTTGTTGGAAGTAACACATTTTGATGTGTGCAGTCCAATGAGTGCTGAGGCATGCAGTGAATATCGTTATGTTCTTACTTCACAGATGATTCGAGTAGATGTTGAGAATATTTACTTGATGAAACACAAGTCTGAATTATTGAATGGTTCAAATAAATTCAGAGTGAAGTAGAAGATCATTGTGACAAGAGGATAAAATGTCTATGATATGATCATAGAGATGAGTATCTGAGTTACGAGTTTTGGCACACAATTAAGACATTGTGGAAATTGTTTCGCAATTAATACCGCCTGGAACACCATAGTGTGATGATGTGTCCGAACATCGTAGTTGCACCCTATTGGATATGGTGCGTACCATGATGTCTCTTATCGAGTTACCACTATTGTTCATGGGTTAGGCATTAGAGACAACCACATTCACTTTAAATAGGGCACCACGTAATTCCATTGAGACGACACCGTTTGAATTATGGTTTAGAGAAACCTAAGTTGTCGTTTCTTAAAAGTTTGGGGCTGCGACGCTTATATGAAAAAGTTTCAGGTTGATAAGCTCGAACCCAAAGCGGATAAAATGCATCTTCATAGGAAACCCAAAACAGTTGGGTATACCTCCTAATTCAGATCCGAAAGCAATATGGATTGTTTCTAGAATCGGGTCCTTTCTCGAGGAAAAGTTTCTCTCGAAAGAGTTGAGTGGGAGGATGGTGGAGACTTGATGAGGTTATTGAACCGTCTCTTCAACTAGTGTGTGACAGGGCACAGGGAGTTGTTCCTGTGGCACCTACACCAATTGAAGCTTATGATATTGATCATGAAACTTCGGATCAAGTCACTCCCAAACCTCGTAGGACGACAAGGACACGTACTACTTCGGAGTGGTAACGTAATCCTGTCTTGAAGGTCATGTTGCTAGACAACAATGAACCTACGAGCTATGGAGAAGCGATGGTGGGCCCGAATTCTGACAAATGGTTAGAAGCCATAAAATCCGAGAACGGATCCATGGACTTTGGTGGACTTGCCCGATGATCGGCAAGCCATTGAGATAAATGGATTTTAAGAAGAAGACGGACGTGGATGGTAATGCCACCATCTATGAAGCTCGACTTGTGGCGAAGTGTTTTTCGACAAGTTCAAAGAGTTGACTACGATGAGATTTTCTCACTCGTAGCGATGCTTAAAGTCCGTCAGAATCATGTTAGCATTAGCTGCATTTATGAAATCTGGCAGATGGATGTAAAGACAAGTTTCCTTACCAGTTTTTGTAAGGAAAGGTTGTATGTGATACAATCAGAAAGTTTTTGTCGATCCTAAGGATGCTAAAAGATATGCTGGCTCCAGCGATCCTTCTGAGGACTGGAATAGGCATCTCGGAGTTGGAATGTACGCTTTGATAAGATGATCAAAGATTTTGGGTCTATACAAAGTTTATGAGAAACTTGTATTTCCAAAGAAGTGAGTGGGAGCACTATAGAATTTCTGATGAGTATATGTTGTTGACATATTGTTGATCAGAAATGACGTAGAATTTCTGGAAAGCATATAAGGTTATTTTGAAAGTGTCTTTCAATGGAAAGCCTGGATTAAGCTACTTGAACATTGAGCATCAAGATCTATAAGGATAGATCAAAATGCTTAATAATACTTTCAAATGAGCACATACCTTGACATGATCTTGAAGGTGTTCAAGATGGACCAGTCAAAGAAGGAGTTCTTGCCTGAGTTGTAAGGTACGAAGTTAAGACTTAAAGCTCGACCACGACAGAATAGAGAGAAAGGACGAAGGTCGTCCCCTATGCTTAAGACGTAGGCTCTTCAGTATGCTATGCTGTGTACCGCACCTGAAGTGTGCCTTGCCATGAGTCAGTCAAGGGGTACAAGAGTGATCCAAGAATGGCTCACAGGACAGCGGTCAAAGTTATCCTTAGTAACTAGTGGACTAAGGAATTTTCTCGATTATGGAGGTGGTAAAAGAGTTCGTCGTAAAGGTTACGACGATGCAAGCTTGACACCTATCCGGATAGCTCTGAGTAGAGAGACCGGATACATATAATGGAGCCATAATTTAGAATAGCTCCAAGTAGAACAGTTGTTTGGAATAGCTCCAAATAGAGCGTGGTAGCTGCATCTAGGAGATGACATAGAGATTTGTAAAGCACACACGGATCTGAAAGGTTCAGACC
>NC_041389.1:66738179-66763434 GCF_002162155.2 Triticum dicoccoides
AATTGTATACGGGATCGATTGAGTCCTTGACATCGTGGTTCATCCGATGAGATCATCGTGGAACATGTGGGAGCCAACATGGGTATCCAGATCCCGCTGTTGGTTATTGACCGGAGAACGTCTCGGTCATGTCTGCATGTCTCCCGAACCCGTAGGGTCTACACACTTAAGGTTCGATGACGCTAGGGTTATAAAGGAAGCTTGTATGTGGTTACCGAATGTTGTTCGGAGTCCCGGATGAGATCCCGGACGTCACGAGGAGTTCCGGAATGGTCCGGAGGTAAAGATTTATATATAGGAAGTCCTGTTTCGGCTATCGGGACAAGTTTCGGGGTCATCGGTATTGTACCGGGACCACCGGAAGGGTCCCGGGGGCCCACCGGGTGGGGCCACCTGCCCCGGGGGGGGGCACATGGGCTGAAGTGGGAAGGGATCCAGCCCAAAGTGGGCTGGGGCGCCACTTGCCTCATGGCCCATGCGCCTAGGGTCGAAGGGGAACCCTAAGGAAGAGTCCTAGGAGGGGAAGGCACCTCCTAGGTGCCTTGGGGGGGAGGGAATCCTCCCTTGGCCGCCGCCCCTTTCCCATCTAGGGCTGGCCACACCCCTTGGGGGTGGGAAACCCTAAAGGGGGCGCAGCCCTCCCCTTCCCCCATATATATTGAGGCATGGGGCTGCCCATAACACGCGATTTGATCTCTCGTTAGTGCAGCCCTGCCCCTCTCCCTCCTCCTCCTCTCCCATGGTGCTTGGCGAAGCCCTGCGGGATTGCCACGCTCCTCCATCACCACCACGCCGTTGTGCTGCTGCTGGATGGAGTCTTCCTCAACCTCTCCCTCTCTCCTTGCTGGATCAAGGCGTGGGAGACGTCACCGGGCTGTACGTGTGTTGAACGCGGAGGTGCCGTCCGTTCGGCACTTGATCATCGGTGATCTGAATCACGACGAGTACGACTCCATCAACCCCGTTCACTTGAACGCTTCCGCTTAGCGATCTACAAGGGTATGTAGATGCAAACTCTACTCTCCTTTCTACTCGTTGCTGGTCTCTCCATAGATAGATCTTGGTGATACGTAGGAAAATTTTTGAATTTCTGCTACGTTCCCCAACAAGGGACTAGGTGCGTCTGCCCTCCCTCCCCCCTCTTTATATAGGGGCCCTAGGGGGTGCGCCGGCCCTGGAGATCCAATCTCCAAGGGGGGGCGGCGGCCTAGGGGGGGACTTGCCCCCCAAGTCAAGTGGGGTGCCCCACCCCTAGGGTTTCCAACCCTAGGCGCAGGGGAGGCCCAAGGGGCGCGCACCAGCCCGCTAGAGGCTGGTTCACTTCCCCTTTCAGCCCACGTGGCCCTCCGAGATAGGTGGCCCCACCCGGTGGACCCCCGGGACTCTTCCGGTGGTCCCGGTACAATACCGGTGACCCCCGAAACTTTCCCGGTGGCCAAAACTGGACTTCCTATATAGAATTATTTACCTCCGGACCATTACGGAACTCCTCGTGACGTCCGGGATCTCATCCGGGACTCCGAACAACTGTCGGGTTTCCGCATACTAATATCTCTACAACCCTAGCGTCACCGAACCTTAAGTGTGTAGACCCTACGGGTTCGGGAGACATACAGACATGACCGAGACAACTCTCCAGTCAATAACCAACAGCGGGGTCTGGATACCCATGTTGTCTCCCACATGCTCCTCGATGATCTCATCGGGTGAACCACGACGTCGAGGATTCAAGTAATCCCGTATACAATTCCCTTTGTCAATCGGTACGTTACTTGCCCGAGATTCGATCGTCGGTATCCAAATACCTCGTTCAATCTCGTTACCGGCAATGCATGATCCCGTGACCAAACACTTGGTCATATTGAGCTCATTATGATGATGCACTACCGAGTGGGCCCAAAGATACCTCTCCGTCATACGGAGTGACAAATCCCAGTCTCGATCCGTGTCAACCCAACAGATACTTTCGGGGATACTCGTAGTATACCTTTATAGTCACCCAGTTATGGTATCCGGGAGTTACACGATCTCATGGTCTAAGGAAAAGATACTTGACATTGGAAAAGCTCTAGCAAACGAACTACACGATCTTGTGCTATGCTTAGGATTGGGTCTTGTCCATCACATCATTCTCCTAATGATGTGATCCCGTTATCAACGACATCCAATGTCCATAGTCAGGAAACCATGACTATCAGTCGATCAATGAGCTAGTCAACTAGAGGCTCACTAGGGACATGTTGTGGTCTATGTATTCACACATGTATTACGATTTCTGGATAACACAATTATAGCATGAATAATAGACAATTATCACGATCAAGGAAATAAAATAATAATCATTTTATTATTGCCTCTAGGGCATATTTCCAACAACCTACACATCCAGGGTATCGGTCGACTCCATAAACGTTGAGCGCCGCTCGAGGCGAACGAAGGAGCAGCGGTGGCCGATGAAGCTCTCAACAACGTGTGGAGTCTAGACGTACGCCAACACATTCTCCATCTTCAGGAGAACGCGGAAGGACATGGCCATGGTGAAGGCACGCGAGAGGGCCGCCAAGGCCGAATCTGAAACAAGGTGTGATGGACCTTGATCCTGACCTTCGGTAGCTAGTACCTCGTCGACATGCACCTTGTGCATGAATTTGATGAGGGACACCTTAGGGTGGTGCGAGGTGGCGGCGAGGTGCACGAATAACATAATTTGATTCATTATAAATATCACTTTACCAAACACGTAAGTAGGAGTAGTAGATAGTTTTAAAATCAAATAGTAAGGATAGTACGAAATTGTTACTTTTGAAAAACAAAATGTGTGTTATATTTTATTTTGAATTGGAGTAAATATATTGTGGTTACAAAATGAGTGTAAAATTGCCTCTTTTTCTTCAACTATAGACAGGGACGTCAAGGTTTGATTTGAAGTGAGCGCAAACGAAGTGCCAAAAGTGGACGTTCCCGTCCAAAGAGGAGGTGTGTTTTTCTTGAACGGAAATTTCTACTACTATTAAACAAGCAAAAGTATTCCCAGACGGATGAAAACTCTGCCCTGCAACAATCTCCTCCGAAACTTACGCGCCTTACCCGGCTCTCGCGAACCCCTTCGGAACTATCTTCTCCACCCGCTGCCCCGCAGCCACAGCCAATCCCACGATCCCCTTCTCCATCCCCCAACGTCGCTCCCATGATCCCCTTCTCCACTGGCGCCGCCGCTGCACCCCACTTCCCATGCCGCACCGTTTCTCTCCCCTCCTTCTGTCCCTGAGTCGTTCGTTGGGGCTTCATTATCGGAACTGCTTGGCCCTAGTAAGTTGCAGTCGAGCCGCAGTAGATTTCGTGGTGGAGGAATCTTTGATTAGTCGATGCGTCTACGTTTCTTCTTCTGCTCCGCTCGCGTTGGAGCCTGTGGGGTTGGGACGCGACACCGCCTGAAGTTGCTTCTTGTTGCCCATTGTGGTGGTCCGTCGGGGCTTCATTATTGGAGCTACTTGGACCTGCACCCTACGGGCGCACCCAGCCGAGCGCCCCATCCACCATCCAACAAGCAACGCCGCAGCTGAGGCCCAGTCCATGAGGTGAGTAGTGCAGCGAGTAGTTATACATCGATGGATCGATACATGTTTGATTGCGTCCGCGTCTTCCTCTACTCGCTGACAAAGGGTTCTCTTTGTGCCCTCCCTCGACCCCTCGATAGCTCTTAGCAGCAGGCAGGTCGCCACACACAAGATCTCTCCAAGTTGCCGGATTAGAGGAGAGGAAAAATTGGTATGTTGTCTCGGTAAGTGCAGGATATTTTTTTAAGGAGTAAGCACTGGTGATGAGGTCGGCATTGATTTTGGCTTTTGTTGATCTTCTCTTTGTTCAGAGTAAATTTCTCACTGATTTTCTTATTTCCAGGAACCTGAGCATGAAGACGACCCGTATAAGGATATGTCTGAGAGGCCTACGTACAGGTTTACGAACTCATCTCCAAGTTATATTTGAGGTATCATTTTTTCCTTACTTGCGTTCTGTAAAGATTAATTTGTCCATGTTTTTTAGAACAATTTATCCATGTTGTATACACATTGTTGGCATAAATTGATTCTCAGCCTTATATGTGTATTCCTCCAATAGAATGCACCAGCAGTAAATCCAAAATTTGGAAGTGACATATCAATCCCATGCAACACAATCTTTGATAAATTAGTTTGTTTTCTGGTCCATATATGATTTTTAAGTGCATAAATAAAATAGACATGGTTTGTCGTGGAATTGCCACGACATATGTCCTAGTGTGAGGACTTAGTCGTGGAGCCATCGCAACTAGGTTAGCTTAAAGGGGTTAAAAGGAACAAAGGACACATGGAGTTTATACTATTTGGCCCCTTGCGGTGAAGGAAAAGGCCTAATCCAGTTTGAGGTGGTATTGCTTATGTCTCGATTACTAGGGAGCGAATCCGCTTGACCTAGCTTTCGATCTCTTCTTTCTTACCCTAAACCGCCGCCGAGCCGTCCCTTTATGTACACAGATTGACGCCCAACGGCTCACGAGTCCCGGCCGGCTCATAAAAAACGTGTCCGGCTCGGTGACTAAGTATACTTGCCTTACAATATAAGTCATACACATATGGAGGTTTACCCCTATGGGCCTTAAGTCGCCTTTGGGCTTTGGGCCCTTAGCAAGTCTGCTTCATGAAACGTCATTTTCAACATCTTCATGGGCTTTGTATTGATGAACCTCCATTGGTATAACCCGACCCCTTCTGGGCGGGTCATACCCAATAGTCATATCCCAAACATTAGGCCCGAGATTGGTTTGAACTTGTTTATGTTAATCTTCAACATTTAGAAAAATCCTTCTTCATTTATTCTTGCGAGATCTCATAACCTGCCATGACGTCACCTCCTGCGATTGTGGTAACCCGCCATGACATCCCCTGTCATTAATATTACACAAAGCCTAAATCTTAATAAATCTTTTCTTTTAATGAAGCTCCAAAAATCAAGGCATCTGCACCGTCACATATCCTTTTTTTGGTCTCCTCGATTCCCGCGCATGTCACTTATCCTTCTAGCCTTATAAATAGGCCCAGAGGTCCCTTTTCACTCTCCCCCTCTGCCTTCTCGTCTTCAACCTTGCGACGCATCTGTGCATCTGAACACCGCCGCCGCCGACCTCATCATCTTCCTCGACTCCGGCCGCTGCATCACCCTGAATGAGACCAGAGAAACACGACACCTCTCCGTTGCTCAGCGGACCCAGTAAGCACCTTATCTTCCCCGCCATAGATCTCCATTAGGGTTTCTGAAGTTCTTAGGAGTTCATCATCCTTCTTCATTATACTTCTATTTAATCCTTACTTGTGTGGCATTGATTGGTCATCACCAAACTTCCAGACAACAGAGGAGGACGAAGAACCGGAGAAGGATGAACCAGAAGCTTCAAGCCGTCGAGGCCAAGAAGATTGATCCGCTGGGCGGTTCACATATTTAATCTTCTGAAAACACTTGATTACGTTGGCTCACTGAGTCATGTAATAGGCTAGTAAAACTTTGATCTGTCGTGCCATCGTGCACATTTTATTTTGTGCAACACTGCTAATCCGCCAGTTGGAAAAAGACCATTTTATGCTTATGATAGCGTCCACCCGATTTAGCATTATCCTGCACACAAACAGATCACAAGTGCCCTGCAATATTTGATCACACTGCCGGCTTATCATACCAATGCAGTAAGGGTAACAACCCAAAAGATTGAGCATGTAATTCCCTGTTTAATTGTCATATTCTGCCGGCTTAAAATGCCGCATGCAACAAGGGGTACTATCCCGAAACTTAGAGCGCAATGCTTCCAAGTATATAATTATCATCATATACCGGCAACTTATAGTCCAAAGCCGGGTTGGCTTATCAAAAAACCATGGATATACTCAAAGATGAGCGATAGAAATTAAGGCTACATGGCCTGAATCGGTTTTTAAACCATATGTCAATATGGTACAAAGATGAACCCAAAAAAGTTCGAATAGAAAAAATAATAAAGAGGAAAACAATGCTTTCACAGGCCGCCAAGCCGAAATCTCAAGTGCTTTCTAAGGGCTGCATAGCCACTGAGTTAAACCTTCAAGAAAACCTTATAAGCCGGGCCTCACATGACGAATCGTCGTTTTAACTTTGACAAGTTCAGGGTCTGATATAAGATTGACTGTCAAAAGTATGGCGGGGCATTCCAGTCAATCTGGGCAGAGTGGCGGACTTAAAAAGGCAAGACAACTCGGGTTTTTAGGTGAATACACCTGGCTTCTAAGCCTGGCTTTTAAGCCTATTACAAGGGTCATAAAAACTCTTGTCCATTGAACAAAGAGCCCCCAAGTAACATTTTATTAAGGGCATACAAGCCAGATCATGAAGGAAATATGCCCTAGAGGCAATAATAAAGTTATTATTTATTTCCTTAATTCATGATAAATGTTTATTATTCATGCTAGAATTGTATTAACCGGAAACTTAGTACATGTGTGAATACATAGACAAAACATAGTGTCCCTATTATGCCTCTACTTGACTAGCTCGTTAATCAAAGATGGTTATGTTTCCTTGATGAACGGGATCACATCATTAGGAGAATGATGTGATGGACAAGATCCATCCGTTAGCTTAGCATTATGATCGTAACAGTTTCTTTGCTACTCCTTTCTTCATGACTTATACAAGTTCCTCAGACTATGAGATTATGCAACTCCCGAATACCGGAGGAACACTTTGTGTGCTACCAAACATCACAACATAAAAGGGTGATTATAAATGTGCTCTACAGGTGTCTCCGAAGGTGTTTGTTGGGTTGGCATAGATCAAGATTAGGATTTGTCACTCCGTGTTTCGGAGAGGTATCTCTAGGCCCTCTCGGTAATACTCATCATTATAAGCCTTGCAAGCATTGTAACTAATGAGTTAGTTACGAGATGAAGTATTATGAAAGGAGTAAGGAGACTTGCCGATAATGATATTGAACTATGTATTGAGATACAGACGATCGAATCTCGGGCAAGTAACATACCGATGATGAAGGGAACAACGTACGTTGTTATGCGGTTTGACTGATAAACATCTTCATAGAATATGTAGGAACCAATATGAGCATCCAAGTTCCGCTATTGGTTATTGACCTGAGACGTGTCTCGGTCATGTCTACATAGTTCTCGAACCCATAGGGTCCGCAAGCTTAACATTCGATGATGATTGTTATTATGAGTTTATGTGATATGATGTACCGAAGATTGTTCGGATTCTCTAATGTGATCACGGACATGACGAGGAGTCTCAAAATTGTTGAGACATAAAGATTGATATATTGGACGACTATATTCGGACACTGTAAGTGTTCCGGAGAGTGCCGGAGGGTTACCGGAACCCCCCGGGGGAATTAGTGGGCCTATATGGGCCTTAGTGGGAGAAGAGGAAGGGCCAGGAGGGGCTGGCCGCGCGCCCCCCTTGAGTCCGAATAGGACAAGGGAAGGGGGCGGCACCCCCTCTTTCCTTCCCTTCGCCCTCTTCCTTCCTCCTTCCCCCTCTCTTCCCTTGTGGGAAACCTACTAGGAATAGGATTCCTAGTAGGAATCCTACTTGGGACGCGCCCCATGAGGGCCGGCTGGCCTCTCCCCTTGCTCCTTTATATATGGGGATAGGGGCACCCTAAAACACACAAGTTGACAATTGTTTTAGCTGTGTGCGGTGCCCCCTCCACAGTTACACACCTCGGTCATATCGTCGTAGTGCTTAGGCAAAGCCCTGCGCCGGTAACTTCATCATCACCGTCACCACACCGTCATGCTGACGAAGCTCTCCCTCGGCCTCAACTGGATCAAGAGTACGAGGGACGTCATCAAGCTGAACGTGTCCTGAACGCGGGGGTGTCGTACGTTCGGTACATGGATCAGTTGGATCGCGAAGACGTTCGACTACATCAACCACATTATTGAAACGCTTCCGCTTTCGGTCTACGAGGGTACATAGACAATACTCTCCCCTCTCGTTGCTATGCATCACCTAGAGATAGATCTTGCGTGATCGTAGGAATTTTTTTAAAATTACTGCGTTCCCCGATAGTGGTATCAGAGTTAGGTCTATGTGTGGATGTTATATGCACGAGTAGAACACAAAGAGTTGTGGGCGATAATAGTGATACTGCTTACCTGCATGTCATACTTTGATTCGGCGGTATTGTTGGATGAAGCGGCTCAGACCGACATTACACGTACGCTTATGCAAGACTGGTTCTACCAACGTGCTTCGCACATAGGTGGCTGGTGAGTGTCTCTTTCTCCAACTTTAGTTGAATCGAGTGTGGCTATGCCCAGTCCTTGTTGAAGGTTAATACAACACATTGACGAAAAATCGTTGTGGTTTTGATGCTTAGGTAAGAATAGTTCTTGCTAGAAGCCCGTAGCAGCCACGTAAAACTTGCAACAACAAAGTAGAGGACGTCTAACTTGTTTTTGCAGGGCTTGCTGTGATGTGATATGGTCAAGGCATGATGTGATATATTTTTTTGTACGAGATGATCATGTTTTGTAACAATGTTATCAGCAACTGGCAGGAGCCATATGGTTGTCGCTTTATCGTATTCAATGCAATCGCCATGTAATTGTTTTACTTTGTCACTAAGCGGTAGCGATAGTCATAGTAATGATAGTTGGCGAGACAACAACGATGCTATGATGGAGATCAAGGTGTCACACCGGTGACGTTGGAGATCATGACGATGCTTCGGTGATGGAGATCATGAGCACAAGATGATGATGGCCATATCATGTCACATATTTTCATTACATGTGATGTTTATCTTTTATGCATCTTATTTTGCTTAGTACGACGGTAGCATTATAAGATGATCCCTTACTAAATTTCAAGGTATAAGTGTTCTCCCTGAGTATGGACCGTTGCTACAGTTCTTCGTGCTGAGACACCACGTGATGATCGGGTGTGATAAGCTCTACGTTCACATACAATGGGTGCAAGCCAGTTTTGCACACACAAAATACTCGGGTTAAACTTGACGAGCCTAGCATATGCAGATATGGCCTCGGAACTCTGGAGACCGAAAGGTCGAGCATGAATCATATAGTAGATATGATCAACATAGTGATGTTCACCATTTAAAACTACTCCATCTCACGTGATGATCGGACATGGTTTAGTTGATTTGGACCACGCAATCATTTAGATGACTAGAGGGATGTCTATCTAAGTGGGAGTTCTTAAGTAATATGATTAATTGAACTTTAATTTATCATGAACTTAGTCCTGATAGTATTTTGCAAATTATGTTGTAGATCAATAGCTCGCGTTATAGCTTCCCTATGTTTTTGTATGTTCCTAGAGAAAAATTAAGATTGAAAGATGTTAGTAGCAATGATGCGGACAGGATCCGTGATCTGAGGTTTATCCTCATTGCTACACAGAAAAATTATGTCCTTGATGCACTGCTAGGTGACAGACCTATTGCAGGAGCAGATGCAAACGTTATGAACGTTTGGCTAGCTTAATATGATGACTACTTGATTGTTTAGTGCACCATGCTTTACAGCTTAGAACCGGGACTTCAAAAATGTTTTGAACGCCACGGAGCATATGAGATGTTCCAAAAGCTGAAATTGGTATTTCAGACTCATGCCCGTGTCAAGAGGTATGAGACCTCTGACAAGTACTTTTCCTAAAAGATGGAGGAGAATTGCTCAACTAGTGAGCATGTGCTCGGAATGTCTGGGTACTATAATCACTTGAATCAATTGGGAGTTTATCTTCTAGATAAGATAGTGATTAATAGAGTTCTCTAGTCACCATCACCAAGTTACTGGAACTTTGTGATGAACTATAGTATGGAAGGGATGACGAAAATGATTCCCGAGCTCTTCGTGATGCTGAAATTGACGAAGGTAGAAATCAAGAAAGAGCATCAATGATCAAATGAGACCACTAGTTTCAAGAAAAGGACAAAGGGAAAGAAAGGGAACTTCAAGAAGAATGGCAAGCAAGTTTTCACTCCCGTGAAGAAGCCCAAAGCGGGACCTAAGCCTGAAACTGAGTGCTTCTAATGCAAAGGAAATGGTCACTAGAAGTGGAACTGCCCCAAATATTTGGCGGAAAATAAGGATGGAAAGGTGAGCAAAGGTATATTTGATATACAGATTATTGATGTGTACTTTACTAGTGTTCGTAGTAACCCCTGTGTATTTGATACTTGTTCAGTTGCTAAGATTAGTAACTCGAAACAGGAGTTACAGAATAAACAGAGACTAGTTAAGGGTGAAGTGATGATGTGTGTTGGAAGTAGTCCCAAGATTGATATGATCATCATCGCACACCCCCTATACTTTTGGGATTAGTGTTGAACCTAAATAAATTTTATTTGGTGTTTGCATTGAGCATGAATATGATTAGATCATGTTTATTGCAATACGGTTATTCATCTAAGACAGAGAATAATTGTTGTTCTGTTTACATGAATCAAACCGTCTATGTTCATACACCAAATGTTAATGGTTTATTGAATCTCGATCCTAGTGATACACATAATCATAATATTGATGCCAAAAGATGCAAAGTTGATAATGATAGTGCAACTTATTTGTGGCACTACCGTTTGGGTTATATCGGTGTAAAGCACATGAAGAAACTCCATAAATATGGAATTTTGGAATCACTTGATTATGAATCATTTGATACTTCCGAACCGTGCCTTATGGACAAGATGACTAAAACTCCGTTCTCCGGAACAAAGGAACGAGCTGGTGACTTATTGGAAATAATACATACCGATGTATGCGGTCCAATGAGTGTTGAGGCTCGTTGTGGGTATCGTTATTTTCTGACCTTCGCAGATGATTTAAGTAGATATAAAACATTTGAAAAGTTCAAAGAATTTAAGAGTGAAGTGGAGAATCACCGTAACAAGAAAATAAAGTTTCTACGACCTGATCATGGAGGAGAATATTTGAGTTACGAGTTTGGCCTTCATTTAAAACAATGTGGAATAGTTTCACAGCTCACGCCACCTGGAGCACCACAACGGAATGGTGTGTCCGAACATCGTAACCGCACTTTATTGGATATAGTGTTATCTATGATGTCTCTTACCGATTTTCCACTATAGTTTTGGGGTTATGCATTAGAGATAGCTGCATTCACTTTAAACAGGGCACCATCGAAATCCGTTGAGACGACGCCTTATGAACTATGGTTTGGCAAGAAACCAAAGTTGTTGTTTCTTAAAGTTTGGGGCTGCGATGGTTAGGTGAAAAAGCTTCAACCTGATAAGCTCGAACCCAAATCAGAGAAGTGCATCTTCACAGAATACCCAAAGGAAACTGTTGGGTACACCTTCTATCAAAAGATCCGAAGGCAATATATTCGTTGCTAAGAATGGATCCTTTTTAGAGAAGGAGTTTGTCTCGAAAGAAGTGAGTGGGACGAAAGTAGAACTTGATGAGGTAATTGTATGTTCTCCCGAATTGGAATGTCGTTCATCACAGAAATCAGTTCCAGTGATGCCTACACCAATTAGTGAGGAAGCTAATGATGATGATCATGAAGCTTCAGATCAAGTTATTACCGAACCTCGTAGGTCTTCCAGAGTACAAACCGCACCAAAGTTGTATGGTAATTCTATTCTGGAAGTCATGTTATTAGACCATGATGAACCTATGAACAATGAGGAAGAGATGATGAGCCCATATTCCGCGAAATGGCTTGAGGCCATGAAATCTGAGATGGGATCCATGTATGAGAACAAAGTATGGACTTTGGTGGACTTGTCCGATGATCGGCAAGCCATTAAGAATAAATGGATCTTCAAGAGGAAGACGGACACTGATATTAGTGTTACTATCTATAAAGCTCGACTTGTCGCAAAAAAGGTTTTCGACAAGATCAAGGTGTTGACTACAATGAGATTTTCTCAACTGTAGCGATGCTTAAATCCATCTGAATCATGTTAATTAGCAGTTGCCATATTTTATAAAATTTGGCAAATGGATATAAAAATTGCATTCCTTGATTGGATATTTCTTAAATAAGAGTTTTATGTGATGCAACCATAAGGTTTTGTCGATCCAAAGGGTGCTAACAAGGTGTGCAAGCTCCAGCGATCCATCTATGGACTGGTGCAAGCATCTCGGAGTTGGAATATACGCTTTGATGAGTTGATCAAAGCATATAGTTTTATACAGACTTGCGGTGAAGCCTGTATTTACAAGAAAGTGAGTGGAAGCCATGTAGCATTTCTAATATTATATGTGGATGACATATTGTTGATTGGAAATGATATAGAATTTCTGGATACCATAAAGGGATACTTGAATAAGAGTTTTTCAATGAAAGACCTCGGTGAAGCTGCTTACATATTGGGCATCAAGATCTATAGATAGATCAAGATGCTTGATAAAATGTTTCAATGAGTAAATACCTTGACAAGTTTTTGGAAGAGTTCAAAATGGATCAGTCAAAGAAGAAGTTCTTGTCTGTACTACAAGGTGTAAAGTTGAGTAAGACTCAAAGCCCGACCATGGAAGAAAATGGAAAGAGAATGGAAGTCATTCCCCATAGTCATAGGATCTATAAAGTACATTGTGCTGTGTACCAGACCTATTGTGTACCTTTCCATGAGTTTGGCAAGGGGGTACAATTGTGATCTAAGGGTAGATCACTGGACAACGTTCAAAATTATCCTTAGTGAGGACTAAGGAAATATTTCTTCATGATGGGGGTGATAAAGAGATCGTCGTAAAGAGTTACGTCGATGCAAGATTTTACACCAATCTAGATGACTCTAAGTCTCAATCTGGATACATATTGAAAGTGAGATCAATTAGCTAGAGTAGCTCCATGCAAAGCATTGTAGACATAGAATATTTGCAAAATACATACGGCTCTGATTGTGACAGACCCGTTGACTAAATTTCTCTCACGAGCAAAACATGATCATACCTTAGTACTCTTTGGGTGCTAATCACATAGCAATGTGAACTATATTATTGACTCTAGTAAACCCTTTGGATTTTGGTCACATGACGATGTAAACTATGGGTGTTAATCACATACAGATGTGAATATTGGTGTTAAATCACATGGCGATGTGAACTAAATTATTGACTCTAGTGCAAGTGGGAGACTGTAGGAAATATGCCCTAGAGGCAATAATAAAGTTATTATTTATTTCCTTCTTTCATGATAAATGTTTATTATTCATGCTAGAATTGTATTAACCGGAAACTTAGTACATGTGTGAATACATAGACAAAACATAGTGTCCCTAGTATGCCTCTACTTGACTAGCTCGTTAATCAAAGATGGTTATGTTTCCTAACCATAGACATGTGTTGTCATTTGATGAATGGGATCACATCATTAGGAGAATGATGTGATGGACAAGACCCATCCGTTAGGAGAATGATGTGATGGACAAGACCCATCCGTTAGCTTAGCATTATGATCGTAACAGTTTATTTGCTACTGCTTTCTTCATGACTTATAGAAGTTCCTCAGACTACGAGATTATGGAACTCCCGAATACCATAGGAACACTTTGTGTGCTACCAAACGTCACAATGTAAAAGGGTGATTATAAAGGTGCTCTACAGGTGTCTTCGAAGGTGTTTGTTGGGTTGGCATAGATCAAGATAAGGATTTGTCACTCCGTGTTTCAGAGAGGTATCTCTGGGCCCTCTCGGTAATACTCATCACTATAAGCCTTGCAAGAATTGTAACTAATGAGTTAGTTACGGGATGAAGTATTACAGAACGAGTAAAGAGACTTGCCGATAACGATATTGAACTAGGTATTGAGATACCGACGATCGAATCTCGGGCAAGTAACATACCGATGACAAAGGGAAAAATGTATGTTGTTATACGGTTTGACCGATAAAGATCTTCATAGAATATGTAGGAACCAATATGAGCATCCAAGTTCTGCTATTGCTTATTGACCTGAGAGGTGTCTCGGTCATGTCTACATAGTTATTAAACCCGTAGGGTCTGCACGCTTAACGTTCGATGACGATTTGTATTATGAGTTTATATGATATGATGTACCGAAGATTGTTCGGAGTTTCGGATGTGATCACGGACATGATGAGGAGTCTTGAAATGGCCGAGACCTAAAGATTGATATATTGGACGACTATATTCGGACACCGGAAGTGTTCCAGAAAAGTTTTGGATAAAACCGGAGTGCTGGAGGGTTACCGGGACCCCCGGGGGAATTAGTGGGCCTAGATGGGCCTTAGTGGGAGAAGAGGAAGGGCCAGGTGGGGCTGGCCGCGCACCCCCCCTTGAGTCCGAATAGGACAAGGGAAGAGGGGCGGTGCCCCCCTTTCCTTCCCTTCCCCCTCTTCCTTCCTCCTCCTCCTCTCTTCCCTTGCTGGAAACTTACTAGGAATAGGATTCCTAGTAGGAATCCTACTTAGGGCGCGCCCCATGAGGGCTGGCCAGCCTCCCCCTTGCTCCTTTATATACGGGGGCAGGAGGGCACCCTAGAACACACAAGTTGACAATTGTTTTAGCCATGTGCGGTGCCCCTGCACATTTACACACCTCGGTCATATCGTCGTAGTGCTTAGGCGAAGCCCTGCGCTGGTAACTTCATCATCACCATCACCACACCGTCGTGCTGATGAAACTCTCCCTCGGCCTCAACTGGATCAATAGTACGAGGGACTTCATCGAGCTGAACGTGTGGTGAATGCGGAGGTGCCATATGTTCGATACTTGGATTGGTTGGATCGCGAAGACGTTCGACTACATCAACCGTGTTATTGAAACTCTTCTGGTTTCGGTCTAGGAGGGTACGTAGACAACACTATCCCCTCTCGTTGCTATGCATCACCTAGAGATAGATCTTGCGTGATCATAGGATATTTTTTGAAAGTACTGCGTTCCCCAACAGATCAAGAGGATAATCAAGGCTCTGCTCATTAAGCTGGTCGCCCCCAAATGATATCAAAGCAGGGTAACTATGTTTGAGTTGTGCTTTGCAACAAACACTCTTTGGTCCCTTTATCCTTGGTAGCAAGCCCCCAAGTGGTTTGTAAACATGGCGTATAAGCCGAATCAAAGGGTAATCATAGCTTTGCTCGATGAATAGGAAGCCCCCATGTGACCATATGAAGTGTCAATAAAGACTCATTATTATCAGAAATGAAACGATAGAGGCCCTGCTTTATCTGGGATGCCGCCTTTATTATATTCATCATACTATATACATTGTCAAACTATGTACATCATAAGAGCTGGTGGCTCAGGTGTAATAAGGCCGAAGATGAGCAATATTCCATGGCCGCCGGGTCTCCTCCTCCGACGTGCGTGAGTCCTTGTGGCCTCGAACATCGATAACGTAGTATGACCCATTGTTCAGATTTTTGCTGACCACAAAGGGCCCTTCCCAAGGTGGGGATAACTTGTGCATATCAGATTGATCCTGGATAAGCCGGAGCACCAATTCGCCTTCATGAAAGGTTCTGGATTTAACCCGGCGGCTGTGATAACAACGTAAATCTTGCTTGTAGATCACCAAACGAGACGCCGTGAGGTCATGCTCCTCATCTAACAGGTCAAGTGCATCCTGACGTGCTTTTTCATTGTCAGATTCAACATAAGCCACCACACGGGGTGAGTCATGATGGATGTCACTAGGGAAAACCGCCTCTGCTCGATAAACCATGAAGAAAGGCGTGTAACCCGTATATCTGGTGGGGGTAGTATTGATTCTCCATAACACGGAGGGTAACTCCTCCACCCGACAACCTGGCGTTCTCTGCAAAGGAACCATAAGCCGGGGCTTGATGCCTCTCAAAATTTCTTGATTGGCTCTCCTAGCTTGACCATTGGATTGGGGGTGAGCCACTGATGATAAATCAAGTCGAATATGCTCACATTGACAAAACTCTTTCATAGTTGCCTTTGACAGATTAGTGCCGTTATCAGTTATAATGCTGTGGGGAAAGCCAAAGCGGAAAATCACCTTTTTAATGAACTGAACCGTTGTTGCCGCATCACACTTAATGACCGGCTCTGCTTCGACCCACTTAGTGAATTTGTCAAATGACACCAAAAGGTGGGTCTTTTTATCCTTGGAACTTTTGAAAGGCCCAACCATATCAAGACCCTAGACTGCAAATGGCCAAGTAATTGGAATCATTCTAAATTCTTGAGCCGGCACGTGAGCTCGTCATGAAAATTTCTGACAGCCATCACATTTACTAACCAAATCCTCTGCATCAGCATGAGCCGTCAACCAATAAAATCCATGACGAAACGCTTTAGCCATGAGAGACTTAGAGCTGGCATGATGACCACAATCTCCTTCATGAATCTTGCAAAGAATTTCATGGCCCTCTTCAGGAGAAACACAATGTTGAAACGCCCCAGTAACACTGCAATGGTGAAACTCTCCGTTGACAATTGTCACTGACTTAGACCGCCGGGTTATATGTCTGGCCAAGGTTTCATCCTCAGGTAACTCGCCCAGGGTCATATAAGCCAAATACGGAACTGTCCAATCAGGAATAGCATGAAGAGCCGCCACCAATTGCACCTCCAGGTCAGGAACAGCAAAATCTTCTTCTATAGGCAACTTGACCGAAGGTTTATGCAGAATATCCAGGAAAGTGTTAGGTGGCACCAGCTTACCCTGGGACCCTAACCGGCTTAAATCATCAGTCACCTCATTCTTCATACGATCAATATGTTCAACTTGATAACCTTTGAATTGACCAGCAATAACATCAACCTCATGACGATAAGCCGCCATGAGTGGATCTTTAGAATCCCATTTGCCTGAAACTTGCTGCGCCACCAAATCTGAGTCGCCGAAACATCTCACCCGACTTAAATTCATCTCCTTAGGTATCCGAAGACCATGAGGCAAGGCTTCGTACTCAGTTGCATTGTTAGTACAAGGGAAGATCAACCTCGTGGGGAAGTCAAGACAACTCCAGCCCCCGAGCCCTCCAATTGTCCGGACCCATCAAAATGAATAGTCCAATATGTGTTATCTGGCTTGTCCTCAGGCATCTGCAGCTCTGTCCAGTCATTGATGAAATCCACGAGTGCTTGGGATTTGATGGCCGTGCGAGGCATATGTTTCAAACCATGAGGTCCAAGCTCAATAGACCATTTGGCTACTCTACATGTGGCTTCTCTGTTTTGAATAATATCCCCTAAAGGAGCAACTAACCACCGTGATAGGATGACCGAAGAAATACTGCTTGAGCTTTCGACTAGCCATGAACACCCCATAGACAAGCTTCTGCCAATGCGGATATCTCTGCCTGGACTCAATAAGCACTTCACTGATGTAATAAACCGGCCTCTGAACCGGATATTCCTTGCCTGCTTCCTTCCATTCGACCACAATAGCTACGCTGACAGCCCGTGCATTAGCAGCCACGTATAACAACAACGACTCTTTATCAATAGGAGCAGCAAGGACCGGCGGCTCAGCCAGCTGTTTCTTCAAGGATTCAAACACTTCATTAGCAGCATCACTCCAGAAAAAATTATCTGTCTTTTTCATCATCTGATACAAAGGGATAGCCTTCTCTCCTAGCCGGCTTATGAACCAGCTTAAAGCTACAATATGACCCGCCGGACGTTGAACATCATTGACACACACCGGCTTAGCCAGGGAAGTATTAGCCTTAATTTTTTCCGGGTTAGCTTCAATACGTCCTTGAGAAACCAGAAACCCCAAAAGCTTGCCTGTTGGCACACCAAAGACACACTTGGTTGGGTTAAGCATCATCTTGTAGACCCGGAGATTGTCAAAGGTCTCCTTCAAATCATATATCAAAGTTTCCTTCTTTCTGGATTTCACCACAATATCATCCACATAAGCATGAACATTGCACCCAATCTGATCATGAAAACAATTCTGCACACTGCGCTGGTAAGTTGCCTGGGCACTCTTGAGCTCCAAAAGGAGTGATGAAAGTCGTCTTCTCCTGGTCCTTAACTACCATCTTGATCTGATGATAACAAGAATAAGCATCCAAAAAGCTCAAATGCTCACAACCCACCGTAGCATCAATAATTTGATTAATACGAGGGAGAGCAAAAGGATCAGCCGGACAGGCCTTGTTTAAGTCCATGTAGTACACACACATACACCAAGTGCCATTCTTCTTAAGTACCAGTACCGGGTTAGCCAACCACTCAGGATGAAAGACTTCAACAATGAACCCAGCTGCCAAGAGCCGGGCCACTTCTTCACCAATGGCCTTACGCCTCTCCTCATTGAAGCGACGAAGGAATTGCTTGACCGGCTTAAACTTTGGATCAATATTAAGAGTGTGCTCAATGAGTTCCCTCGGTACACCTGGCATATCATAAGGTTTCGATGCAAAGATGCCCTGGTTATCACGGATGAACTTGATGAGCGTGCTTTCCTATTTTGGATCTAGCTTAGCACTGATACTGAACTGCTTGGATGAATCACCAGGAATGAAGTCAACTAGCTTAGTGTCATCGGCCAACTTAAACTTTAATATCGGATCATGCTCTGTAGTTGGCTTTTTCAAAGATGTCATATCCGCCGGGTCAACATTGTCTTTGTAGAACTTCAATTCCTCTGTTGCACAAATAGACTCATCATAAGCAGCGTCACCTTCTTCATAATGGGCTGCTCAGACAAAAGGTATCATAGTAAAGGATCCATGAGTACCTTCGTGAACTTGTACCCTCCAACCTGAGGCGCCACCACCAAAGCCAAATGACCGGATTATCAACCCGGGGCGGGTGATCCTCTCTACTCCACACAATAGGCTGCTCAGACCATCATAAGTAACAGGGAATCACCGGCTCAATGGCGTTCGCAGCCCTTTTATGCAGCTTGTGATCCCGCTTGCATAGACTCATGGTGAAGACGTGATACTGCCCACTATTCAACTACTCTGGATTACTCTGATAACCAGACTGCTGCTGCTGCTGAGCCCCCTGACTAGGCTATTGATTATAACCACCTTGATTGCCTTGATTGCCCTAGCTTTGGAAACCGGAATTAGAAACGCCACTACCGTAACCCGGACTGTGAGAACCGGAACCTGAGCCGCCGCCCGACCCATGATTATTCTGGAAAAGATCGGAATTTTTGTACTCTTTCATAATGAAGCAATCCTTCCAGAGGTGAGCAGACGGCCTTTCCCGCATACTATGCTTCGGGCAGGGCTGATTCAGCATCTGCTCAAGATTGAAACTTGACCCTCCAAACCGAGGAGGTGGCTTTCCCTTACGACGCTGGCCATTATTCTATGTGTTGGTATTAGCCACAAAATCCAAACTATTATCAGCCTTGCGCTTACCATTTCCCCCCTGACTCACCGGGTTATGATGCTGCCCCTTGGTGTTGCCACTCTCCTTTCCCTTTCCCGGCTTTTCACCATCAGACTCGGGGTCCTTGGTACCATCAGAGTCGACATACTTAACCAGAGCCGCCATCAGCTCCCCCATGTCACTGCAGTGGCGCTTGAGCTGCCCTAGCTTCTGTTTAAGGGGCAAAAAATGTCAATTCTTCTCTAACATCAATACTGCTGAGCCGTCATTGATGCGATCCGATGAGTGCAGGATAGCTGAGACCTGACACACCCAATGGGTTGTTGACTCGCCCTCATCCTGGACACACGCGTCCAAATCTACAATTGACATAGGCTACTTGCACGTATCTTTAAAATTTTGAATAAACCAGGCTTTTAACTCGGCCCATGACCCAATGGAGTTGGCAGGTGGCCCTTTCAACCAAGTGCGGGCCTTCCCATCCAACATCATGGTGAAATACTTAGCACATGCAGCATCGCTAACATCCAGCAGTTCCATGGCCATTTCGTAACTCTCAACCCAAGCTTCAGGGGGTAAGTCAACGGTGTAGTTAGGCACCTTGCGAGGGCCCTTGAAATCCTTAAGCAAACGCTCATTACATAGAGCCGGCACTAAACATAGCACACCCAAAGTTCTGAAGGTCACGCTTGTCTCCACCAAATTTGTCGGATGAGCCAGAGAATGCTGATGACTGCGTATTGAGCCGCCAACTCAGCCTCCCGACGTGCTCTACCCTGATCCACAACATTCTGAGCATTACCTCCACCATGCGCTGGGTCATGCCCACAGGGCGGGTTGAGGTTTCGTTCACTGTTTGACACGGTCGGCTCATCAATATGCCTGCTATAACTTTTTCTTGGGCATGACGTGGAGTCGATACGGTCCCGACTGTATGAATAAGCCGCCTGTTGAGCCACAGACCTCTGGAGCAGCTCCCCGGCTCGTCATATTTCCCTCGCTGCAGGTGATTCGCCTTCAACCGGTAGAGCCGCTAGCCGTGTCGCCGCAGCAATCATGTTATCCAATGGATTAGAATAATGACCCGATGGTGTTGGTACATACTGAGACAGATTAGTATCCAGATGCAGCGGCTCCGTCGTGCGTGGCTGAGCCGGCTCTCCAGCCCCAGGCACTTCAACCCGGTTTATCTTTGGTTGGTTACTGGTCCCCGCTCCAGGCATGCTAAAGAGGTTTCTCGCCTCGTAAACTGATGGTAGACAAGACTAATGCCTCCTCCTCATGACTTCATTTGAAGCGTTTTGATCCATCGTAAGCCAGAAAGCCTCTGACTGAATCCGTTATGCCTGAGCATCTAAAGCAGCCCACTCCATGTCCATTCCGGCATTCTCTACATTCAGCTCCTCCTTGGCCTGTGCTATCTCATGACGCAACTTTGCAATCTCCGCGTTGTGCTGAACTTGATTTGCCGGGTTAACCTCCGTTGTTAAGAATGTTGTCAGATTATCCAGCAACTCGGTCAAAACCTGAGTCGATGGGCACACCGGGCCTCCTTCCCCGGCTGCCATTGTCGTTGCTGACCCGGAGATTATTGCTGCCGTAGTCGAAGAATTTTGCACTTGTTGTTGCTGACCTGGAGATCATTGCTGCCGTAGTCCAAGAATTCTACACTAGCTGTGTACCGGCCATGAAAATCGTGACCCTATTTGGCGGCTCATAGGGGTCTGGAATACTGTCGTCATCGGAATAGCCCCCAAGCCGGCCATCTCGCAGTTGGTACAACGAATCAGGTTCACCAGTGGACGACTCACCATCGGAGTAGACGACTGTCTCACCACCAGACACATATCTATCCTCGTATTCCGCCCCATGGATGAATCCCACGAAGGCACGCTTCATGGCGGGCTGAACTCGGGCGGGTCACGCACGCTGAGCCATCTCGATGATGTCGGTGGAGATGTCCGGCTCAGGGCCCGGTTCGCCGATCTTGCCGATGAAAACGTGGATTCTGCCGAAGGGGACCCGGTACCCGTACTCAATTGAGCCAGCCTCGGGGCGCCAGCCTGCATCATCAATGTAGAGCTTGCCGCGACGACTCTTGGTCATCCGGCCCACAGCATATCCCTTGATCCCTTCGAAGCTGCCCTTTAAGAACTCGAAACCACTTTGCGCTGAGCCCCACGGTGGGCGCCAACTGTCGTGGATTTGTCACGGCAAATGTGCTAGTGTGAGGACTTAGTCTTGGAGCCATCACAACTAGGTTAGCTTAAAGGGGTTAAACAGGACAAAGGACACATGGAGTTTATACTAGTTCGGCCCCTTGCGGTGAAGGTAAAGGCCAAATCCAGTTTGAGGTGGTATTGCTTATGTCTTGATTTCCAGGGAGCAAACCCGCTTGACCTAGCTTTCGATCTCTTCTTTCTTACCCTAAACCGCCGCCGGGCCATCCCTTTATATACACAGGTTGACGCCCAGTGGCTCACAGAGTCCCGGCCGGCTCATAAACAACGTGTCCGGCTTGGTGACTAAGTATACTTGCATTACAATATAAGTCATACACATATGGCGGTTTACCCCTATGGGCCTTAAGTCGCCTTTGGGCTTTGGGCCCTTAGCAAGTCTGCTTCATGAACCGTCATCTTCAACATCTTCATGGGCTTTGTATTGATGAACCGCCATTGGTATAACCCAGCCCCTCCTGGGCGGGTCATACACAATAGTCAGATCCCCAACATGGTTAGTCTGAGGTATTCTTGCCTAGTTTTTCTTTAGGTTTCTTTTTTTTCTTTAGGTTTCTACCTATTATTGTTTGTCTTTTGAGTTATGTTGACGTGAATTTAACTGCTAGATGAAGTATATGAAGCAATTGCATCCGAAGATGATTTCTTAGTATGAGAATTACAGTATTCTGTTCTCAAGATCGATATCCCGAATTACAATATAAGTACACTCGAGCTTCTACATCATTCCATCAATTTTTTTCCATGGAAACATTATCAAAGTATGCCTAAATTTTCTCTAGATTGTGTTGAGAAAACATTTCTAGGATCAATCCTGGAAGTGTAACCACCTCTTGTCAGCTATGCGACAGCCTAGGTCACCTCAAGGGAGTGCATTGTGCCTGGCGCAGTCAACTCAGTGGAGCACATGGCGATGCCTGAAGTTCTACTACTTCTGGTTTTGTTTTTCTAACTGAACCACATTTGAGATTTTTGTTATTTATTTTGGGAGAGGATGTGTTTGCTTTAGACATGCAAAATTTGTTCCAGAAACCAAAGGAAATGATGTAAGTCTTTGAGTGTCATCTGGTTAAACAATATCTTGAAGGACTAGGATAAACCGGTTGTATGTCATGAACATTTCCCTGGAAGGCTTCTAAACCACATCCACAATCCAAAGGAAATGTTGTAAGGCCTCAAGTATTGCATTTTTTCTATTGAGGGATATCATCTAAAAAAATAAAAAACTCATGACACTGACATTACAGTAACCTTTTGTTCTGTTATAATCATGTCTGTTGTACAATGTGTCATCAGGCATTTATTATTGAGTTATTGAGCAACGTGGCATTGTCTATATGCGTGCACTAGGTAAACTATCACTGGATGCATAGTTTTTTTATTTGGTCAAGAAGTAGAATGCATGAGAAGAATAAAGCTATTTCACGTATTGTTGTTTATATCTAGGAAAATTGTTACTGGTTGTGCTAGCATGACATGCAAAATATGGTGTGTGAGAGGCTATGAAGCTGTGATTTAGGATGTGAAAGAAGATGGCTTCTAAGGTCTTCAACCATCCTGGAAAGGTGAGCTACAAGAATTGGTGCTTCAGTGTGGTTATTGTGCTTCCGAAAATATTTTTCTTAGCATTTTTGCTTTTCCTTTTAGGAACTCTGGATAGTGGAGAAAGAAGACTTTCAATAAAAATCAGACCATCAATACAGAGGGTAGCATTTTTGCGTTTTTGTATATTGGATTATTTAATGAGCTGATATTCTTTTTCAGTAATGGCTAGATGAAATTTAAGCAGAACATAGTCTGTAATTGATGGTCTAGTGAGAAAGCGATTTAAGTCGGCGCTGCTACCAATGGGTGGCATTGCTAGCTGCAGTGCCCCTGATCCTGGATCATCACTCAACCATATTTTTGTCTGCAACTAGAAATAGGATGTTGAAGGAAGTTTTACGACTACCAAGGTACTCCCTCCATTCCCTTATACAAGGCGACAAACTCAGATTATAGGTACCAAGATAAGGTTTAATGACCGCTTTGAAAGTCAACTTTTCTTCTCGTTAACAGGGATCATTAATACGTCATAGGCATGCAACGAATGAATGGGAAGGAAGTAGTTGAGTGTCATTATGACTACATGCATGTAAGTATTAAAAAGTTGCTAGTACTAGGAAACATCATTAATTTTTGCCTCCGTTACCATTGGTGGCCTTGTGTTGATGCAAAATGTTTTTTTGATAGTGGCCTTGTATAAGGGAATGGAGGGAGTACTATTTTTTACAACCTCTTATTACCACCTTCTTCAAAGATGCATGACTGTTGTATCCTCTTCTACAATATAAAAGCTTTTGTCATGATATTTTTGGTTGCGGTTTCGTAAACTGAACAATCATCAAAATGCATAAGTCTTTTCATATTGAAATTGTACTTTCACTGAACCTTCTGCCTCCAGCCATATATCATATAGAGAGTAAGCTTGGTGGGAGAATACAACAAACATTCAGTTAGAAGTTAAAAAGCACAGCAAACATGACATAGGGAGGAGCCGGAATAAAAGAAGTTAGAGAATTGGATGTCGTCTCCTAGCAAAATCTCTTTTGTTATTTCATATTTATATCTATGGTCACATGGAGGTGCTCTTAGGTGTATGCAATTCTGGTATCCTTGCCTTTCTTCATGGTTTCATACTGAGATTTATATGCAACTATTTCATATACCAGTATGAACATTGTTTTCAAATTTAGTGACCATTCCTAGAGAAAACAGTGGCCAATTGCATTGTCTTCTAGAATGTAATTATGCACCATGGAGTAGGCTTTTTGAATTAAAATTTATAGGTGTGTGAGTAATATATTGCCATCCATCCATAGACTTCTACTCACTTCATTGTTCGGTTGTAACATCCCACTTTTCAATTTGGATGTTATACATAGACCATCATATGCATATCATATTTATTCTTCCATTTTGTTGTGATCCTAGAAATCTTAAGCAACTCAAGGACCCAAGGAGAGAGTTGGAGGTTTCACAAAATTCAATTTGAATTTATTTCAAATTTGAAGAAAGGATCAATTTGATTTTATTATTTTTATCTCCAATTATTTCCAATAATCAAAATAAATGAGAGAAGATAATATAACTTCCTCAAGCTAAGAAAAATATTGGAGAAAGAATTTTAAAATCAAATTATGATTTATTGGCTATTTTATTTGAATTGGAAAATATTGCATTTTCGAAAACTGCATCTTAGTCCAGAAAAATGTTCATCTTGTCCTAAATAATAGGTTTGGACGGTGAAAATTATTTCTGGAATTTTTAGAATTTTTTAAATATTTTTTTAGGATTTTTCTTTTGGGCGAAGTTTATTTAAAGAAAAAAAACTTCCCGCCCGATTGGGCCGAAGGCCCAGCCAAGCAGGCCGGCCCGCTACGCCACCGCCTCGCCCTCCCGTGCAGGGATCGGACTCGTCGGAGACTGGATCCACCGCGCCGCCGTTGGCCGACTTGGGCACCAAGTCGGGGCCGAGCCCCCCGTTTATAAGCGTGCCGCCCCGCCGCCTCTCCTCCACCTCGCGCCGCACCCCGCCCGCAGTAGCAACAACAGCAACCACTGCCGCCGCCGCTTTCCGCCGCCGCTGCCGCACTTGAAGCACCGCGTCGCCGCCGCCGAAGCCCCGCGCCACCTGCGCACCCGCGCCGCCGCCCCGCACCACC
>NC_041389.1:66764031-66803040 GCF_002162155.2 Triticum dicoccoides
GCCGCCGCTGACACCGCCGCCGTTGCCGCCGCCGTCGAACCGGCACGAACCGGTCAATCCGATATTTTTTCGGTTTAGTTTGGTTCGGTTGTTTTAGATCGGTTTAATTTAGGTTTTATTATTTAACGAATGCTCGTTCGTTCGTTCGTTTTAACGAATGATTTTTGCCGGTTAAGTTCTGTTAGCGAACGTTCGCGCCGTAGGATTTTTCTTTTTAGTTTATTTTCGGCCAGGGACCTATCTGCGAATAATTTTATCGCGATTTAGGCCCTGATCTTTAAACTAACATAACTTTTTACTCGTTTATCCAAATTATGTGAAACCAGCGCCTAAATCTTTGTATTGTTCTGTTCTTTCCAGATAACTAACTTGAACATGATTTTGGTGCTGCAAATTTGAGTTTAGTCCAGATTAGTAAACGATCTTGTTTCATTCGTATTTTGAGTTTCGTTTCTCCGTTTGAGTTGAATCTTTTTGCAAATCATAGCTAATCACTTGTAACTACAGTTAAGATCTAATTCGCATGGTAATAATTCTGTTAGGTTTGACTTTTTTTAGTTTAATCCTTTTGCTTGTTTCATGGTTGATTTGGATCTTTTCTCGGTTTTCTCGTTACTTCGTTTGAGTAATTGCTTATGTATGCTATTGTTTGTCTACGCTAGATTACCCGGAGTGCCAAGCTTGTTAATACGAATCTTTAGAGTTTGCAGATCGTCAACAAGGCAAGTTACACCATGATCATACTCTTTTATACCCAGTTTTTAATATGCATTAGTATTGCCCCTCAAATATTTGCATGAGTAGGATTGGGAACATGTGGTTTGGTTGTAGTGTTGAGGTAGGATCCTAATACCTTTTGATCATCCCGAGAATATACGTTATGCTTATTTATTGCTTAGCCATGCTCGTAGATGGGGATTGGATCATGATTCACACATGGAAGTTTGAGAGTTATTTAATCATGGATAACATTAAGGTGGCAACTTTAATATACATCTGGGTGGATTGGTTGAGGCACCTGGGGAACCCAGTGTTGCCTGTTTTTGAGAAATCCCGGACTATTCGTGTGATTTTTTTGATGGAATGCCACCCAGGCTCAAAGGGATCATAAGATTATTCATGCTAGAAACTTCCGTGTGCAGCCACAAGCCATTATGGGCTCTAGCATAGTTGAGTAAGTTGCGTGAGCTCTTGAAGAGGTGGACTAGCAGATGTAGGGGAAAGTAGGTGTACTGGTCCGCCAGGAGTAGAGAGTTAATGTTTCAGAAAGACTTTGTCTCGATCATCCGATCATGGATGCGGTCGAGTCTTGTGGGGAAAAGTGCGCAAAGCTCTGCAGAGTGTATAAACTAATCATGGTTAGTCGTGTCCCCGGTTATGGACATCTTGAGTATCTAGTACTTGAATCTATTGATGTGATCTCATCATGTTACTTTAATTAATTTGATTTGGGTTAATGATGATATTCTTAATTGGGATTTGAGTTGGGGTTACCTTCTCAAATATTGGGCAACTTGGGAGTAGTTAAATAAATTTATTTCTTTGTTGTAGGGAAAAACTAGCTTTATGCAAAATCATAAACTTACAGCCTCCACCAGCCAAATATTGCATGTAGATGTAGTTCTTGCATTTCATTACTTTACAGTGTAACCCTGCCAGCATATTCAATGTGCTGACCTACACGGCTGCAACATCTCATGTTGCAGACTACTCAGACGACGAATAAGGTGCGATAGGTCATTGTTTTGCACTCAGCTATGTCGTTGGAGTTGATGGACTCATTTACCTTTGAAGCTTCCGTAATTATTTACTTTAGATGGCCTTCAGCCATGATATTTTTGTGTAATCATACTCTTTATGAGGACTCGATGTAATAAGTGTATGATTGAAACTCTGTTATAATTCCTCGAGTACTGTGCGTGTCAGCATTACCGATCCAGGGATGACACTGATGCATAGAGACTTGACCGTTTGAGGTGTGGTCGCTACAAGATGGTATCAGAGCACACACTGACTGTAGGACGCGACCACTAGAATGATCCACTAAGTATCTGAACATTGGACTATCAAGCTTCACGGGGACTTTCTCTACATGTGTACTGGAAGAGGAGCGCTAGAAGATGAAAGTCTGGGTACATGGGAGGACATTTGTGGCAACAACAGAGCCTATTAATTTCTACCTGGATGCACCAAGCTGGAGTATAAGAAAGAGCATGGCAGCACATATCACCTTTGGACGCATATGTGAGGTGTATCACAAGGAGTTGGAGAATATCGTTTATCAAATATGTGGTCACCGAGATGACAAATGGGAGATGATTCGTACCAGGAGGGATGGATCAATTGTAGCCTACATTCAAGAGATGGAAGATCATATTCATCCACGGGAGAACCAACAAATTATCCACATGAAGAAGATCAAGAAGCTGATAAAGAGAAATAATGAGCTAGAAGAGGAACTCAAGTCTACACGCGATGGATACGAAGAAGAGATTGCCGTACTACTGGAGAAGCATGAAGACGTGAAGAGGTAGATGGGAATATCAGTGGAGAATATCAAGTGAGCAACAGAGATCCGTTCGGAGGACTACATCATCCGGACGACACCGACACGGATAGTGATGCAAATGATGACAGCGATGACGACTACGTTGACGAAGCTGGAGCAGATATCATGGTGTCTTCTTCTGATGAAAATTTCTAGATGACCACCATTGTAACTAGTAGTTTTCCCTCCAAGTAGTTAGCGACGATCGAGTTTGTAATCATAGGTTAGACCGATTGTGCGATCTTGTGTGCTACTGAATGAAGTGAAATTGATTTTGTTTGTCTCATGAGCATATGGGTAGTGAATCTCTCTTAGACCTCATTCTACTCTGTTTTCTCACCCCTTCTAACCCATCAGATGCCTCCGAGACGTGACAATGGATTTGCCTTCCCACCGGAGCTCACTCAGTTGATTCAGCAGCAGAATGCCTTGATGCAGATACTAGTTCAGAACCAGAACCAAGGCAACAACAACAACAACAACAACTCACCACCACCACCCTCTGTTGATCACCTAGCCTGCTTTCTAAGGTTAAATCCGTCGGTGTTCTCTAGTAGCACCGAGCCGATTGTTGCAGATGATTGGCTCCGCAAGATTGGAAGAGAGCTGACCACTGCAGGATGCACAGATGCGAAGAGAGTGTGTTTTGTCACACATCAGCTTGATGGACCCGCAACATCTTGGTGGGAGAATTTCACAGCCACTTACCCCATTGACATTGTTACACAGGATTAGTTTCAGCAGGCTTTCCGCACTGCCCATGTCTCAGCAGGAGCTATGAGCATGAAGAAGCGCAAATTTTGCAACTTGCGCCAAGGAGGACGTACAGTGGGCCAGTATGTGGATGAATTTAGCAAGTTAGCACGCTATGCCCCTGATGATGTAGCCACAGATGCTGCTAAGCAGGAGAAGTTTCTAGAGGGACTGAATGATGAGCTAAGCATGCAGTTGATGGTGGCAACATTCAACAACTACCAGGAGTTGCTAGACAGGGCTCTCAAGATTGAATGCAAGCAGCAACAGATTGATAATCGCAAAAGGAAGTATGGACAAGGGGGGTGTGACACCCGGATAATTAAGCTATAGTAACCCTTTGCTAACGCTGCCACGTCACCACTATTACTATAGTTAAACTTCCGAAGATTTAAATCCCGTTCAAATTCAAATTTAAAGTAAAGGCAAACATCAAAAGTTTTCAAACGTTAAAACTAAAATGTTCAAAATGCGACAAATAAATCCTAAGTCGTTATGGTGGAGGAACCACATTTTTGTAAAAGGATTAAATGCGCTAAAATGATTCAAACAGTAGCAAAAACAACTATTTAAACGCCTTTGGTATTTTATAAAATACTAAACTATTTTATATCGGGCCAAAAACTTTTTACAGTAGTGGATTGTTCTGAAACGTTATTTTAGGGGCTATAGTCATATTTTACTAAACTAAAATTTAAGCATGTAACTAAAATAAAACACAAGAGAAAATTAACAAAAACTAAAACTAAAACAAACAAAAAGAAGAAGAAGAAGAAAAGAGACCAAACCCTCCCCCGGGGCCAACTGGCCCAGCTGGCACCAGGCCAACAACCAGCCGGCCCAGCCCCTGGCCTATACCCCCTAGGGGCACCGAACCCTAGCCCCACGACCACCACTCCCCCCCACTCGCTCGCTCTCCCCCTCCCCCCGATCCAGATCTGGATCGGGGATGAAACCCCCTCGCCGTCGTTCCCCATCGCGCCCGACACCTTGCCGCGTCGGAGCCCCACCTCACGGCGGTGCTCGTGCCTGAGGAACCACCGCCTCGCCTCCTCCCCGATGTGCCTCAACGCTGCTTGCCGTCCCCGGTGCCACCTCGTTGATGCCGCATCACCACCCCCTGGAGGACGACCTCGCCGGACCTCCTCGCCGGCCTGCCTCCTCCTCCCCACCGGCCTGCTTCCTCTCCGCCGTCGTCCCCCGCGTCCTCCCCACGCCCCACTGCCTCGTGCCCTACAAACCCCGGTGAGGCTCCCGACCTCTCCTCCTCTCCTCCCACCGCGCCCCGGTGGCCCTTGCACCGGCCATCGCCCCGTGCGCCTCTGCGCTGCTCGCACCCGCGACGCCTAGCTACTCCTCCCGCTTCTCCCCTGGTGCTGCTACCGCTGGAGCTCCACGCCAGCGCTCCGCCCTGCCCCCCTGCTCCCTGTGGCCACGCACTGCGTGCCATGGCCGCCGCCGTTCCGCTTCCCCCATGTGGTGCCGCCCGGGTCCACCCCCGATGGCCGACGCCCACACTGGCCAAATGCCACCGCGCCCCGGTGGCCTCGCCTCGCCTCCCCGATCGGGCTCGGCCGTGCACAGGTGCGCCGCACCCGCGCCCGCTAAGGCCATGGGCCACTAACAAACAGGGCCCACACCCAGAACGATTTAAAAAAAGAAATAATAATAATAATGAATATAAATTTAGATAATTAATTAACTTAATTAATCATGTTTAATTAACATAATTACTTAACTAACCTAACTAATTTGTTAATTAAACTAATTAATTTGGTTAATTAGTTAACACAGTAGGACATGCGGGACCCACACGTTAGTTTGACGAGTCAACACCTCTGTTGACTGCTGACGTCATGTTGACATCATGATGATGTCAGCAAACACTGTTTTGATAATGTTGAATTAAATTAATTAATTAAATTCTAAAAATGATTTAAAACTTTAGAAAATCATATAAAATAAACCGTAGCTCAGATGAAAATACTTTCTACATGAAAGTTGCTCAGAACGACGAGACGAATCCGGATACGTAGCCCGTTTGTCCGCCACACATCCCTAACCTATCAAACTCGCAACTTTCCTCCTCCAGTTCCTCTGTCCGAAAATGCGAAACACCGGGGATACTTTCCCGGATGTTTCCCTCCTTCGTCGGTATCACCTACTACCGCGTTTGGGCACACCTAGCATCACGCTTTGTCATGTCATGCATCGTTATGCATATGTTTGCATTATATTCATTGTTTCTTCCCCCTCTTCTCTCCGGTAGACTACGAGACCGACGCCACTGCTGGTGCCTAGTTCGACTACGGAGTTGACGACTCCTTCTTGCCAGAGCAACCAGGCAAGCCCCCCCTTGATCACCAGATATCGCATATTCTTCTCTATACTGCTTGCATTATAGTAGTGTAGCATGTTACTGTTCGGTTACTCCTGTTCTGTTGCATAGCCTGTCATTGTTGCTACAGTCATTGATACCTTACTCGCAGTCCTAAATGCTCAGTATAGGATGCTAGTTTGTCATCATTGGCCCTACATTCTTGTCAGTCTGCCTTGCTATACTATTGGGCCGTGATCACTTGGAAGGTGATCACGGGTATATACTATACATATATACATACTATACAGATGGTGACTAAAGTCGGGTCAGCTCGTTGAGTACCCGCAAGTGATTCCGATGTGGGGGCTGGAAGGACAGGTGGCTCCATCCCGGTAGAGATGGGCCTGTGTTCCCGACGGCCCCCGACTGTTACTTTGTAGCGGAGCGACAGGGCAGGTTGAGACCACCTAGGCGAGAGGTGGGCCTGGCCCTGGTCGGCTCCCGCGATTACTTCAAAATAACACGCTTAACGAGATCTTGGTATTTGATCTGAGTCTGGCCACTGGACTATACGCACTAACCAACTACGCGGGAAAGATATGGGCACTCAACGTCGTGGTATGAGCCGAAGCCTTCATGACGTCAGCGACTGAGCGGCGCGCGCCGGATTGGAACCTAAGCCTGCTCTTGTATTAAGGGGGCTAGTTCTGCTTCCGGCCGCGTTTGCAACATGCAGGTGTGCAATGGGCGATGGGCCCAGACCCCTGCGCGCATAGGATTTAGACCGGCGTGCTGACCTCTCTGTTGTGCCTAGGTGGGGGCTGCGACGTGTTGATATTCCGAGGCCGGGCATGACCCAGGAAAGTGTGTCCGGCCAAATGGGATCGAGCGTGTTGGGTTATGTGGTGCACCCCTGCAGGGAAGTTTATCTATTCGAATAGCTATGTGACCTGTGTCCCTCGGTAAAAGGACGACCCGAAGTTGTACCTTGACCTTATGACAACTAGAACTGGATACTTAATAAAACACACCCAGACAAGTTCCACAGACAACCCGGTGATCGCTTTTCCACAGGGCGACGAGGGGAGGATCGCCGGGTAGGATTATGCTATGCGATGCTACTTGGAGGACTTCAGTCTACTCTCTTCTACATGCTGCAAGACGGAGGCTGCCAGAAGCGTAGTCTTCGATAAGATTAGCTATCCCAGGCTTATTCTGGCATTCTGCAGTTCAGTCCACCGATATTGCCTCTTTACACATATACCCATGCATATGTAGTGTAGCTCCTTGCTTGCGAGTACTTTGGATGAGTACTCACGGTTGCTTTTCTCCCCCTTTTCCCCCTTCCCTTCTACCTGGTTGTCGCAACCAGATGCTGGAGCCCAGGAGCCAGACTCCACCGTCGACGACGACTCCTACTACACTGGAGGTGCCTACTACTACGTGCAGGCCGCTGACGACGACCAGGAGTAGTTTAGGAGGATCGCAGGCACGAGGCCTGCGCCTCTTTCGATCTGTATCCCAGTTTGTGCTAGCCTTCTTAAGGCAGCCTTGTTTAACTTATGTCTGTACTCAGATATTTTTGCTTCCGCTGACTCGTTTATGTACGAGCACTTGTATTCGAGCCCTCGAGGCCCCTGGCTTGTAATATGATGCTTGTATGACTTATTTTACTTTTAGAGTTGTGTTGTGATATCTTCCCGTGAGTCCCTGATCTTAATCGTACACATTTGCATGCATGATTAGTGTACGATTGAATCGGGGGCGTCACAAGTTGGTATCAGAGCCGACTGCCTGTAGGAATCCCCCTTTCCAACTCCTTGGCCGAAGTTGAGTCTAGTCATTGCAAAACTTTTACTAACATGGTTGTGTGGCTTACGGGCCCACATCGCCATTTGGGTGGTAGTAGGATCTTTTACTTCTCGACCTTTACTCTGGGACTCTGATCTCCCTTCTATTCGGGTTAAATGGTTTTGCTAACTCTAACTCTAGGTTCTCATAAATACTTTCGCCCGGAGAGCCCCTTCATTCCAGATGATGGCCTGCTTCACCAGAAGATTCCGAAGATACTCTTCGATATTCTCTTGAGACTTTGTGCCCACCAATTTTGCTATTCCCGACCACCAATAAATCCTTATGGAAAACTACTTACACTTGCCATTCATACGATCATCCCCCGTTGATCTTGTTACTACAAGATACCCCAAAGTTTTCTCTATTGTTCCAAGAATACTTTGTGCCTACTGCCTTGTAGTTCCTTGTCGCCTGAATACACCTACAAATTAATCCTCACACTTACCGAGGATTTGTTTCTCCCTAGTTGTTCAGGTGTTTCACAAAATTCTTCGAAATATTTTCTGATTTTTCGAGAATCCTCTGTAGCCTATGGCTCTAGAAATTCTTGCCTGCCTGCATTATGGATAAATCCAAATGCCTAGCATTATTCATTGACATCCTTTGCACTATCATTTTGAGAATGTTAATTCATTATGATGCGGATGTTCGCAATCGTCGGTCGCAATTAGAATTCATCCTTCCGGCTCAGACGTCATTTTTGAACATGAGCTGGTTCTCGACCAATCAATTGTCGTCGGTTGTACCCCTAAGTCTATTCAGCTTATCCATCCTTAATCAGAGCGTTTGCTTCCGATCCTTCGATTTGGAATCATAATTCCTTTTCATTTGAGCTTCGAATTATTCATATGATTCCATAACCGTTGCATTTGCATTCTTTCCTATTCTGGTAGAGTACTGATACTCACATCAGATCCTTTGTGGACCATCAAGTCCTTTGTTGGATTGTTATCCGACAGTGTCCTTCATATTTAATCACCTTGTGAGTTATTTCCCTGATACATAATGCCTTTGGTAAATTTTATCCTCTGCTTTCTCAACCAGGTGCTTCTTTCGAGCTTCTATGAATTACTCCTGAAGTTGTGGTATATGTTTCTAAGGTGCCCCGATGGGTTGAACATATACCTTCCTTAATTTGTGTGAACGCAAAAGTCTTCTTGGGTCATAACCTTCTGGTATTCCGCCAGTTAAACTTTCAAACTCTAAACATTCTTAACCGAGAGCAGCAAATGAGAAGTTGTGTATTGGAGAAGTGGGAGTGGACATTGAACCTTGCGTTCATGCCCATGGACACGATGCTGGTCTTGTCATGGATGCTTCTCTTAGACCCTCTTTGGTATAAGTTCATCTTATATATGGGATTGGTCTTTTGCAACCATGGTTCTGACCATATTTTCTTCTTGATTCCATTTCTCAGATAAGATGAAGTACTTGTCTTCTACAGATCATTTCACGTGTCCACCGTCTACTCTGCTCTACCGTTGAGTATTACACTCTGGTATCTTGAGAATATCCATGAACTACATAACTTCTTGTGAGTTCTTCATCAACTATTATTTCTCGATGATTACAATTTTCTCCGGGTTTTGAGTTGTTTTTCACTCGAAACACCGATAACTAAATCGAGTCCGTTCTACGGTTCAACTACTCTTTGTAGTCCTTATTACCTGCGAGTTGTACTCACTGATGTCATTCCCAACCGATTGGCTACATCATCATCGTCATGTTAAAGCTTAAACCGTGCTACCTGGTCCTTATTCCCAGAGCACAACTTTCGATGATGAGCTAAGCTTACGTTGATCTTCCTTGTCTTACCATTTCACATCAAACAACAAGCTTGATTCCGAGTTTGTGTCGTATCCGTGGTTTCAATAACTTTTCGCTCCATCCTTCCTTTTGCTTGATGTCATCGATGAGCGATTATATCTTCATGAAACCTCTTGACAAATGTGTCATGATCATCATCAACATTCTGAGCTCCTCCAGGATATCAATCGAATTCGTGATGAGAAATACCATCATTGCCGCTCGATGATTTGTGTTATCATCGACAACATTCTTGCCTTCCCCCAACACAAACTTGTTCATGTTTTGTGTTGTACCTTGATTTCCTTGCTATCTGGCTTAGGTTATGTTCTACCTTGTAGTATTATTGTCTTCTGAATCAAGAATGTTGCAAGGATTGCTCCACCTATTAAGAATTATTGGTATAGTGATACTTCTCGCCATCTACATTCATCTCTTGGTCCCCGTGTTGTTTCTAACCGGAAAACCGACAATTGAACTATGATGTGCGAATTCAAAACTTCTAGCAACCCTATTGCTTTGAAGTTATTGGTCGATATTTCATTATTAGACCGTTGGTTATTGAATCACCATTCTAACATTGGCCATGCTACCTAAGCCCATATTTCGGGTGCACCTTTCAACCAATGTTTAATTGTGTATGTTTTCCTCGAGCATACATCATTATACCATTCGATTTGGCAAATGTTATCTCCTTGTTCACATGATTGTGGAAATCCATCTTCTTGGAATTCTCAATGGATTGGCTTTGAGTCCATCAGTCACCTCCTCACCCTTTCCTTGATTTAATGATGAACTCTTGTTTTGAAACTCGCTTCCATAAGTTCATTTTCCGAGGATCTTACAATGTCATCTCGTCAATTTGTGTTGCACCTTTTCTTCTCAGGCATACTGAGTCTGAGGTCCATCCTGAGTCTGAGGTCATTTGACAGCAATCAAATCTGAATCTCGGTCAGATATGATGGTTGGAACATTTTTCCAAGAGTTATAACACTAGTCTTTTATGACCCGGTAAGGTGATGTCATGCCCCGCACACCTGGCCGAAGGACCTACTGTTATAGTTTCCTTATTAGCAAGGTTATCCATTCTTCCATGAGGAAATTGTAAGACTTATTCTACAAGTTGTTCCTAATGGATCCTTCTTGTATCCAAGGTCTGACCTTTGCTTGAAGACCATGTCGATGCTATCTCGAAGCATGTCTGTGGTAATCCGATTTTCAATAAGAGCATTTGGATCACAATGCTAAATTTTCTTTATCATTTATCCTAACACCGTTGGGTAATATCATGAGATTCCTTCCCCCTTACCTAAATGGTTTTCTAATTTCTATCCTGTCATGGATATCATGCTCCGCTTGTCCTTGGGAAGGATATACCCCCGAAATATGTGTGTATACACATTTTCCCTTCCATTGTTCTGTTTAAACCTGATAACCACTTTTCCTTTCCATTGGATTGTTTAAACCTTAAAAAAAGGGCAACCTGGTGCATGTAGCTCCCGCTTGCGCAGGGTCCAGGGAAGGGTCCGACCACTTTGGGTCTATAGTATGCAGCCTTTCCCTACATTTCTGTAAGAGGTTGTTTCCAGGACTTGAACCCATGGAAACAGCCTCTTACAGAAATGTAGGGAAAGGCTGCATACTATAGACCCAAAGTGGTCGGACCCTTCCCTGGACCCTGCGCAAGCGGGAGCTACATGCACCAGGTTGCCCTTTATTTTAAGGTTTAGACAATCCAATGGAAAGGAAAAGTGGTTATCAGGTTTAAACATAACAATGGAAGGGAAAATATTTCCCTGCTTATGTAAACACCTCGTTGTACAATTCTGTCAGCAAGACCATGTTACTATTGTTGATGACATTCTGGTAGCCACCGATGGACGAGAACTTTGCCAATTGGTCTGCCTTGTTCAACAAGAAGGAAAATGGTTCTCTTCGTCCCTCGCCCTTGGTACCGACGTTGTTGCCGACATAACTAGCAGGACATGCCTTGCTGTCATGATCGTGCAAGATGTCACCGTTCCTCCTACTTTTAATCCACATGGTAGGCCCATAACCCACAGTTCCACGGGATCGAAACCTGACTCTCCTGTACACCCCCTGTTCCCAAAGTTATTCCTCGCGCGTGGCCTCGTATGTAATTCACAAGCCACCTTCCGAGAGATCGTCAATTCTAGTATCAGACACAAAACTAATTCCCGTTGCTCTGAACCCCTTTCATGCGCTGTTTCAGGTAACGGTGATTGTCTATCCGCTTGAAACTTCCCATGATACCTCTTTACTTTGTTCTCGATATTTTTGTAAGTTTCAACTCGAGAGTTACTTTCGCCACCTTCCCCGATGCTATTGACTAGATAGTTAACCTTGCAGAGGTCTGTTCTCCCGGAATGCCCACTCTTTATTCTTTCGTAAGTACGATGGAGTTCCTGAAGAAAGGACACCGACTTCATCATGATGACCTAAAGCAGAGAAATGAAGACATCAATATATTGGAACGGCCTCTTTGAGAAGAGCAAGCCAGGATGAGAAGACCCGCTAGATTCGTTACCAAACCTTCCCCCTTTCACTACCTCTTAAATCTCGGGATGAGATTTCTTGTAGTGGAGGAGATTTGTGACGCCCGGATAATTAAGCTATAGTAACCCTTTGCTAACGCTGCCACATCACCACTATTACAATAGTTAAACTTGCGAAGATTCAAATCCCGTTCAAATTCAAATTTAAAGTAAAGGCAAACATCAAAAGTTTTCAAACGTTAAAACTAAAATGTTCAAAATGCGACAAATAAATCCTAAGTCATTATCGTGGAGGAACCACATTTTTGTAAAAGGATTAAATGCGCTAAAATGATTCAAACAGTAGCAAAAACAACTATTAAACGCCTTTGGTATTTTATAAAATACTAAACTATTTTATATCGGGCCAAAAACTTTTTATAGTAGTGGATTGTTCTGAAACGTTATTTTAGGGGCTATAGTCATATTTTACTAAACTAAAATTTAAGCATGTAACTAAAATAAAACACAAGAGAAAATTAACAAAAAGTAAAACTAAAACAAACAAAAAGAAGAAGAAGAAAAGAGACCAAACCCTCCCATGGGGCCAACCGGCCCAGCTCGCACCAGGCCAACAACCGGTCGGCCCAGCCCCTGGCCTATACCCCCTGGGGGCACCGAACCCTAGCCCCACGACCACCACTCCCCCTCCCCACTCGCTCGCTCCCCCCTCCCCCCGGTCCAGATCTGGATCGGGGATGAAAACCCCTCGCCGTCGTTCCCCATCGCGCCCGACACCTTGCCGCGTCGGAGCCCCACCTCGCGGCGGTGCTCGTGCCCAAGGAACCACCGCCTCGCCTCCTCCCCGATGCGCCCCGACGCTGCTTGCCATCCCCGGCGCCACCTCATTGACGCTGCATCACCACCCCCTGGAGGACGACCTCGCCGGACCTCCTCGCCGGCCTGCCTCCTCCTCCCCACCGGCCTGCTTCCTCTCCGCTGTCGTCCCCCGCGTCCTCCCCACGCCCCACTGCCTCGTGCCCTACAAACCCCGGTGAGGCTCCCGACCTCTCCTCCTCTCCTCCCACCGCACCCCGGTGGCCCTTGCACCGGCCATCGCCCCGTGCGCCTCTGCGCTGCTCGCACCCGCGACGCCTAGCTACTCCTCCCGCTTCTCCCCTGGTGCTGCTACCGTTGGAGCTCCACGCCAGCGCTCCGCCCTGCCCCCCTGCTCCCTGTGGCCACGCACTGCGTGCCATGGCCGCCGCCGTTCCGCTTCCCCCATGTGGCGCCGCCCGGGTCCACCCCCGATGGCCGACGCCCACACTTGCCAAATGCCACCGCGCCCCGGTGGCCTCGCCTCGCCTCCCCGATCGGGCTTGGCCATGCACGGGTGCGCCCGTAAGTGCACTGTTGGCGCCCGCGCCCGCTAAGGCCATGGGCCACTGACAAACAGGGCCCACGCCAGAACGATTTAAAAAAGAAATAATAATAATAATGAATATAAATTTAGTTAATTAATTAACTAAATTAATTAACTTAATTAATCTTGTTTAATTAAAATAATTACTTAACTAACCTAACTAATCTGTTAATTAAACTAATTAATTTGGTTAATTAGTTAACAGAGTAGGACATGCGGGACCCACACGTCAGTTTGACCAGTCAACACCTCTGTTGACTGCTGACGTCATGTTGACATCATGATGATGTCAGCAAACATTGTTTTTGATAATGTTGAATTAAATTAATTAAATAAATTCTAAACATGATTTAAAACTTTAGAAAATCATATAAAATAAACCGTAGCTCAGATGAAAATACTTTCTACATGAAAGTTGCTCAGAACGACGAGACGAATCCGGATACGCAGCCCGTTCGTCCGCCACACATCCCTAACCTATCAAACTCACAACTTTCCTCCTCCGGTTCCTCTGTCCAAAAACGCGAAACACCGGGGATACTTTCCCGGATGTTTCCCCCCTTCGCCGGTATCACCTACTACCGCATTTGGGCACACCTAGCATCACGCTTTGTCATGTCATGCATCGTTATGCATATGTTTGCATTATATTCATTGTTTCTTCCCCCTCTTCTCTCTGGTAGACTACGAGACCGACGCCGCTGCTGGTGCCCAGTTTGACTACGGAGTTGACGACTCCTTGCCAGAGCAACCAGGCAAGCCTCCCCTTGATCACCAGATATCGCCTATTCTTCTCTATACTGCTTGCATTACAGTAGTGTAGCATGTTACTGTTCGGTTACTCCTATTCTATTGCATAGCCTGTCATTGTTGCTACAGTCATTGATACCTTACCCGCAGTCCTAAATGCTCAGTATAGGATGCTAGTTTGTCATCATTGGCCCTACATTCTTGTCAGTCTGCCTTGCTATACTATTGTTCCGTGATCACTTGGGAGGTGATTACAGGTATATACTATACATATATACATACTATACAGATGGTGACTAAAGTCAGGTCAGCTCGTTGAGTACCCGCAAGTGATTCCGATGTGGGGGCTGGAAGGACAGGTGGCTCCATCCCGGTAGAGATGGGCCTGGGTTCCCGACGGCCCCCGACTGTTACTTTGTGGCGGAGCGACAGGGCAGGTTGAGACCACCTAGGCGAGAGGTGGGCCTGGCCCTGGTCGGCTCCCGCGATTACTTCAAAATAACACGCTTAACGAGATCTTGGTATTTGATCTGAGTCTGGCCACTGGCCTATACGCACTAACCAACTACGCGGGAAAGATATGGGCACTCGACGTCGTGGTATCAGCCGAAGCCTTCATGACGTCAGCGACTGAGCGACGCGTGCCGGATTGGAACCTAAGCCTGCTCTTGTATTAAGGGGGCTAGTTCTGCTTCCGGCCGCGTTCGCAACGTGCAGGTGTGCAATGGGCGATGGGCCCAGACCCCTGCGTGCATAGGATTTAGACCGGCGTGCTGACCTCTCTGTTGTGCCTAGGTGGGGCTGCGACGTGTTGATCTTCCGAGGCCGGGCATGACCCAGGAAAGTGTGTCCGGCCAAATGGGATCAAGCGTGTTGGGTTATGTGGTGCACCCCTACAGGGAAGTTTATCTATTCGAATAGCCGTGTCCCTCGGTAAAAGGACAACCCAGAGTTGTACCTTGACCTTATGACAACTAGAACTGGATACTTAATAAAACACACCCAGACAAGTTCCACAGACAACCCGGTGATCGCTTTTCCACAGGGCGACGAGGCGAGGATCGCCGGGTAGGATTATGCTATGCGATGCTACTTGGAGGACTTCAGTCTACTCTCTTCTACATGCTGCAAGACGAAGGCTGCCAGAAGCGTAGTCTTCGATAAGATTAGCTATCCCCCCCTTATTCTAGCATTCTGCAGTTCAGTCCACCGATATTGCATCTTTACACATATACCCATGCATATGTAGTGTAGCTCCTTGATTGCGAGTACTTTGGATGAGTACTCACGGTTGCTTTTCTCCCCCTTTTCCCCCTTCCCTTCTACCTGGTTGTCGCAAGCAGATGCCGGAGCCAGGAGCCAGACGCCACCATCGACGACGACTCCTACTACACTGGAGGTGCCTACTACTACGTGCAGGCCGCTGACGACGACCAGGAGTAGTTTAGGAGGATCCCAGGCAGGAGGCCTGTGCCTCTTTCGATCTGTATCCCAGTTTGTGCTAGCCTTCTTAAGGCAGCCTTGTTTAACTTATGTTTATACTCAGATATTGTTGCTCCCGCTGACTCGTTTATGTACGAGCACTTGTATTCGAGCCCTCGAGGCCCCTGGCTTGTAATATGATGCTTGTATGACTTATTTTACTTTTAGAGTTGTGTTGTGATATCTTCCCGTGAGTCCCTGATCTTAATCGTACACATTTGCGTGCATGATTAGTGTACGATTGAATTGGGAGGTACACTTCAGGAGCTCAGCAGAAGCCCCGCTATTACCCGTACTCAGGAGGACATAACCACAACCATGGAGGACATACGCACAATGGAGCTAGTTTGCACAACCATAGTGGCCCCAAGAATGGCAATGGGAATGGAGGAAGCAGCAGCCAGAACCGTTCCAACCCTTCAACACCGGCAAGAGGGATCTGGGCCACATTGCCTGTTTCAAGTGCCAGAAGACCGGACATTATGCTACTGAATGTCCTGAAGCTAAGAATGGAAATGGCAATGGAGGTTCTGCCAAGAAGACCAACCCCTTCACCAAAGGTCAGGTGAACCACATCAGCGTGGAGGAGATTGAGGATCAACCCGAGGCAGTTGTCCATAAGTTTTTGATTAATGCATTTACCGCACTTGTTCTTTTCGATACTGGTGCCTCGCATTCATGCGTATCAAGGGGATTTGTGGATAAGTATAACCTGCCAACTGTAGCCCTTAAGTCACCTATGTTAGTAAGTTCCCCAGGAGCAGAGTATATGGCTAGTAGGGGATGCTATCAGTTGCCACTAACCATAGGTAGACATGTTTTCCCCACCAACCTGATTGTTCTGGAGTCACAAGGATTGGATGTGATACTAGGAATGGATTAGCTATCCAAGTTTGAAGGAAACATCGACTGCGCCAGTAAATCAATTCTTCTCACCACCCCAGAAGGAAAGAGGATCAAGTGTGTATCCCGGCATGCGCCGAAGAGGACTCAGGTGAATTCCTTATCAGGAGTTGTACAAGAGGAAGTACCTGTGGTGAAGGATTACCCCGATCTATTTCCCAGGAGTTACCAGGCATGCCACCAGATCGAGACATTGAGTTTTTGATTGAGCTATTGCCAGGCACCGGACCAATATCAAAGAGACCATATATGATGCTAGCAAAGGTTCTGGAGGAAATTAAGACGCAGATAGAGGAGTTACTGGAGAAAGGTTACATTCGACCAAGTTCATCACCTTGGGGAGCCACAATGCTTCTAGTGGAGAAGAAGGATGGATCTTTCAGGATGGTTGTTGATTATCATGCGCTGAATGAGGTGACAATCCAGAAAAAATACCCTCTGTCGATGATCAATGATTTGTTTGACCAGTTGCAACGAGCTAAAGTTTTCTCCAAAATCGATCTTCGATCAGGTTATCACCAGTTGAAGATCCAAGAGCAGGATATACCTAAGACAACTTTCACCACAAGGTACGGGCTATATGAGTATACCGTTATGTCATTTGGTCTAACTAACGCACCTTCCTATTTCATGAATATGATGAACAAAGTGTTTATGGACTTTTTGGATAAGTTCGTCGTGGTGTTCATTGATGATATATTGGTCTACTCGAAGAATGAAGAGGAGCATAAGGTGCATTTGCGTTTGGTTCTTGAGAAGCTCAGAGAACACCAGTTGTATGCCAAGTTCAGCAAATGTGAGTTTTGGTTAAAGGAAGTTGGATTTCTCAGACATGTTATATCTGGAGAAGGAATAGCAATAGACCCTACCAAGGTTACTTCTGTCACTAAATGGGTGGCACCCACATCAGTTGGAGAGATCAGAAGTTTTCTTGGACTCACAGGTTATTATCGGAGGTTTATCGAGAATTTCTCCAGGACCGCAAAGCCCATGACGGAGTTATAGAAGAAAGACACCAAGCTTAAATGGACTGAGGAGTGTGAAGCCAATTTTCAAGAGTTGAAGAAGCGTTTGGTTATAGCCCAGTGCGGATTCTCCCAGACTAACATAAGGATTACCAAGTATATTGCAACGCTTCACGACAAGGACTTGGAGCTGTACTTATGCAAGAAGGAAGAGTTGTTTCATATGCCTCACAACATCTTAAACCTCATGAGCTGAACTATGCTATGCAGGATTTGGAGTTAGCAGCCGTAGTGCATGCGCTGAAGACATGGCGACACTTTCTCATTGGAAACCATTATGATGTATACACGGATCATAAGAGTTTGAAATACATCTTCGCGCGGAAGGAGTTAAACCTCAGGAAAAGGAGATGGTTGGAGCTTGCTACCTCTTGAGCATGTGTTGGTTTTTCCCTTGAAGAGGAAAGGGTGATGCAGCAAAGTAGTGTAAGTATTTCCCTCAGTTTTGAGAACCAAGGTATCAATCCAGTAGGAGGCTCCTCCCAAGTCCCACGCGCCTACACAAACAAACAAGAACCTCGCAACCAACACGATTAAGGGGTTGTCAATCCCTTCATGGAAACTTGCGAAAGTGAGATCTGATAGAGATAATATGATAAGATAAATATTTTTGGTATTTTTATGATATAGATTGGAAAGTAAAAGATGCAAATAAAATTAGATGGAAAACTTATATGATAAAATATAGACCCGGGGGCCATAGGTTTCACTAGTGGCTTCTCTCAAGATAGAATAAGTATTACGGTGGGTAAACAAATTACTGTCGAGCAATTGATAGAAAAGTCCATAGTTATGAGAATATCTAGGCATGATCATGTATATAGGCATCACGTCCGCAACAAGTAGACCGAAATGATTCTGCATCTACTACTATTACTCCACACATCGACCGACTCCTGCCTGCATCTAGAGTATTAAGTTCATAAGAACAAAGTAACGGATTAAGCAAGATGACATGATGTAGAGGGATAAACTCATACAATATGATATAAACCCCATCTTTTTATCCTCGATGGCAACAATACAATATGTGCCTTGTTGCCCCTGCAGTCACTGGGAAAGGACACTGCAAGATTGAACCCAAAGCTAAGAACTTCTCCCATGGCAAGAAAGATCAATCTAGTAGGCCAAACCAAACTAATAATTCGAAGTGACTTGCAAAGATACCCAATCATACATAAAAGAATTTAGAGGAGATTCAAATATTTCTCATAGATAAACTTGATCATAAACCCACAATTCATCGGATCTCGACAAACACACCGCAAAAATAGTTACATCGAATAGATCTCCAAGAAGAGGAAGGAGAACTTTGTATTGAGATTAAAAGAGAGATAAGAAGCCATCTTGCTAATAACTATGGACCCGAAGGTCTGTGGTGAACTACTCACAACTCACCGGAGAGGCCTTGGTGGTGATGGAGAGGCCCTTCATGGTCGATTCCCCCTCCGACGGAGCACCGACGAAGGCTCCAAGATGGGATCTCGCGAATACAGAAGGTTGCGGCAGTGGAAATAGTTTTTCCTGGTGCTCCTGGATGTTTTCGGGGTACGTAGATATATATATAGGCGAAGGAAGTTGGTCAAGGGAGCCATGAGGGGCCCACGAGGCAGGGGGGCACGCCCACCCTTACTGGGCGCGCCGGCCACCCTCGTGGCCTCCTCGGCTGCTTCTTGATATCCACTCCAAGTCTCCTGGATTGCGTTTGTTCAGAAAAGATCGCTCCCGAAGGTTTCATTCCGTTTGGACTCCGTTTGATATTCCTTTCCTTCAATATACCGAAATAGGCAAAAAATAGCAATTTGGGTTGGGCCTCCAGTTAGTAGGTTAGTCCCAAAAATGATATAAAAGTATAGAGTAAAGCCGATAAACATCCAAAACAGGTAATATAATAGCATGGAACAATAAAAACTTATAGATACGTTGGAGAAGTATCAAGCATCCCCAAGCTTAATTCCTGCTGGTCCTCGAGTAGGTAAATGATAAAAACAGAATTTTTGACGTGGAATGCTACCTAGAATAATTCTCAATGTAATTTTATTTCTTGTGGCATGATTGTTCAGATCCAAATGATTCAAGATAAAAGCTTATAAAACATAAAAATAGTAATAGTTTGAAGCATACTAACAAATAATCATGTCCTATCAAAATAGCATAGCCAAAGAAAGTTTATCCCTACAAAATCATATAGTTAGGCCATGCTTCATCTTTATCACACAAAATACTCCCATCATGCATAACCCCGGTTTCAGCCAAGCAATTGGTTCATACTTTTTAACGCGCTTCAGCTTTTTCAACTCTTACGCAATACATGAGCGCAAGCCATGGACATAGCACTATATGTGGTATATGGTGGTGGTTGTCAGGACAAAAAAGGGAGAAGATAATCTCACATCAACTAGGCGTATCAACGGGCTATGGATATGCCCATTAATAGATATCAATGTGAGTGAGTAGGGATTGCTATGCAACGGATGCACTAGAGCTATAAATATATGAAAGCTCAACAAAAGAAACTAAGTGGGTGTGCATCCAACTTGCTTGCTCACGAAGACCTAGGGAGTTTGAAGGAAGCCCATCATTGGAATATACAAGCCAAGCTTAGTATATGAAAGTGACAACATAAGAGACTCTCTATCATGAAGATCATGGTGCTACTTTGAAGCACAAGTGTGGAAAAAGGATAGTAACATTGTCCCTTCTCTCTTTTTCTCTCATTTTTTTATTTGGTGGGCTTATTTGGCCTCTTTTTTTATGGGCTTCTTTGGCCTCTTTTATTTTTATAAAGTCCGAAGTCTCATCCCGACTTGTGGGGGAATCATAGTCTTCACCATCCTTTCCTCACTTGGGACAATGCTCTAATAATGAAGATCATCACAGTTTTATTGATTCACAACTCAAGAATTACAACTCAATACTTAGAACAAAATATGACTCTATGTGAATGCCTCCGGTGGTGTACCGGGATATGTAATGAATCAAGAGTGACATGTATGAAAAATTATGAAGGTGACCTTGCCACAAATACAATGTCAACTACATGATCATGCAAACAGCAATATGACAATGATGGAGTGTGTCATAATAAACAGAACGGTGGAAAGTTGCATGGCAATTTATCTCGGAATGGCTATGGAAATGCCATAATAGGTAGATATGGTGGCTTTTTTTAGGAAGGTAAATAATGGGTGCATGATACCGGCGAAGGTTGCGCGGAATAATAGATGCTAGCAAAGTGGAAGGGTAAGTGTGCATATATCCATGGACTCACATTAGTCATAAAGAACTCACACACTTATTGCAAAAGTCTACTTGCCCTCGAAGCAAAGTACTACTACGCATGCCCCTAGAGGGATAGATTGGTAGGAATATGACAATGATGTCAACTACATGATCATGCAAAGAGCAATATGACAATGATGGAGCGTGTCATAATAAACGGAACGGTGGAGAGTTGCATGGCAATATATCTCGGAATAGCTATGGAAATTCTATAATAGGTAGGTATGGTGGCTGTTTTGAGGAAGGTAAATAATGGGTGCATGATACCGGCGAAGGTTGCGTGGCATAATAAAGGCTAGCAAAGTGGAAGGGTGAATGTGCGTATGTCCATGGACTCACATTAGTCATAAAGAACTCATATACTTATTGCAAAAGTCTACTTGCCCTCGAAGGAAAGTACTACTATGCATGCTCCTAGGGGAAGGGTTGGTAGGATTTAACCATCATGTGATCCCGACCTCCACTCATAAGGAAAACAATAAAAGAGCATCGCATGCAACAAATTTGTTACATAACTTTTACCATACGTGCATGCTACGGGACTTGCCACCTTCAACTCAAGTATTTCTCAATTTCATAATTACCCAATTAGCATGACTCTAACATTACCACCTTTATATCTCAAAACAATTATCAAGCATCAAATTGATCATAGTTTTTAATGCACTTTCTATGATAGTTTTTATTATACCCAACCTGGATGCTCATCATTCTAGGACCAAATTTATAACCATAGCAAATATCATGCTATTCTAAAAGACTCTCAAAATAATATAAGTGAAGCATGAGAGATCATCAATTTCTTCAAAATAAAGCCACCGCCGTGCTCTAGAAAATATAAGTGAAGCACTTAAAGCAAAACTATCTAGCTCAAAAGATAGAAGTGAAGCACATAGAGTCTAATAAATTCTAAATCATGTGGGTTTCTCCTAAAAGGTGTGTACAGAAAGGATGATTGTGGTAAACTAAAAATCAAAGACTCATATCATACAAGACGCTCCAAGCAAAACACATATCATGTGGTAAATAAAAATATAGCTCCAAGTAAAGTTACCGATAGACGAAGACAAAAGAGGGGATGCCTTACGGGGCATCCCCAAGCTTAGGCTTTTGGTTGTCCTTGAATATCTTGGGGTTCCATGGGCATCCCCAAGCTTAGGCTTTAGCCACTCCTTATTCCATAGTCCATTAAATCTTTACCCAAAACTTGAAAACTTCACAACACAAAACTCAACAGGAAATCTCATAAGCTCCGTTAGTGCAAGAAAGAAAAACCACCACATATGGTACTATAATGAACTCATTCTTTATTTATATTGGTGTTAAACTTACTGTATTTCAACTTCTCTATGGTTCATACCCCCCGATGCTAGCCATAGATGCATCAAAATAAGCAAACAACACACGAAAAACAGAATCTATCAAAAACAGAACAGTTTGTAGCAATCTGTTACTTTCGAATACTACTGGAACTCCAACAATCCTACCAAAATAGGAAGTCATAGGTAATTTGTCTATTGATCTACAGCAAAAATAATCAACGCAAAAGCACGTTTCCGTGATTTATTGAATTGTTTCTCGTGCGCGCAAAGTTTCTGTTTTTCAGCAGAATCAAATTAACTTTCATTCAAGGTTATCCTATAGGTTCTACTTGGCACAAACACTAATTAAAACATAAAAACACATCTAACTAGAATCTAGATTGATTATTTATTACTAAACAGGAACAAAAATAAAATTGGGTTGCCTCCCAACAAGCTATCGTTTAACGCCCCTAGCTAGGCATAAAGGCGAGAATAGATCTAAGCATTGCCATCTTTGGCATTTGGAAAGAAAAGAGAAAAATTCTTATCTATAGCATTTATCCTTCTATTTTGGGAAAGCACATGGCCATTAATGGAGGAAGAAAGATTAAGCACGTTACGGAAATTTGCATCTAGGCTAGCTTTCATCTCTTTAATAATTTTGTTTTGATAAAAGCATAAGAGAGTGGTGGATTCAACCTTATCATTCATGGGGTTCCCAAATATAGTTTTAATTTTTTCATAGATATCTATAGGATCTCCTTCAAGAAAACCATCTTCAAACATAGAATCTAAAACTTGCTTAAACGAAGGTTGTAACCCAACATAAAAAAAATTTCGGTAAATCTCAATTTGATATTGTGGCACATAACTAGCTTGAATCCTTAATAGCCTATCCCAACCGTCTTTTAAAGACTCATCAAGTAAATAACAAAAAATTCCGGAGTCCTCTTCATTAAAATTATTTAAATTCTCAATGGTAACCCTGATAGGTCTTTCTAAAGCATCGTTATTAAGGAGTTTAGAGAGGATAGAGGGACTATCCAAAGTACTAGAACTTGGAAGCACACCCTTAGCTCTTTTTGACTCAGCCATGGCAATGAAACAAACAATCTATCGCACGAGCACACAAGAGACAAGCGAAAGAGAGAGAGGAGAACGGAAAAGAGAGGGCGAAGAAAACAGCAAGGGTGAAGTGGGGGAGAGGAAAACGAGAGGCAAATGGAAAATAATGTAATGCGAGGGAGATGAGTTTGTGATTGGTACTTGGTATGTCTTGACTTGAGGGAAGACCTCCCCGGCAACGGCGCCAGAAATCCTTCTTGCTACCTCTTGAGCATGCGTTGGTTTTCCCTTGAAGAGGAAAGGGTGATGCAGTAAAGTAGCGTAAGTATTTCCCTCAGTTTTGAGAACCAAGGTATCAATCCAGTAGGAGGCTCCTCCCAAGTCCCACGCACCAACACAAACAAACAAGAACCTCACAACCAACGCGATAAAGGGGTTGTCAATCCCTTCACGGAAACTTGTGAAAGTGAGATCTGATAGACATAATATGATAAGATAAATATTTTTCAATCTATATCATAAAAATACCTAAAAAAATTATCTTATCATATTATCTCTATCAGATCTCACTTTCGCAAGTGGCCTTGAAGGGATTGACAACCCCTTTATCGCGTTGGTTGCGAGGTCCTTGTTTGTTTGTGTAGGTGCGAGGGACTTGTGAGGAGCCTCTACTGGATTGATACCTTAGTTCTCAAAAGCTGAGGGAAATACTTACGCTACTTTGCTGCATCACCCTTTCCTCTTCAAGGGAAAAACCAACGCATGCTCAAGAGGTAGCAAGAAGGATTTCTAGCACCGTTGCCAGGGAGGTCTTCGCTCAAGTCAAGACATACCAAGTACCCATCACAAACTCATCTCCCTCGCATTACATTATTTGCCATTTGCCTCTCGTTTTCCTCTCCCCCACTTCACCCTTGCCATTTTATTCGCCCTCTCTTTTCTGTTCGCCTCTTTTTCACTTGTCTCTTGTGTGCTTGTGTGTTGGATTGCTTGTCACAATGGCTCAAGATAATACTAAATTGTGTGACTTTTCCAATACCAATAATAATGATTTCCTTAGCACTCCGATTGCTCCTCTTAATGATATTGAATCTTGTGAAATCAATGCTGCTTTGTTGAATCTTGTTATGAAAGATCAATTCTCCAGCCTTCCTAGTGAAGACGTCGCTACTCATCTAAACAACTTTGTTGATTTGTGCGATATGCAAAAGAAGAAAGACATGGATAATGATATTGTTAAATTGAAGTTATTTCCGTTTTTGCTTAGAGATCGTGCTAAGACTTGGTTTTCATCTTTGCCTAAAAATAGTATTGATTCTTGGAATAAGTGCAAAGATGCTTTTATCTCTAAGTATTTTCCTCCCGCTAAGATCATCTCTCTTAGAAACGATATTATGAATTTTAAGCAACTTGATCATGAGCATGTTGCACAATCTTGGGAGTGGATGAAATTAATGATACGTAATTGCCCTACACATGGTTTGAATTTATGGATGATCATACAAAAATTTTATGCCGGATTGAATTTTGCTTCTAGAAATCTTTTAGATTCAGCCGCGGGAGGCACTTTATGGAAATCACTTTAGGAGAAGCTACTAAACTCCTAGATAATATTATGGTTAATTATTCTCAATGGTACACCAAAAGATCTACTAGTAAAAAGGTTCATACTATAGAAGAAATTAATGTTTTGAGTGGAAAGATGGATGAACTTATGAAATTGTTTGCTAATAAGAGTGCTCCTATTGATCCTAATGATATGCCTTTGTCTACTTTGATTGAGAATAATAATGCATCTATGGATGTGAATTTTGTTGATGGGAATAATTTTGGTAACAGCGTGTATAGAGGAAACTTTAATCCTAGACCGTTTCCTAGTAATTCCTCTAATAATTATGGTAATTCATACAACAATTCTTATGGAAAGTTTAATAAGTTGCCCTCTGATTTTGAGATTAGTGTTAAAGAATTTATAAATTCTCAAAAGAATTTCAATGCTTTTGCTTGAAGAAAAATTACTTAAAGTTGATGAATTGTCTAGGGACGTGGATAGAATTTCTCTTGATGTTGATTCTTTGAAACTTAAATCTATTCACCTAAGCATGATATCAATGAGTCTCTCAAAGCCATGAGAATTTCCATTGATGAGTGCAAAGAAAGAACCGCTAGATTGCGTGCTAAGAAAGATTGCTTTGTAAGAGCGTGTTCTACTATTTTTCATGATAATAACGATGAAGATCTAAAAGTTATTGATGTGTCTCCTATTAAATACTTGTTTTGCAATATGAATCTTAATAATGATGGGACTGGAGATGAGTCAACTTTAGTTAAAAGGCGTCCTAATGATTTGGAGTATTTTGATCTTGATGCTAAAATTGGTAAAAGTGGGATTGGAAAGATTAAAACTTTACATAGTAATGAACCCACTACTTTGGATTTCAAAGAATCTAATTCTCCTCATGCTTATAGCTAAAATAAAGCTTTTACTAAACATATCGTTGATGCTTTAATGCAAACTTATGAAGAAAAACTTGAATTAGAAGTTTCTATCCCTAGAAAACTTTATGATGAGTGGGAACCTAAAATTAAAATTAAAATAAAAGATCTTGAATTCTATGCTTTGTGTGATTTGGGTGCTAGTGTTTTCCACGATTCCAAAAACTTTATGAGATATGCTAGGTTTCCGTGAATTTGATGATTGCTCTTTGTACTTGCACCTTGCGGATTCCACCATTAAGAAACCTATGGGAAGGATTAATGATGTTCTTATTCTTGCAAATAGGAATTATGTGCCTGCAGATTTTATCGTTCTTGATATAGATTGCAATCTTTCATGTCCTACTATTCTTGGTAGACCTTTCCTTAGAACGATTGGTGCAATTATTGATATGAAGGAAGGAAATATTAGATTCCAATATCCGTTAAGGAAAGGCATGGAACACTTTCCTAGAAAGAAAATCAAATTACCTTATGAATCTATTATGAGAGCCACTTATGAATTGAATGACAAAGATGGCAATACTTAGATCTATTCTTACTTTTATGCCTAGCTAGGGGCGTTAAACGATAGCGCTCGTTGGGAGGCAACCCAATTTTATTTTCTGTTCCTTGATTTTTTTCCTGTTTAGTAATAAATAGTTCATCTAGCCTCTGTTTAGATGTGGTTTTATGTTTTAATTAGTGTTTGTTCCAAGTAGAACCTATAGGATCATCTTGGGTGAAAGTTAATTTGATCTTGCTGAAAAACAGAAACTTTTGCGCTCACGAGAAAAAACTAATAAATCACAAAAACGTGCTTTTGAGTTGATTCTTTTTGAAGTAGATCAATAGAAAAATTTCCTAGGACTTCCTATTTTGGTAGGATTTTTAGAGTTCCATAAGTATTCGAAAGATACAGATTTCTACAAACTGTTCTGTTTTTTACAGATTCTGTTTTTTGTGTGGTGTTTGCTTATTTTCATGAATCTATGGCTAGTATCGGGGGGTATGAACCATAGAGAAGTTATAATACAGTAGGTCTAACACCAATTTAAATAAAGAATGAGTTCATTACAGTACCTTAAGTGGTAGTTTTTCTTTCTTGCACTAACGGAGCTCATGAGATTTCCTGTTGAGTTTTGTGTTGTGAAGTTTTCAAGTTTTGGGTAAAGATTCGATGGACTATGGAATAAGGAGTGGAAAGAGCCTAAGCTTGGGGATGCCCATGGCACCCAAGATAATTCAAGGACAAACAAAAGCCTAAGCTTGGGGACGCCCCGGAAGGCATCCCCTCTTTCGTCTTCGTCTATCGGTAACTTTACTTGGAGCTATGTTTGTATTTACCACATGATATTTGTTTTGCTTGGAGCGTTTTGTATGATATGAGTCTTTGATTTTTAGTTCACCACAATCATCCTTGTTGTACACACCTTTTGGGAGACACACACATGAGTCGGAATTTATTAGAATACTCTATGTGCTTCACTTATATATTTTGAGCTATCCAACTTTTGCTCTAGTACTTCACTTATATCTTTTTAGAGCACGGCGGTGGTTTTATTTTGTAGAAATTATTGATCTCTCATGCTTAACTTATCTTATTTTGAGAGTCTTTTAGAACAGCATGGTATTTTCTATGGTTATAAAATTGGTCTTAGAATGATGGGCATCCAAGTTGGGTATAACAAAAACTATCATATGATGTGAATTGAATACTATGATCAACTTGATGCTAGATAATTGTTTGAGATATGAAGGTGGTAATATTAGATTCATGCTAGTTGAGTAATTGTGAATTTGAGAAATACTTGTGTTGAGGTTTGCAAGTCCCATAGCATGCACGTATGGTAACCGTTGTGTGACAAATTTGAAGCATGAGGTGTTCTTTGACTGTCATCCTTATGAGTGGCGGTCGGGGACGAGTGATGGTCTATTCCTACCAATCTATCCCCCTAGGAGCATGCGTGTAGTGCTTGGTTTTTGATGACTTGTAGATTTTTGCAATAAGTATGTGAGTTATTTATGACTAATGTTGAGTCCATGGATTATACGCACTCTTACCTTACAATCATTGCTAGCCTCCTCGGTGCCGTGCATTGCCTTTCTCACCTTGAGAGTTGGTGCAAACTTCGCCGGTGCATCCAAACCCCGTGATACATACGCTCTATCACACATAAACCTCCTTATATATTCCTCAAAACAGCCACCATACCTACCTATTATGGCATTTCCATAGCCATTCCAAGATATATTACCATGCAACTTTCCACCGTTCCATTTATTATGACACACTTCATCATTGTCATATTGCTTTTGCATGATCATGTAGTTGACATCGTATTTGTGGCAAAGCCACCATGCATAATTTTTCATACATGTCGCTCTTGAGTCATTGCATATCCCGGTACACCGCCGTAGGCATTCATATAGAGTCATATTTTGTTCTAGTATCAAGTTGTAATTCATGAGTTATAAGTAAATAGAAGTGTGATGATCATCATTTTTTAGAGCATTGTCCCTAATAAAAAAAGGCCAAATAAAAAAAAGGAAAGGCCAAATAAAGGCCAAATAAAAAAAAGGAAGGCCCAAAAAAATGAATGGGACAATGTTACTATCTTTTTCCACACTTGTGCTTAAAAGTAGCACCATGGTCTTCATGATAGAGAGTCTCCTATGTTGTCACTTTCATTTACAAAGTGGGAATCTTTCATTATAGAACTTGGCTTGTATATTCCAATGACGGGCTTCCTCAAAATTCCCTAGGTCTTCATGAGCAAGCAAGTTGGATGCACACCCACTTAGTTTCTTTTGTTGAGCTTTCGTACATTTATAGCTCTAGTGCATCAGTTGCATGGCAATCCCTACTCCTTGCATTGACATCAATTGATGGGCATCTCCCTAGCCCGTTGATTAGTCATGCGATGTGAGAATTTCTCCTTTTTTTGTCTTCTCCACATAACCCCTATCATTATACTCTATTCCACCCATAGTGCTATATCCATGGCTCACGCTCATGTATTGCGTGAAGATTGAAAAAAGTTTGAGATTACTAAAGTATGAGACAATTGCTTGGCTTGTCATCGGGGTTGTGCATGATGAGAGCATTCTTGTGTAATGAAAATGGAGCATGACCAAACTATATGATTTTGTAGGGATGAACTTTCCTTTGCCTGGTTATTTTGAGAAGACATGATTGCTTAGTTAGTATGCTTGAAGTATTATTATTCTTTTGTCAATATGCTTTTATTTTGAATCATTTGGACCTGAACAATCATGCCACAATAAAGAAAAATATATTGAGAAATATGCTAGGTAGCATTCCACATCGAAAATTCTGTTTTTATCATTTACCTACTCAAGGACGAGCAGGAATTAAGCTTGGGGATGCTTCATACGTCTCCAACGTATCTATAATTTTCGATTGTTCCATGCTATTACATTACCCGTTTTGGATGTTTATGGGCTTTACTATACACTTCTATATCATTTTTGGGACTAACCTACTAACCGGAGGCCCAGCCCGAATTGCTGTTTTTTTTGCCTATTTCAATGTTTCACAGAAAAGGAATATCAAACGGAGTCCGAACGGAATGAAACCTTCGAGAGCGATCTTTTTGGAACAAACGCAATCCAGGAGACTTGGAGTGGACGTCAAGAAGCAGCCGAGGCGGCCACGAGGGTTTAGGGCGCGCCCTAGGGGGGCTGGCTCATGGGCCCCTCGTGGCTCCCCTGACCTACCTCCTTCGCCTATATATATCTACGTACCCTGAAACCATCCAAGTGTTGGAAATATGCCCTAGAGGCAATAATAAAATGGTTATTATTGTATTTCCTTATTCACGATAATTGTCTATTGTTCATGCTATAATTGTATTAACTGGAAATCGTAATACATGTGTGAATACATAGACCACAACATGTCCCTAGTGAGCCTCTAGTTGACTAGCTCGTTGATCAATAGATGGTTATGGTTTCCTGACCATGGACATTGAATGTCATTGATAACGGGATCACATCATTAGGAGAATGATGTGATGGACAAGACCCAATACTAAGCATAGCACAAGCTTTTCTAATGTCAAGTATCATTTCCTTAGACCATGAGATTATGCAACTCCCGGATACCATAGGAATGCTTTGGGTGTACCAAACGTTACAACGTAACTGGGTGGCTATAAAGGTGCACTACAGGTATCTCTGAAAGTGTCTGTTGGGTTGGTACGAATCGAGACTGGGATTTGTCACTCCGTATGATGGAGAGGTATCTTTGGGCCCACTCGGTAATGCATCATCATAATGAGCTCAATGTGACTAAGTAGTTAGTCACGGGATCATGCATTAAGGAACGAGTAAAGGGACTTTCCGGTAACGAGATTGAACAAGGTATAGGGATACCGCCGATCGAATATCAGGCAAGTAACATACCAATGGACAAAGGGAATTGTATACGGGATTGATTGAATACTCGACATTGTGGTTCATCCGATGAGATCATCATGGAACATGTGGGAGCCAACATGGGTATCCAGATCCCGCTGTTGGTTATTGGCCGGAGAACGTCTCGGTCATGTCTGCATGGTTCCCGAACCCATAGGGTCTACACACTTAAGGTTCGATGATGCTAGAGTTGTTATGGGAAATAGTATGTGGTTACCGAAGGTAGTTCGGAGTCTCGGATGTGATCCCGGACGTCACAAGGAGTTCCGGAATGGTCCGGCAGTGAATATCGGTATATTGGACGAAGGGTATTGGAGTCCGGAAATGTTCCGGGGGTACCAGGCTATGGCCAGCATGACCGAAAGGTGTTTCGGGAGCCCCGACAAGTGTTGGAGGGCCTCGTGGGCCAAAGGGGAAGGGGCAAACCAGCCCACTAAGGGGTGGTGCACCCCCCAAACCCTTTACCATGTTATTTGGGGAGGTGGGGCGCCTCCACCTGGCTTGGGAGGCAATCCTCCACCTGCTTGGCTTGGGGGGCAAGTCTCCCTAGGATTTTCCCTAGGGAGATCCAATCTGCTTGGCCGTCACCCCATAGGGGAAACCCTAGGGTGCCTCCCCCTCTCCCCCTGCCCCTATATATAGTGGAGGGGTGGGAGGGCAGCCACACCTCTTCCCTGGCGCATCCCTCTCCCTCCTCCAACACCTCCTCCTCCGTAGTGCTTGGTGAAGCCCTGCTGGAGAACCACGAGCTCCACCACCACCACGCCGTCGTGCTGTCAGAGTTCTCCCTCAACTTCTCCTCCCCCCTTGCTGGATCAAGAAGGAGGAGACGTCCCCGGGCTGTACGTGTGTTGAGCGCGGAGGCGCCGTCCGTTCGGCGCTAGGTCGGATCTTCCGCGATTTGAATCGCCACAAGTATGACTCCATCAACCGCGTTCTTGTAACACTTTCGCTTGGCGATCTTCAAGGGTATGAAGATGATCATCCTATCCCTCTCTTGTTGCTAGAATCTCCAAAGATTGATCTTGGTCATGCGTAGAAAATTTTGAATTTCTGCTACGTTACCCAACACCAAGAGCACCACGAAGAACTATTTCCACCGCCGCGACCTTCTATACCCGTGAGATCCCATCTTGGAGCCTGTTCCGGCGCTCCGCCGGAGGGGGAATCGATCATGGAGGGCCTCTACATCATCACCAAGGCCTCTCCGATGAGTTGTGAGTAGTTTACCACAGACCTTCGAGTCCATAGTTATTAGCTAGATGGCTTCTTCTCTCTCTTTGAATCTCAATACAAAGTTCTCCTTGATCTTCTTGGAGATCTATTTGATGTAACTCTTTTTGCGGTGTGTTTGTCGAGATCCAATGAATTGTGGGTTTATGATCAAGTTTATCTATGAGAAATATTTGAATCTCCTTTGAATTCTTTTATGTATGATTGGTTATCTTTGCAAGTCTCTTTGAATTATCAGTTTGGTTTGGCCTACTAGATTGATCTTTCTTGCAATGGGAGAAGTGCTTAGCTTTGAGTTCAATCTTGCGGTGTCCTTTCCTAGTGACAGCAGGGGCAGCAAGGCATGTATTGTATTGTTGCCATCGAGGATAAAAAGATGGGGTTTATATCATATTGCTTGAGTTTATCCCTCTACATCATGTCATCTTGCTTAATGTGTTACTCTGTTCTTATGAACTTAATACTCTAGATGCATGCTGGATAGCGGTCAATGTGTGGAGTAATAGTAGTAAATGCAGGCAGGAGTCGGTCTACTTGTTGCGGATGTGATGCCTATATACATGATCATGCCTAGATATTCTCATAACTATGCACTTTTCTATCAATTGCTCGACAGTAATTTGTTCACCCACCGTAATAATTATGCTATCTTGAGAGAAGCCACTAGTGAAACTTATGGCCCCGGGATCTATTCTCTATCATATAAGTTTCCAATCTACTTTATTTTGCAATCTTTACTTTTCAATCTATATCATAAAAATACCAAAAATATTTATTTTATCATATTATCTCTATCAGATCTCACTTTTGCAAGTGGCCGTGAAGGGATTGACAACCCCTTTATCGCGTTAGTTGCGAGGTTCTTGTTTGTCTGTGTAGGTTCGAGGGACTTGTGAGGAGCCTCCTACTGGATTGATACCTTGGTTCTCAAAAACTGAGGGAAATACTTACGCTAGTTTGCTGCATCACCCTTTCCTCTTCAAGGGAAAAACCAACGAATGCTCAAGAGGTAGCATGTACCTGGTGGCAGACGAATTTTTGAGGGAAGCCGACGATCAACAGTTGATGTTGCTAGGTCCACCTGTCACATCAGAGACAGAGACCGACATCGAGACCAACGCTGAGACTGAGACCGCAGCTGAGACTGAGACCGGCATCGAGACCGCACTGAGACCGAGACCGGCGCCAAGACTAGCGGAGCCGGTATAGAACCGAAAGCAAAGAGTCAACAACTTCCTATCAAGCTCAGGACTACTAGACTGGTAGTCACGGAGGTGGACGACGGCAATTTTGAGCCAATCGCGCCTGCGGAAGCGCGCGCATGCTACGATAATCAAGTAGGCTACATCTTACGCACAACCGCCACCATCAATGATGAGAAACTAAAGAAGATAGATAATATGAGGCCCTCCCTCCTAAAGAAGTTGCACCAGATATTATTGTTCCCGGGCCGGAATGAAAAGGATTATAAAGATCCAGATAAGGACCCGGCAATGAAGAAGATAAACAAACACGCCATGACCAAGTTTAGCAACGTGTTGGCCGCCTGGAAAGCAAGGGTGAAACATCGGATTGTCAACAAAAAGGAACCCTACTCCGAGATTGTAAAGGATAATCTGACAATCACGGAAGAGCACTTTGAAATATTCAAGGCGGCTTGCGAGGCCGAAGCTGCCAAAAAAAGTCGAAGTACATGAAGGGGCTTCAATAGAGGAACATTGGGTGCCACTGAGGGAGTCCTGGATTAGGGGGTATCCGGACAGCCGGACTATATACATCGTCTGGACTATTGAAGCGTGAAGATAAAAGACTCAAGACTTCGGCCCGTGTCCGGATGGGACTCTCCTTCGCGTGGAAGGCAAGCTTGGCGATATGGATACTATATTTCCTTCCTTGTAACTGACTCCATGTAAACCCTAGCTCTCTCCGGTGTCTATATAAACCGGAGAGGATGGTCCTTAGAAGGCCGATCACAATTACAATCATACCATCATAGGCTAGCTCTTAGGGTTTGGCCTCTACGATCTCGTGGTAGATCTACTCTTGTACTACTCATATGTTCAATATTAATCAAGCAGGAAGTAGGGTTTTACCTCCATCAAGAGGGCCCAAACCTGGGTAAACATTATGTCCCTTGCTTCCTGTTACCATCAGCCTAAGACACACAGATTGGGACCCCCTACTCGAGATCCGTCGGTTTTGACACCGACATTGATGCTTTCATTGAGAGTTCCTCCGTGTCGTCGCTTTGAGGCTTGATGGCGTCTTCGATCATCGACAACACGGTCCAGGGTGAGGCTTTTCTCCCCGGACAGACCTTTGTGTTCGGCGGCTTCGCACTGCGGGCCAATTCGCTTGGCCATCTGGAGCAGATCGACAGCTATGCCCCTGGCCACCAGATCAGGTTCGGAAACTTGAACTACACGGCGGATATTCGCGGAGACTTGATCAGGCCAGGAGCATCGGACAGTCACGACGAGCACGGCCTAGATCTGTTGTCAGACAATGCTCGGAATATCATCCCTGCAATAGCCCCGGTTCTAAATCTGGAACAGGTTGCGTTGCCCAAGGACGGAGGGGTAGACCCCGCCCCACAGGCCGCATACTCATCGGCGGTGGAGCCGAACACAGGTCTCTCCTCTGTGGAGGCCTGTAACCCCGGGCCCCCGAACTCGTATCCGGTCATTGGTTCCGGTCCGCACACTCTTGAGCTAGCCAAGCCAGGTTGGGCTCCGGTAATGGAGTTTACCGCTACGGACATCTTTCAGCACTCGCCCTTTGGCGACATGCTGAACTCACTAAAGTCTCTCTCTTTGTCAGGAGGCTCTGGGCCGAACTATGTCTGGCTTGAGTGGGAAGTAGGCGACGAAGGAATTCGCTGCCCACCCACCACCCACTTCATTGCCACGATCGATGATTTAACCGACGTGCTTGACTTTGACCTTGAAGACATCGACGGTATGGACGACGATGCCGGAGATGTACAGGAGCCACCGCTCACAGGACGGTGGACAGCCACCTCTTCATACAATATATACATGGTGGACACTCCGAAAGAAACCAATGGCGATTAGGAAACGGAGGATAACCCCTCCAAGAAGAAAGCAAAGCATGGGCGTCGCCCGCGCCTCTCCAAGCCCCGCCAAGGCAATACCGGCACTGGAGACGAAAACAATCCGGACGGTGCCGACGATGAATACAACCCCGAACAGCCCGCCTTCGAGCAGGACAAACAGGAAGATGGGCATGACAACTGAGATGAATAGGCGACGGACGGGTATCCGGAGGAGGACAACTACATGCCCCCCTCCGAAGACGAGATTAGCCTCGGCGACGACGAGTTCGGCATGCCCGAGGACCCCGCGGAGTAGGATCGCTTCAAGCGCCGGCTTATTGCCACTGCGAGAAGCCTAACGAAGCAGCAGCAGCAGCTTCAAGCTGATCAAGACCTGCTCACAGATAGATCGACAGAAGTCCTGGCAGCCGAGGAATATGGACTCGAGCGCCACACGGCTGACCGGCCGCCTCTAGGTCGGGGTAAATCGGCATATCAGCCCGAATACCAGCCTGCACCCCCGCGATAGTTTACTACGGCCCGAGGCAATACTCAGGACCTGCGCGATAAACTAGACAACGCTGCAAGACAACGAAGATCGATCTACGGATCACGGGGGCACACTACAGCACATGACGATGACCGTCATACCTAATACACTAACAGCAAATCCGGCCGGGCCAAATATAACCAGTCAGACGCAGCTGGACTGTGTCGCGACATTGCATAGAGGCGCCACACACCCCCTCTGCTTCACTGATGAAGTGATGGATCATCAATTCCCAGAAGGGTTCAAACCCGTAAACATCGAATCATACGATGGCACAACAGACCCCGCGGTATGGATCGAAGATTTCCTTCTCCACATTCACATGGCCCGCGGAGATGATCTACATGCCATCAAGTATCTTCCCCTTAAGCTCAAAGGACCCGCCCGGCACTGGCTAAATAGCCTGCCCGCAAATTCCATTGGCAATTGGGAAAATCTGGAAGACGCATTTCTTGACAACTTCCAAGGCACATATGTGCGACCTCCGGATGTCGATGACTTAAGCCACATTACTCAACAGCCCGGAGAATCAGCCAGGAAATTCTGGACACGATTCCTAACTAAAAAGAACCAAATAGTTGACTGTCTGGACGCCGAAGCCCTGGGGGCCTTCAAGCAAAATATCCGAGATGAGTGGCTCGCCCGACACCTCGGCCAGGAGAAACCCAAGTCCATGGCAGCTCTCACGACACTAATGACCCGCTTTTGCGCGGGCGAGGATAGTTGGTTGGCTCGCAGCAGCACTACGCCACATTCTGGCACGTCAGATGCCCATGAAAATAACGGCAAGCTACGGTGCAACAGACACAAGCAACGGAACAACAGCGACAACACCGAAGACACGGCGGTCAATGTCGGATTCAGCGGATCCAAATCCGGTCAGCGGAAAAAGCCATTCAAAAGAAACAATCAGGGACCGTCCAGTCTAGACCGTATACTGGAGCGCTCGTGCCAAATTCATGGCACCCCGGACAAGCCAGCCAACCACACCAATAGAGACTGCTGGGTATTTAAACAGGCTGGAAAAATAAACGCCGAAAACAAGGACAAGGGGCTCCACAGCGACGATGACGAGGAGCCCCGGCGTCCGAACATGGGGGACAGAAGAAATTTCCCCCCCCCCCAGGTGAAAATGGTCAGCATGATCTATGCCACCCACATCCCCAAGCGGGAACGGAAGCGAGCACTATGGGACGTCTACGCGATGTAGCCAGTCGTCCCCAAATTCAACCCATGGTCAGCTTGTCCGATCACCTTTGATCATAGGGATCATCCTACTAGCATCCGTCACGGCGGCTGGGCCGCATTGGTTCTAGACCCAATCATAGATGGATTTCACCTCACAAGAGTCCTTATGGACGGAGGCAGCAGCCTGAACCTGCTTTACCAGGACACAGTGTGCAAAATGGGCATCGATCCTTCGAGGATTAAGCCCACCAAAACCACCTTTAAAGGTGTAATTCTTGGAGTAGAGGCCTGTTGTACGGGCTCTATAACATTGGAAGTGGTATTTGGATCTCCGGATAACTTCCGAAGCGAAGAGCTAATCTTCGATATCGTCCCCTTCCGCAGTGGTTACCACGCACTGCTCGGACGAACCGCATTCGCTAGATTCAATGTGGTACCACACTATGCATACCTCAAGCTCAAGATGCCAGGCCCGCGCGGGGTCATAACAGTCAACAGAGATAATGTGGTGCATACAGTACTTTTTCACGGTCGAAACACTGTGCGATAATTAATTTTATCTCCATGTCTCGAAGCCAGTCTTCGGCCTCAAGAGGCTTGTCAATATGAGAAAATGTTGGAGGACGCGTCTTTTGTAACTCAGATAATTTGGATTGCGGTTGATACTGACCACGGCTACTTCCCATATTGATGAATTGGTTCATCATTTCCTGGTGTTGCTGCTGACTCTGTTCATACAAATGACAAACATGCATAAAAGCTGTTTCACTATCCTATTGACTTGTCTGACCCTGAGTGAAATTCTGGTTCTGCGGTGTGCCAAAATTTTCTTCTGGCTGGGTTGGCATGGAGCGCGTCCAAGGACGAGACATCTTTCACTCTGGGGATATATTTTGTGAACTCGTAAGACAAGAAGAAGAGTCGCGAAAGTCACTAAAATCACACATAAAGCACATTTTTAAATCCCAGGGTAGTTTTGGAAACATACGATTGCGTGCGGAGAAGGACTAGTGCATATCTCACATGCGGGCATAATTATACATTACATCACTCACGATATGCGTACATAATCCTGACATGTTATTTAAACTAGTGCGCTCCTCCAGATCCTACATGATGCGCAAACAGGCTACTTCTCACAACCTAAGTGCATAAAAACATATTACACAAGTTGATGCATCGCGTGGCGTCTATGCGCACTTAGTCGGAGACGGTGAGGATCTCCCTTGGCCTGCCGAGGGTGAGACGTAGAGACGCTGGGGAATCAACCTCCTCCTCGCTAATAGGTTCCAGACGAGAAATGTTGTGCTGAGCTGATGGAGCAGGTGCCTTAGGCAGAATAACACGAATACGAGTGGGTGGAATAGGTGGGGTAGCACGTATGGGAGTGGGTGTAACAAGTGGTGCAGAGCGGACGGGAGTGGGTGCAATAGCCTGGTTAAATTCCTTTGTGGTAGGCAGACGACGAGCAGTGACGAGTATGGTAGGTGAGTGAGATGCTGTGGATGACACAAAAGTCAGTGGTGGAGCGGTGTGCAGGAGTTTCCTCCTGTTAGCAGCACAGCCATGAACTGAGTCCATGCTTGCAGCTACGAGGTCATCCACCATACAGTCGAATGCTGCCTCCAGGGCTCGGAGGTACTCGACAAGCATCTCAAAGGCTTCGTCTCGCTCTCCTCTGGGGCAAGAGAAAGAGTAGTGACAGGTGTAAGGCACATGGCATGGAAGGTAGCGGTAGCGACGGGTCTTCATTGCCGGAAGGACATCCCGAAGACGGGCTATCGTCTCGCGGGCAGCCATCTGCATAGCATGCCTTTCTGTAGGCATGGCTCTCCCCACGAATCGGAGATGGCGTACTTCAGCATGGCCTCCCCTGAATTGCACCGCGGCCTGGTGCATAGTCAGACTGTCGTTGATCTTGTGTGGATAAAGCGTGAAGACTGGGCGCACAGATGGCCCCATCGCGACCTGAACGATGAAGTAGAGGAGTTTGACGAACCCCTCAGGCACGTTGGCGAACATCTGAGACTCGCAGCCGTTGCCGGCCATCTACAAAAGTAGGCAAAAAATTTGAGTGGTCAGATCATAAATTTTATGCTGACTGTCAGAAAATGACTACATTTGTAAAAACATGAATAACTCTACCCTGCTAAAAACCAATTAGCGATCGCACCTAGTGGCTTCCTACAGTCAGCCTGGCTCTGATTACCAAGTCTGTCACGACCGGTTTTTCAATAAAAATATTTATTGAGAAAACCAATCTTTAAGTCCCAGTATAGGAAAAGTCATCCTTTCTGGTAGACAAAAGCTTGATAAGCAGAGAACTAGTAGCATCAAATATATTACAGGGTTGAGCTGATGTTGCTCAACAATTTATTAGAGACTCGCCAATATTGTACATATGGGCGGATATGACACAGTGGTGGGGTGGCATGCTACTAGCTCGAGGGAAAAGTAGTGGTGGATAACTTGATGTCTACTGGCAGTACATCGAGCGTCGAGGTGAGGCTCGGTGAATTTATTCGGGGTTGCGGAAGCGGATAATACAATGATCAAGACAGGATCGCACTGGACTGACTGGGACTCCTCTAGGCGTCGGACTCGCTATCAAACTCGTCATCCAAGAGATCGCCTTCATCAGCATCTGGCAAAATCAACAAGCCAGGTGAGTACTTGAAAGTACTCGCAAGGCAGTTCGAACAAAAGATACAATCAATGAATGCATGAATGCAACATGAATAAAGGATGATGCTCATAACAATGGTAAGAATTTCAGGACTTGATAGATAAAAATAAATAGCTGAAAAACCGATCGTTTGTCTGGAGCGACGCCTCGAAAGGTAAATAAATAAAATGCATGCCGCAGTCGGGCGTCTAAGAGACATCACATAAAGGGCTTAAAAATAAATGCCACAGTCGGACGTCTGGGCGACATCACATAAAGGGCTTTAAAAGAAATGCCACAGTCGGACGTCTGGGCGACATCATAGACAGGGCTTTTAAAAGAAAGGCCACAGTCGGACGTCTGGGCGACATCACAGACAGGGCTTTAAAAGAA
>NC_041389.1:66803322-66828345 GCF_002162155.2 Triticum dicoccoides
AGAAATACCACCGTCGGACGTATGAGCGACATCACAGACAGGGCTTTAAAAGAAATACCACCGTCGGACATCTGAGCGACATCACAGACAGGGCTTTAAAAGAAATACCACCGTCGGACGTCGGGGCGACATCACAGATAGGGCTTATAACAAAAGTAAATAACAGGTCCACCACCGTCGGACGTCTGAGCGACATCGCAGACAGGGCTTATAATAAAAGTAAATAACAATTAGTCCATGCACAAGAATAATCTTTTAACCGGATTTATCACACATAAATCCCACCGGAGTTTTGTCACTGAGGCTGATACCTGACAAGATAAGATAGTTATAGTACTCGAACAAAGTACACGATAATCGAAAGGTTGAGACTCTGCAGAGTTTGGAAGAACTGAACATAGCCAACGGATTTCCGTAGTCATGAAGGACTAGTTCCGTTTATGGTTTTTTGGTAGAAACACATTTAACTAGTACACACCCATTTCACCTCACGTTGCCAGGAATCACCCTGGCCAACGTCCAAGAAAAACTTTGAGACGGGGAGGCCACAACCTCGAATAGCATGGGATCAAATTTCTTTACGCGCGCTCTAAGGGGTGCCCCCCTCTCGGTCCCAACCAGAAACACCCATGCCCCCTGACCGGATGACAGGCTTTAATCCAGGGCCATGGAACCCTCATTCGGCCTCTCCACTTGGTGTGTACCAGGAAAACGATTTGCAACTTACTATGCCATATTCCTTTCGGAAAACATGTGACAGTATAGGGTGGAATGAATGGGAATGTGAATTGTGTCATGACGACACGGAAGTCAAATAATCCGGCATAAGACTGGCATGTCACAACACTGCCATCTTACCCATCCTCATACCAACACATGGCTTTGCAAATATGTATCCAACAACATAATGCTTTCCGAAAACATATTTTTCCGATTATATGCATGAGATATATCATGCAAGGTTGATGTTCATAAACATGCCATGACTATACTAAAATGCAAACATGCAACAACACTCATCATATCAAGAGTTCAAACATGCTTGCCTGGTTCGGAGTAGTCGGAGTCTAACTGTGCGAAGTTTGCCGCTCCGTCACCTCCTCCGGTATCTACGGTATAAAGAAAATACGCACGTAACGTAAATACCGTGAGTGTACAGAAAAGTGTTCCAAATATTTTTCAAATAAATATGATAAAAAACTAGACAAAAATCTAAATAGAACAAAAGAAGAATCACTCAAAATTTTCCTTCTGTTAAAAAGTTATAAGTGTTTTAACCCAAGGACTCATCTGTAATGAAACAGAAAACTTCCAGGGGGTTCTGCGGAAAAGTACAGATAACGTTTTGTTTAAGTAAAATAAAAACAACGGCTGTGAGGCTGACAGGCGGGCCCCACCTGTCGGGTTTGAAAGCTCAAACAGAGGAACAGAGCACGACGGCGCCCGAGAGGTGCGGTGGTCGCCAGCGGCGATCCACGGTGAGGCAAGGTGATCGGAGTGTACCTTCGAGATCAGTGCACCGTTCCGCGTCTGTGGGTGGTGGTGGTGGTCGCCAGCGAGCACTGTGTCGACAGCGGCCCTAGCTCCGGCGGACGGCGGTTCGGGCAGTCGTGGGTCTCGTCGGAGGATGCTGCGGAGATGAAATTAAGGAGGGGGTTAGACTTGCGGTAGCACGGTTGGTCGTTGACGTGATTAGGGCGCCGAAGATGGCCTCACCGGAGTGAATCGTGGTGGAGGCCGAGGCGGAATGGGGCGGCCGGAGCTGGGGAAGAGGACCTCCTCGGGGTCCCCTTGGTGGCCTGGCAGGGTGCTGGTGAGGTGCAAAGGGGGTGTGTGCTCGAGGGCGAGCTCGGGAGCCCTTTATATAGGCGGTCCGAGGCGGTGGCCGAGAACGGGATTCTCCGGCGAAGTTTACGGTGGCGCAGGGCATTGGTCGGGGTGGTTTAGAGGTTGAGCACCGTCGTGCGGGTCCACTGACTCCATTTTGGTGCTAAGCGCGTCGGGATACGGAGGTTTAGGGGGAGCTCGACGGAACGGGGCTGCGCGGGCCCGTCGGTGGCAGGGAGCGCGCTCTGCGCGTGCCGCGCCACGACGACGGCGCTGCATGCATGCGCTGGCAAGGAGGTGGCCACGCGGAGCCACCAGGTCGCTCGGGTGGCGCCGAATGGCGTTGAGCCGCCGTTCTGCTTTCTGTCGGCCGCTACGGCGCTACGGCCGCCGCAGGACACGTCGGCGCAGGCGGGCCCGGGCGCCACTGATGCCAGGAAGGCGCCAAGTGCGCGTGCGGGGTGCTGTCCAGGGGGAAGGGGCCTTGCGCAACGTGCCAGAGTGCACTATCGACGCGTGACTGTGTTCTGACTAAGGAAAAAGACACTGAATGTTTGAATTTTTCTGAATGTGGCTAGAACAGTGCATGCAAGGTGTTCGACAGAATGTTCCAGGTATGTAGGGATCTTTCCTTGAGCTGGTTTTTGGTGGAGGGGCCTCTCATTGCACCTAGAGGCTGCCTGAATATTTGTGGAATTTTTGGAGAGGTATAGATATGAATTTCACCAAATTTGGCAAATCTGGTCCAAACTTGCAGTGGGTGTAATTTGAAAAATTTGAACAGGAGAAGAGTGGATCAAGATGGTTCTGGGTTGTGGGTTCAAGGGACTATCCAGGGGTGTTGAGTTGAGATCAAAAATCAAGAGCATTAGGGTACTTGCTTTGTAATCCACCTAGGTTCAAAAGAGAAGACAGAATTATTTTGGGAGGAGAAATAATTGGAATAAAATCCCAAAAATGGATTTTATTAGTTTGGACAGAATGATAGGGTTGAACTAAAGTGGGAGGAAAGGTTTTGGGAAAATTTTACCATGGGTGGCATGGCAAAAATTTGGAAGGGATCAAAACCAAATAAAGACCCAAAACAAAAAGGGGCTTTTCATTTCAAATGAAACCAAAACCAGAAAAAGGATTTTTGAGAGGGCAAACTTAGAAGATGGTTTTTAGGAAGGGTTTTAAATGACCTTCTTTCAAACCAAGCAAGGCTCTCTTGAAAAACAAACCACCAAAATTTTGGAGTGTCACAGCACCTACCCCCTTAGGAAAAATCTCGTCCCCGAGATTTCAGCTGATCCTTAAACAGGTGTGGGTGCTCTGTTCGAAGAAAATCCTCGCTCTCCCAAGTTGCTTCGTTCTCGGTGTGATTGCTCCATTGAACTCTGAAAAACTTAATGGTTTTCTGTCGGGTCCTCCTCTCAGATTCTTCCAATATTTTTATCGGGTGCTCCCGATAAGTGAGGTCTGGTTGCACGTCAATATACTCATGTGAAACTTGCTTCTCCTAGGTTGCTTATGTATTTTCTCAACTGCGAGATGTGAAACACGTTGTGGATACTGGATAAGTCTCCGGGCAGGTCCAGCTGGTAGGCTACCTTGCCTTGCCGGGCCACTATATGAAATGGTCCGATGAATCTTGGTGCTAGTTTCCCTTTAATCTTGAATCGTTGCAGACCCTTCATAGGAGAAACTCTCAGGTATACCAATTCTCCGGGTTCAAAACTGATTTCCCGATGCTTTCGGTCGTAATAACTCTTTTGTCGACTTTGAGCTGTTTTGAGTCGTTCTCTAATCGTCTTAACTTTCTCCTCGGCCTCTCTGAGCATATCTGGGCCAAAAATATGGTTGTCTCCTCTCTCTGACCAATTTAGTGGGGTACGAAATCTTCTCCCATATAGAGCTTCAAAGGGTGCCATTTGTAAGCTGGCTTGATAGCTGTTGTTGTATGCGAATTCTGCATATGGCAAACTTTCTTCCCAACTGTTCTCGTAGGTGAGGACACAAGCTCTTAGCAGGTCTTCTAAGATTTGGTTTATGCATTCAGTTTGTCCATCGGTCTGGGGATGGTATGCGGTACTGAAGGCTAGTTGGGTTCCCAGTGCCTGTTGTAGGTGATCCCAGAATGCAGAGACGAACTGTGTGCCTCTATCGGAGATAATAGTCTTAGGGACTCCATGAAGGCAGACGATACGGGCAAGATAAAGTCTGGCTAGTCTCTGAGTGGTGTAAGTTGTTTTTACCGGAATAAAATGTGCCACCTTGGTTAATCTGTCGGTTATGACCCATATGGCATTGTTTCCGTGTTGTGATCGGGGTAGTCCAACGATAAAGTCCATTCCAATTTCGTCCCATTTCCACTCGGGTATCTTATTTGGCTGTAACAGTCCGGCTGGTTTTTGGTGCTCGGCCTTGATACGTTGACAAGAGTCACAGCATGCAATGAACGTGGCTATATCTCTCTTCATACCGTGCCACCACCTGAAGGTCTTTGTACATCTTTGTCCCTCCAAGATGAATTGAATACGGAGCTGTGTGACTTTCAGTTAATATCTGCTGTTTGAGGTCCTTGACATTTGGTATGCATAGCCTTTCTCCGTACCACAATATTCCCTGCTCATCTATGTTGAATTCTGAGGTTTTTCCCAAACTCACTTTTCTTTTTATGCCCTCAATGCTGGGGTGTCCGTGCTGGGCTACCTTGATACTTTCCATTAGTGTAGGTTGTAGCTCTATATTCGACACACTGCCTTCGGTAACCATCATTAGATTGAGTCAGGCAAATTCTTGTTGAAATTCTGGCCTCATTTTTGGGATATTGTCATTGTCTGTGCTGGGATTTCGACTAAGTGCATCTGCCACAACATTTGCTTTTCCGAGATGATAGTGGATTCCAACATCATAGTCTTTCACCAATTCTAACCAGCGTCGTTACCGTAAATTTAACTCTGGTTGTGTGAAAATATACTTAAGACTCTTATGGTCTGTGTATATCTCGCAACGATTCCCAAGTAGGAAGTGTCTCCATTCCTTGAGTGCATGGATGACTGCTGCCAATTCCAAGTCATGAGTGGGATAATTTTCCTCATGCTTGCGTAGTTGTCTGAAGACATACGCAACTACCTTGCCTTCTTGCATTAATACGCATCCGAGGCCTTTCCGGGATGCGTCACAATATACCTCAAAGTTCTTGTGTATATCTGGCACAATTAGCACTGGTGCCGTTGTTAATTTTCTTTTTAGCTCTTGGAAGCTTTTCTCACATGCTTCTGTCCATTCAAATTTCTTGCCTTTCTTGAGCAATTGTGTCATGGGCTTTGCTATAGTGGAGAATCCTTCAATAAATCTCCGATAGTAGCCTGCCATTCCCAAGAAACTCCGTATGTCCGTTACGTTAGCTGGCGGTTTCCAGCCAAGTACGGCCTTGACTTTTTCCGGATCTACTGCAATACCTTCTTGGGTTAGCACGTGGCCCAGAAAACCCACTTGCCTTAGCCAAAACTCACATTTGCTGAATTTGGCGTACAGTTGATGTTTCCTGAGTTCTCCGAGTACAGTCCTGAGATGTTCAACGTGCTCTTCTGTTGTTTTGGAATATATCAGAATATCATCGATGAACACCACAACAAACTTGTCCATATACTTCATAAATACTTTGTTCATGAGGTGAACAAAATATGCGGGGGCGTTGGTTAGCCCAAAAGGCATTACGGTGACCTCACACAACCCATATCTGGAGGTAAATGCGGTCTTGGGAATATCTTCTGTTCGTACTTTTAACTGGTGGTATCCCGATCTCAAATCAATTTTCGAGAAGACTTTGGCCTGTGCGAGCTGATTGAATAAATCATTTATTCGGGGCATTGGGTATTTGTTCTTGATTGTGACCATGTTGAGAGCTCGAAAATCAATACATAACCTCATTGTTCCATCCTTCTTCTTGGCAAATAAAATTGGAGAACCCCAAGGTGAGGAGCTGGCTCGTATGTGTCCTTTCTCCAATAATTCTTTTATTTGCTTCTTCAACTCTACCAATTCGGATGGTGCCATTCTGTAAGGTTTCTTGTAGATAGGAGTGGTTCCAGGTGCTAGCTCAATGCTGAATTCTATCTCTCGGTCTGGTGGCATGCCTGGTAGTTCTTCTAGAAATGCATCTGGAAATTCACATACCACTGGAACCTTGTTCAGCTTAGAAACGTCCACCTTGTTTAATCTAGGTTGCCTAGGTATTTGTCTCTCTCTGGCTGAAACTTTTATTTTCTTCCCTTGATGGTGGGTGAGGATCACGGTACGGTTGAAGCAGTCAATAAAACCTTTGTTGGTTGTCAACCAATCCATTCCTAGGATGACATCCAGTCCTTTGCTCTCCAGTACAATAAGGTTGGCGTAAAAATTCAATCCTTCAAATTCAATAACCACACCTTGACAGTAATTCTGGGTCACTTGCTTAATTCCAGGGGACTTGACTATCATTGATTTTCCCAAGGGAAGCATCGAAAAATTATTTCGCAAAGCAAAACTTTTTGAAACGAATGAGTGAGAAGCTCCAGAATCAAACAAAACCATGGCAGGTATTGTGTTGACTGGGTACGTACCGAGTACGTTCTGTGCTTCCTCTCGGGTCACGTGGTTCAAGTGACCTTTCCGGTGGTTGTTGTTGGGGTTGAAATTGCTTCGCTTTGGTGCAGAATTATTTCCACCATTATTGAGCTTCGGGTTTGAGTTCCTTGGCTTGGGACACTTCTTGGCATAGTGCCCTTCTTCTCCACAAGCATAACAGGTAACGCATGGGCGATAGGTGAATTCCTTGTCCCTTGCATGGAAATTCCTGGTTGGACGTGAATTATTCACCGGGGTTTTGTGTGAATCCCCCTTCTGAAATTCCTTCTTGCTCCTGTGATTGCGAGAAAAATTAGTCTGGTCCCTTTTCCGTTTGCGGATATCTTCCAGGCTACGTCGCTCATTTTCCAGGGTAATGGCCTTATCCACCAGTGTTTTAAAATCTGGAAAGGTGTGCACAATTAGCTGGCACTTAAGGGCGGGTGCCAGGCCTTCCAAGAATTTTTCCATCTTCTTGCTCTCGGTCATGTGCTCTTTGCTTGAGTTCATCAAATTCCTTCTTCGTGATTTTCATGACGCTCTTAGGAATGTGTGCCCCATGAAAACCTTCCTTGAAAATTTCCCAGGTGATTTCATTTTCGTTGGGGTGCATGTGCAGGAAGTTTTCCCACCATGACGCAGCTGCACCTGTGAGATAATGTGGTGCATACAGTACTTTTTCACGGTCGGAACACTGTGCGATAATTAATTTTCTCTCCATGTCTCGAAGCCAGTCTTCGGCCTCAAAAGGCTTGTCAGTATGAGAAAATGTTGGAGGACGCGTCTTTTGTAACTCAGATAATTTGGATTGCGGTTGATACTGACCACGGTTACTTCCCATATTGATGAATTGGTTCATCATTTCCTGGTGTTGCTGCTGACTATGTTTATACAAACGACAAACTTGCGTAAAAGCTGTTTCACTGTCCTGTTGACTTGTCTGACCCTGAGTGAAATTCTGGTTCTGCGGTGTGCCAAAATTTTCTTCTGGCTGGGTTGGCATGGAGCGCGTCCAAGGACGAGACATCTTTCACTCTAGGGATATATTTTGTGAACTCGTAAGACAAGAAGAAGAGTCGCGAAAGTCACTAAAATCACACATAAAGCACATTTTTAAATCCCAGGGTAGTTTTGGAAACATACGATTGCGTGCGGAGAAGGACTAGTGCATATCTCACATGCGGGCATAATTATACATTACATCACTCAGGATATGCGTACATAATCCTGACATGTTATTTAAACTAGTGCGCTCCTCCAGATCCTACATGATGCGCAAACAGGCTACTTCTCACAACCTAAGTACATAAAAACATATTACACAAGTTGATGCATCGCATGGCGTCTATACGCACTTAGTCGGAGACGGTGAGGATCTCCCTTGGCCTACCGAGGGTGAGACGTAGAGACGCTGGGGAATCAACCTCCTCCTCGCTAATAGGTTCCAGACGAGAAATGTTGTGCTGGGCTGATGGAGCAGGTGCCTTAGACGGAATAACACGAATACGAGTGGGTGGAATAGGTGGGGTAGCACGTATGGGAGTGGGCGTAACAAGTGGTGCAGAGCGGACGGGAGTGGGTGCAATAGCCTGGTTAAATTCCTCTGTGGTAGGCAGACGACGAGCAGTGACAAGTATGGTAGGTGAGTGAGATGCTGTGGATGACACAAAAGTCAGTGGTGGAGCGGTGTGCAGGAGTTCCCTCCTGTTAGCAGCACAGCCATGAACTGAGTCCATGCGTGCAGCTACGAGGTCATCCACCATACAGTCGAATGCTGCCTCCAGGGCTCGGAGGTACTCGACAAGCATCTCAAAGGCTTCGTCTCGCTCTCCTCTGGGGCAAGAGAAAGAGTAGTGACAGGTGTAAGGCACATGGCATGGAAGGTAGCAGTAGCGACGGGTCTTCATTGCCGGAAGGACATCCCGAAGACGGGCTATCGTCTCGCGGGCAGCCATCTGCATAGCATGCCTTTCTGTAGGCATGGCTCTCCCCACAAATCGGAGACGGCATACTTCAGCATGGCCTCCCCTGAATTGCACCGCGGCCTGGTGCATAGTCAGACTGTCGTTGATCTTGTGTGGATAAAGCGTGAAGACTGGGCGCACAGATGGCCCCATCGCGACCTGAACAATGAAGGAGAGGAGTTTGACGAACCCCTCAGGCACGTTGGCGAACATCTGAGACTCGCAGCCGTTGCCGGCCATCTACAAAAGTAGGCAAAAATTCTAAGTGGTCAGATCATAAATTTTATGCTGACTGTCAGAAAATGACTACATTTGTAAAAACATGAATAACTCTACCCTGCTAAAAACCAATTAGCGATCGCACCTAGTGGCTTCCTACAGTCAGCCTGGCTCTGGTTACCAAGTCTGTCACGACCGGTTTTTCAATAAAAATATTTATTGAGAAAACCAATCTTTAAGTCCCAGTATAGGAAAAGTCATCCTTTCTGGTAGACAAAAGCTTGATAAGCAAAGAACCGGTAGCATCAAATATATTACAGGGTTGAGCTGATGTTGCTCAACAATTTATTACAGACTCGCCAATATTGTACATATGGGTGGATATGACACAGTGGTGGGGTGGCATGCTACTAGCTCGAGGGAAAAGTAGTGGTGGATAACTTGACGTCTACTGGCAGTACATCGAGCGTCGAGGTGAGGCTCGATGAATTTATTCGGGGTTGCGGAAGCGGATAATACAATGATCAAGACAGGATCGCACTGGACTGACTGGGACTCCTCTAGGCATCGGACTCGCTATCAAACTCGTCATCCAAGAGATCGCCTTCATCAGCATCTGGCCAAATCAACAAGCCAGGTGAGTACTTGAAAGTACTCGCAAGACAGTTCGGACAAAAGATACAATCAATGAATGCATGAATGCGTCATGAATAAAGGATGATGCTCATAACAATGGTAAGAATTTCAGGACTTGATAGATAAAAATAAATAGCTGAAAAACCGATCGGTTGTCTGGAGCGACGCCTCGAAAGGTAAATAAATAAAATGCATGCCGCAGTCGGGCGTCTAAGCGACACCACATAAAGGGCTTAAAAATAAATGCCACAGTCGGACGTCTGGGTGACATCACATAAAGGGCTTTAAAAGAAATACCACCGTCGGATGTCTCGGCGACATCACAGACAGGGCTTATAACAAAAGTAAATAACAAGTCCGCCACCGTCGGACGTCTGAGCGACATCGCAGACAGGGCTTATAATAAAAGTAAATAACAATTAGTCCATCCACAAGAATAATCTTTTAACCGGATTTATCACACATAAATCCCACCGGAGTTTTGTCACTGAGGCTGATACCTGACAAGATAAGATAGTTATAGTACTCGAACAAAGTACAAGATAATCGAAAGGTTGAGACTCTGCAGAGTTTGGAAGAACTGAACACAGCCAACGGATTTCCGTAGTCACGAAGGACTAGTTCCGTTTATGGTTTTTCGGTAGAAACACATTTAACTAGTACACACCCATTTCACCTCACGTTGCCAGGAATCACCCTGGCCAACGTCCAAGAAAAACTTTGAGACGGGGAGGCCACAACCTCGAATAGCATGGGATCAAATTTCTTTACGCGCGCTCTAAGGGGTGCCCCCCTCTCGGTCCCAACCGGAAACACCCATGCCCCCTGACCGGATGACAGGCTTTAATCCAGGGCCATGGAACCCTCATCCCGGCCTCTCCACTTGGTGTGTACCAGGAAAACAATTTGCAACTTACTATGCCATATTCCTTTCGGAAAACATGTGACAGTATAGGGTGGAATGAATGGGAATGTGAATGGTGTCATGACGACACGGAAGTCAAATAATCCGGCATAAGACTGGCATGTCACAACACTGCCATCTTACCCATCCTCATACCCAACACATGGCTTTGCAAATATGTATCCAACAACATAATGCTTTCCGAAAACATATTTTTCCGATTATATGCATGAGATATATCATGCAAGGTTGATGTTCATAAACATGCCATGACTATACTAAAATGCAAACATGCAACAACACTCATCATATCAAGAGTTCAAACATGCTTGCCTGGTTCGGAGTAGTCGGAGTCTAACTGTGCGAAGTTTGCCGCTCCGTCACCTCCTCCGGTATCTACGGTATAAAGAAAATACGCACGTAACATAAATACCGTGAGTGTAAAGAAAAGTGTTCCAAATATTTTCAAATAAATATGATAAAAAACTAGACAAAAATCTAAAGAGAACAGAAGAAGAATCACTCAAAATTTTCCTTCTGTTAAAAAGTTATAAGTGTTTTAACCCAAGGACTCATCTGTAATGAAACAGAAAACTTCTAGGGGGTTCTGCGGAAAAGTACAGATAACGTTTCGTTTAAGTAAAATAAAAACAACGGCTGTGAGGCTGATAGGCGGGCCCCACCTGTCGGGTTTGAAAGCTCAAACAGAGGAACAGAGCGCGACGGCGCCCGAGAGGTGCGGTGGTCGCCGGCGGCGATCCACGGCGAGGCAAGGTGATCGGAGTGTACCTTTGAGATCAGTGCACCATTCCGCGTCTGTGGGTGGTGGTGGTGGTCGCCGGCGAGCATTGTGTCGACGGCGGCCCTAGCTCTGGCGCATGGCGGTTCGGGCAGTCGTGGGTCTCGTCGGAGGGTGCTGCGGAGATGAAATTGAGGAGGGGGTTAGACTTGCGGTAGCACGGGGGGCTCGTTGACGTGATTAGGGCGCCGGAGATGGCCTCACCGGAGTGAAGCGTGGTGGAGGCCGAGGCGGAACGGGGCGGCCGGAGCTGGGGAAGAGGACCTCCTCGGGGTCCCCTTGGTGGCCTGGCAGGGTGCTGGTGAGGTGCAAAGGGGGTGGGTGCTCGAGGGCGAGCTCGGGAGCCCTTTATATAGGCGGTCCGAGGCGGTGGCCGAGAACGGGATTCTCCGGCGAAGTTTACGGCGGCACAGGGCATTGGTCGGGGAGGTTTAGAGGTTGAGCGCCGTCGTGCGGGTCCACTGACTCCATTTTGTTGCTAAGCGCGTCGAGATACGGAGGTTTAGGGGGAGCTCGACGGAACGGGGCTGCGCGGGCTCGTCGGCGGCAGGGAGCGCGCTCTGCGCGTGCCGCGCCACGGCGATGGCGCTGCATGCGTGCGCTGGCAAGGAGGTGGCCACGCGGAGCCACCAGGTCGCTCGGGTGGCGCCGAACGGCGTTGAGCCGCCGTTCTGCTTTCTGTCGGCCGCTACGGCGCTATGGCCGCCGCAGGACACGCCGGCGCAGGCGGGCCAGGGCGCCACCGACGCCAGGAAGGCGCCAAGTGCGTGTGCGGGGTGCTGTCCAGGGGGAAGGGGCCGTGCGCAATGTGCCAGAGTGCACTGTCGATGCGTGACTGAGTTCTGACGAAGGAAAAAGACACTGAATGTCTGAATTTTTCTAAATGTGGCTAGAACAATGCATGCAAGGTGTTCGACAGAATGTTCCAGGTATGTAGGGATTTTTCCTTGAGCTGGTTTTTGGTGGAGGGGCCTCTCATTGCACCTAGAGGCTGCCTGAATATTTGTGGAATTTTTGGAGAGGTATAGATATGAATTTCACCAAATTTGGCAAGTCTGGTCCAAACTTGAAGTGGGTGTAATTTGAAAATTTTGAACAGGAGAAGAGTGGATCAAGATGGTTCTGGGTTGTGGGTTCAAGGGACTATCCAGGGGTGTTGAGTTGAGATCAAAAATCAAGAGCATTAGGGTACTTGCTTTGTAATCCACCTAGGTTCAAAAGAGAAGACAGAATTATTTTGGGAGGAGAAATAATTGGAATAAAATCCCAAAAATGGATTTTATTAGTTTGGACAGAATGATAGGGTTGAACTAAAGTGGGAGGAAAGGTTTTGGGAAAATTTTACCATGGGTGGCATGGCAAAAATTTGGAAGGGATCAGAACCAAATAAAGACCCAAAACAAAAAGGGGCTTTTCATTTCAAATGAAACCAAAACCAGAAAAAGGTTTTTTGAGAGGGCAAACTTAGAAGATGGTTTTTAGGAAGGGTTTTAAATGACCTTCTTTCAAACCAAGCAAGGCTCTCTTGAAAAACAAACCACCAAAATTTTGGAGTGTCACAGCGCACAGAAGGAAATACCCAGGTGGAATCTATTTACGATCGTTATACCTGTTTTATCTTTCTGTACATAGCTTGCCCCTTGATAGGATATGTCAAATAATCCTATTTATCTCCGCTTCATGCATTCATTGTAAACATACGCTTAAACATATTATTCATCAATGGGAGATCATAGATAGCGTCAGTTTATTATTCTTATCTGAGCATTTTTTCTTACAAATGCCTATTGGATTTTGCATCCGTACACTTTGGTGCGTTTAGTTTGCCAGGGGCTTCTTATGGCGCCCCATAATACTTCAACACAAGTCCAAACACTTTCAACAGTGCGGCACCCCGAACTTATAGCATTATATGCATCAGCTCCGAATCATGTCTTGTGTCTACAGTTGGGATAGCCCGGCTCCCTTCTTTTGGTGCCTTACGTTCCATTATATCGGCTAAGGTAGCGCAGGGAGAACTACTGCGATTGTGTCCCGGTTCTTTCGGACGAGCACCTCAGTAGAGAAAGCCGAAAACTGACCGGCATGATGTGGTGAGAGCTGGTCCCTGTTCGAGAGGTCTTAAAATCCTTAAAGATTTTTCCGCTTTAGGCGATAATTCGGCTTCGTCCGATCTAGGCGTGTATAGCGTCCCAATTCGGCCTTCTGGATTCTAGGGGCTTCGCCAAAATTTAAAATTGTAGACTTCTATGCCTAAGTGAAGGTTATAAAGCCGCATAGTCTGATTTCCTTGTTCGCTGCACTGGACACCTCCTTAAGGGACCAAACATTTGGATAAAGAGTGTCTGGGTTATCCACGAACACCCCAGTACTAGTTACATGGGGGCGGAAGCCGACGACTGGCCTACTTTCAGAATTTGATAAACAGCCGCATACAAGGTAATATTTTAAATAACAAAAGCGCTACATAGCGCAAGTAACTTCGTCCTTAAAATACAAACATGACAGAAGTGAATTCATTCTAAAATTGTATCCTTGGTACATTCATCGGCCATGAGGCGAGCGCCCTTCATAACGCCATCATAATACTTCTCCGAAATGCGATGCGGCTTGCCCATCGGCGGCCCGTCCTTCACCAGCTTCTCCGCATCCAGCTTGCCCCAATGCACCTTCGCACGGGCAAAGGCCCGGCGGGCACCCTCAATGCAAACGGATCGCTTGATGACTTCCAGTCATGGACAAGCATTCACCATCCGCTTGATCAGGCTGAAGTAGCTAGTGGGCAGGGGCTCACCAGGCCACATCCGGACTATGACATCCTTCATAGCCCCTTCGGCCGCCCTGTGGAGTTCGACCAACTGCTTCAGTTGGTCACTCAGAGGCGTTGGATGTTCGGCCCCGGCATACTGGGACCAGAATAGCTTCTCCGTTGAGCTCCCCTCCTGAGCACGGTAGAACTCTGCGGCGTCTGATACGCTGCGTGGCAGATCTGCGAATGCCCCTGGAGAGCTCTGGACTCGTGTAAGTAAAAGAAACGCCTCCTCCACATGTTTGCTTTGCATAAAGAATTTCTTACCCGCTGTTATCTTTTTAGCCTCCTGGATTTCCTGTTGTGCCTTCTCGGCTTCGGCCTTGGCGTCTTTTATACCTACAAGGGCCTTCGCAAGCTCGGCCTCTTTCGCCTTAAGCTCCTGCTCCACGGACTCGAACTTCTTGCCGAGCTCCTGGAGCTCTTCTTGTACTTCGCCCACTCGGGCTTCTTGCTTTTTGCGCTCCTTGCGTTCCAAGGCCGCTTTGTGTTCGGCCTTGGACAACGCTTTCTTAAGAGACGCCACTTCGGTGGTGGCCTCTGTTACCAAATCACGACGCCTCGTCGTTAGAGTAACCAATTTTATCTATACTTTACTATATGAGAGAGGGGAATCATTCACCTTTGCTCTCCTCGAGCTGCCTCCTCGTGAGGTCGAGCTCTCCCTGAGCCCACTCCAAGTCCTTCTTTAGGCCGGCGATTTCGGCCGTACGGCCAGCAGTGGCCAGCAGCACAGCCTGTTTATTTATATTCAAACATACTGTTAGACTCCTGCGGATTATAATTGACCCTCCGTTTGGTTTTTCCTTCCGAACACCAAACATAGTATCAGGGGCTACTACCTATCGGGTGGTAATTTCACACATTTTTATTACTTACCTCAAAGCCTGTCAGGAGGCTGGTGCAGGCTTTGGTAAGTCCGCTCTTGGCGAACGAAACCTTCTGAATCACCGCACTCATAAGAGTCCGGTGCTCTACATCTATGGAAGCGCCACGAAGCACTTCCAGCAGACAATCCGGCGCCTCGGGCGCAACGGAAGTCCTCGATACAGACGGCCCTCCCTCCCTAATGAGGGGCTGCCCACCTGAGTCCGGAACTACTGAAGGCTCCGGAACAGTGTTCGGCTGAGAGTCCTGCTTACCGCAGCTCTCAGCAACACGATCCGCGGGGACCTTGAACCCCGCGTGTCCGACGTTTGGAATGCCGCCTTGGGGCGCCTCCAGATCCACCTCCCCCCGCTCGGGGAGCCTTTGGGACAACACCTTCGTGTCATCCGCAGGCCGAGGAGAAGTGGCCGTCGGGAGTGAGTTCATTGCTGACTCACTCAAGGACCCGTCCGAAGACGACACCTCGGGATGGGCCCTGGCCGGACGGCATACAAGTTTGGCGTTATAATAAAACTATGAAGCAAAATTATGATGGAGTGCGGATACTTACGATCGCACTACGGGCTTCTTCCTGGGCAGCCACCCCTCCTCGCTATCGGCGGCGGTGGCGGAGTAGTCCGGAAGGGACCCCTTTCCCTTCTTGGACGTCCCAGCCTCCCCCTCCGGGGCGGCCTTCCTCTTTTTCTTCCCCCCAATACGGGGAGGTGGATTTTCTTCTTGTTTCCCCCCGCCTCAGCGGGAGGAATCTGCCTCGTCGTCATCGGACGACGAGGATATGACAGCCGTGCGCCGGGGGCCTCTCCTGGTCCCCTGGTCCGCCCTCTCAGGCCCCTCGTCCTTTCCGGATGGGACGGCCTCCTCTTCTTCTTCTTCTTCCCCTTCGGGGCAGGAGTGCGCCTCATCGTCTTTGGACGAGGCTTGCGCAACCTTACGCCGGAGACCCTTTCGGGTCCCCGGGGCCTTCTTATCGGCCTTCTTCTCCGGCCCCTTATATGGCGCCGGGACCAGCATCTTCGTCAGGAGATCATTAGCTGGGCCTTCCAGCAACGGAGCCGGACAGTCAATCTGCTCCACTGTCTCCACATAATCCTGAATAAATATGCACAATTACTTAAGGCTCCCCCATGAATATATTGGGAAGAACCAAATCCGGTGGCAGCCTGAGAACTCACCTGAATAGGATGTCGCGCGGCATGGAGCCCACGGTCCTCGGATATGGGAGGAGGTACTTAGGAGGCCTTGAACAACGCCTTCTACGCGTTTTTGTGCTTCATGCAGTAGAGCTTCTGAAGCGTTTGGTGTTCGGCCGGGACGAACTCCCACAGATTGAATGCCCTCCTTTGGCACGGCAGAATCCGGCGAATGAGCATGACCTAGATCACGTTGATAAGCTTGATGTTCTTGTCCTTCATGCCCTTGATGCAGTTTATGAGGCCGGTCAGCTCTGTAGATTCGCCCCAAGACAGGCCCTTCTGTTCCCAGGAAGTGAGCCACATGGGGGTTCCGGATCAGAACTCGGGGGGCGCTGCCCAATTGGCGTCGCGCGGCTCGGTGATGTAGAACCACCACGACTGCCACCCTTTTACGGTTTCTGCAAAGGAGTCGTCAAGCCAGGTGATCTTAGGCTTCTTGCCCACCATGGCTCCTACGCACTCCGCTTGCTGGCCGCTCACAATCTTCAGCTTCACGCAGAAGATTTGCAGCCACAAGCCGAAATGGGGCTTGATGCGGAGGAAAGCCTCGCATACGACGATGAACGCTAAGATGTTGAGGATGAAGTTCGGGGCTAGATCATGGAAATCTAGCCCGTAGTAGAACATGAGCCCGCGGACGAAGGGGTGGAGTGGAAACCCCAGTCCACGGACGAAGTGGGCAAGAAACACGACCCTCTCGTGGGGTCTTGGAGTTGGAATGACCTGCCTGTCGTCTGGTAGCCGATGCGCTATGTCTGCGGCCAAATATCCGGCCGCCCGAAGACTTGCGATGTTCTTCTCCTTCACGGTGGAATCCACCCACTTACCTGCTGCTCCGGACATGTTTAACTGTGCAGAGAAGACTTGGGACTAGGGTGCTGGAGCTCGAGGAGGCAAGAGTGGGCAAAGGAGGAAGAAGGCGTGGGTAAGAATGGGAAACTCTTATCCCTTTATAGAGGCGACGAAAGCGGTGCGCCTCCCCACTAGCCTGTTGAGAATCGCTTACTTCCCAAGCGCCACGATTGATGGCACGGTGGGATTACCCATACCCGTATTGATGAGAATCCCGTGATAAGGGGACACGATCTCTGCTTTAACAAGACATGTCAAGGAAACCGCCTTGCAATACACGTTGTGGCTGGTTGTGGAAAAACGGTTCAAATAAAGACCTGGCCGTAGTGGCATATCACGTCGTCTAAAAGTTGTCAGCTGAAGTATCATTCTCTCTACGGTGGTATGTGAAGATCATTTTGCAGATTCAGACACGGTCTACGTGTTCGATAATAACCTTGGAGTATTCGGAAGGAGGAACCCGCCTTGCAATGCCGAAGACAAGACTGCACGCCGGACTCATCGTCATTGAATCCTGGTTCAGGGGCTACTGAGGGAGTCCTGGATTAGGGGGTATTCGGACAGCCAGACTATATACATCGTCCGGACTATTGAAGCGTGAAGATACAAGACTGAAGACTTCGGCCCGTGTCCGGATGGGACTCTCCTTCGCGTGGAAGGCAAGCTTGGCGATACGGATATTATATTTCCTTCCTTGTAACCGACTCCATGTAAACCCTAGCTCTCTCCGATGTCTATATAAACCGGAGAGGATGGTCCTTAGAAGGCCAATCACAATTACAATCATACCATCATAGGCTAGCCTTAGGGTTTGGCCTCTACGATCTCGTGGTAGATCTACTCTTGTACTACTCATATCTTCAATATTAATCAAGCAGGAAGTAGGGTTTTACCTCCATCGAGAGGGCCCGAACCTAGGTAAACATTGTGTCCCTTGCTTCCTATTACCATCAGCCTAAGACACACAGATCGGGACCCCCTACCTGAGATCCGCCGGTTTTGACACCGACAGCCACCACCTCGGAAGCCGTGGTTACGACGGGAAGAGGTCCGTATGGGCCAAGGAGGACGCGGAAGCCGAGAGTCTGGGCATCCCAGACCCCTTGGCAGAGTTCACCGTCCCGGAGGAGCGTGACGTCCTTAGGGCCCGGCACCGTTGGGACCTAGTGAAGAAGGTTTTCGAGATGAACACGGTCACGACGGAGTTCATGAGACTGCTGGTAATTTTAGTTTCTGATCAATTTGACTGCATGTTAGTCATATTTGTAAATGATCCTTGTGCCTTTTGCAGAGAGAGTAGCACAGGATTGCGGCCGAAAGCGACTCACCGTCTGAGGCGTTGGCGAGGCCCAAGTGGGACACTCCATTCAACCGGGCGTTGAACATATTGAAAGGACTCTCGGTGGAGACTCAACCGTCGTATGGACGCATGCACGGTGTCGGAGACGGCGCCACGTGGAAGAAGTACTACCGTGAGACCACGGACGAGAGAAAGGAAAGACGGAGGTTAACTGAGAAAACATCGACAAGAAGGTTGAGATTGTGGTTGAGAAGAAATCATCTGAGACAGTCCCAACAGCGGTAGCTGCCGCAAAACAGGTGATTGCAGATATTTCTATTGTCTTGGTTTTGGCCGTTTTCAACTAGAGCAGCCAAAATCGAGAAAAAAATGCAGCGGACTTTCCCCTTGCTGACTTCTTTAGGAGCAGCTAGACTAGCGTTGCACCAGCACCTGCAGCTGCACCGGCTCCCGCACCTGCTCCTGCACCTGCTCCTGCACCGGCTCCTGCACCTACTCGCGCACCGGCTCCCGCACCAGCTACCGCACCGAATGTGCTCGGCGGTGCTTCGTCTTTGGCTGAGTTCGACGCCCTCACGGTATCTGTCACACCAGCCCTCTTCAATGAATGTATAATCTCCCGTTTCCGTTGCCTTTCGGATGTCTCACGTCGCAGACATGTCCTTGCAGGCCAAGGTAACCCTGTGCACCATATTGTACATCATTGGCAACCAGAAGGTGGACGTGGGGAAGGCGACAATAATGGAGCCGAAGGAACCATTTTTCCACAGCCGGGCGATCCCCCCGGACGTCTTTAATGTTTCCGTGGCCAGTGTCAAAACGGGCCACGAGAATTTGGCTCCTCTAGTACTAGGGGGATGACGATGAGACCCCGGGCGGCTTGGTGATTGCAATGGGTGGGTCCTATTGTGGCCAAAGAGTCTGCTTCGTCTGGAAGTGGCCGGGAGCACACCCACGAGCACGCAGTTAGGTATGAACATCAACACCCCACCTACTCAATTAGCGTCGGTTGTCGTGCTAGGTGATAGAGGACGGGGTGAGGAAGAGCCTCCATTAGTCGTTGCTGATGTCGCCATAGATGAGGATGAGGATGACGATGACACTCAACAGTATGTCAATACTGGCGCCTACTTAGGGTTTGAGCGTCATGAGTCGGTGCCTGAATTGTCGGCTCTGCAGTCTGAACGTATTATGAAGGACCTTCCGGTAGCAAAGAAGGCTAGGAAGAGGCCGAGGAAAGGCAACAAAGCTGCTTCTATGATCCAGCCGCCTCAGCAGCCTCAGATTCAAGACCGTATAGACATCCCTGGTGCGGCAAAATGGCATATCCGCGGTGAACCAATCCTACCTAAAGCAGCACTAGGGGCCAGATTTGGCGATCTAAGGAGACTTCATGACGATGTGTTGCGGATAAAGAAAGGCCTCATCACCTCGAAAAATCCAGGATACCCACTCTACGTGGTAAACGTGCCGCAACAATTGTCCTACGTCGATACATTCCCCACGGAGAAGTTCTTCCTTTAATTTGATTACATCTTCGACATGTTTCACTTGAAGAAGCTGGATTACGTTTGTCCGCCTTTATGCCTTGCACATGAACTACCTCATCGGTTTTGAGCAGATACCTTATATCTGTGTCGCTGACCCGTACTTCATGGATGAGGGCTTCTTGGCAGTCTGCACACAGCACTGTGAATACGCGAGGGACTACCTCGCCAATTTCATGCTCGCCAATAAGGACAAGGAGGTGATTCTCGTGCCTTATCATGCCCTGTAAGTCATCCACGCGGATATCCTTCTTTCGATTTCAATCATTCATTTGCATGGTGGAGGCTAATTAATTTGAGATGTACTTATTTTACGCAGCGGCGGGCGCGCCGTCCTCATCATCCTCTACCCCCGATACTCCCACGCTCTTTACTTGGACTCGTCGAAGAACATTAACAAAAAGGATTACACCCACATCAAGTCTGTTCTCGACAGTGCTATCTTTTACTACGGCTCACAGTGTGGACAGGTCAAGGACAAGAAGAAAACGGACGGCAGGCCCACCTTCAGCCATAAGACCGACTTCTGCTGCATCCAGCAACCGAATGATTCTCTTAATGATGGATTCTATGTCCTACACCACATGTTGGAGTACCGACGGGATCACCATAACCTTCACATGTCACCTAGATCCGGCGATGCCCATATTCTGCAATGGGCAAAGAAGTTAGGAGATATCGAGGATCATCGACTTCGAGCTGAGTTCTATCACATCCAGCGCGAACTTGCCCAAATCATTATGAAGGAGGTCGTCGAAAAAACAGGGATGTTCTACGAAGAAGGACAAATGTCGCGGGAAGACGTCCGAACACACGTACGTAGCCTCTCAGAGTCTCGACCTGAAGCCTTTCACTAAGCTCGGGGACTATCTCCTTGACATGGATGGATGGCACAGCATGTTGGAGTGATTGTCGATATATGACAATGTGTCCGTTTAGTCCATACTTTCTGTATGACAAAACTTTGAGTTATGCACGACGAAACTTTATTTGTGATGTAATTAAACCGTCCTCCTCGACTAGCGAAGATCACTCTAGTTAGGGCATTTTGGGTATGATGAACTTTGTTATTCATGTTTATGATATGTTGCTTCTATTTTTGCCAAGTCTGTCTCTTTCTGTTGCTCAATTATATATGTTGCATATCATTGACTCATGTGATGATGCAGGTGCATAGATCATCGATGGCGAAGAAGTGCTACGCCAGGAGTATACGACAAGTGGCCGGAGTGTCAGGCCCAGGTGTACCGGTTTTCGGTTTCCGAGCGACAGCCAGTAGTTAGTTTAGGTTCACGCTAATACGAGAGAGGGATACGAACTCATGTACTGCATAGTTTCGCTCTCACTCATAGTGATAGCTCTTCTCACGTATATCATTGTTTAGATGGATGACGATATAGTTGCAAGTAATCGAGACTTGTATCGCTAGTTTCGAGATGATGATGAGAGACCACTTTGTGTTGGATGATGATTATGATCATGACATGATTTGATGAGACTATTTCTATGTATATGCTATGATTACATTTGTATGTGTATGATATGCTAAAGATTATTGTATAAAGCCTATTCAAATACAAAACAAATATGCAAAAAAACAGAAACTAATAAAACTAGCAGTAGCGAGGGGAATAAAGTTAGCAGTAGCGCTCCCTTACTAGTAGTGCTTCCTGCTAAAAAGCGCTGCAAATATTAGCAGCAGTGCTCTGCACTAAAGCTCGCTACTGCTAGCCATGTATAGCAGTAGCGTGGGATGACAGGCGCTACTGCTATACGTTAGCTGTAGCGCCTTATCAGTAGCGCATCATCCCACGCTACTGATAGGCAAAATACCCGCGCTACTGCTAGGGTTTTCCCTAGTAGTGTGAATCTCGAGGGCGAGATTCATCTTAAGGGGGTAGGTTTTTAACATCCCAATTTTCAATTTGGATGTTATACATAGATCATCATATGCATATCATATTCATTCTTGCATTTTGTTCTGATCCTAGAAATCTTAAGCAATTCAAGGACCCAAGGAGAGAGTTGGAGGTTTCACAAAATTCATATTTGAATTTATTTTAAATTTGAAGAAAGGATCAATTTGATTTTATTATTTTTCTCTCCAATTATTTCCAATATCCAAAATAAATGAGAGAAGATAATATGACTTCTTCAAATTAAAATAAATATTGGAGAAAAAATTTTAAAATCAAATTATGATTTTATTGGCTATTTTATTTGAATTAGAAAAATATTGCATTTTCGAAAACAGCATCTTAGTCTAGAAAAATGTTCATCTTGTCCTAAATATTAGGTTTGGACGGTGAAAATTGTTTCTGGAAATTTTTTAAAAAATAAATATTTATTTTAGGAATTTTCTTTCAGGCAAAGTTTATTTAAAGAAAAAAAATCCCGCCCGACTGTGCCGAAGGCTCAGCCGAGCAGGCCTGCCCGCTGCGCCACCGCCTTGCCCTTCCGTGCGGGGATCGGACTCGCCGGAGTCCGGATCCGCCGCGCCGCCACCGGCCGACTTGGGCACCAAGTAGGGGCCGAGGCCCCCCCCCCCTTTATAAGCGTGCCGCACCCCGCCCGTAGCAGCAGCAGCACCCGCCGCCGCCGCTTTCCGCAGCCGCCGCCAAAGCCCCGCGCCGCCGCCGCCGCCGAAGCCCCGCGCCGCCTCCCCGCACCACCTCCCGACGCCGTTGACATCGCCGCCGTTGCCGCCGCCGTCGAACCGGTACGAACCGTTCAATCCGGGTTTTTTCGGTTTAGTTCGGTTCGGTTGTTTTAGATCAGTTTTTTAGGTTTTATTATTTAACGAACGCTCGTTCTTTCGTTAGTTTTAATGAACGATTTTCGCCGGTTAAGTTTTGTTAGCAAACGTTTGCGCCGTAGGATTTTTTTTTTTAGTTTATTTTCGGCCAGGGACCTATCCGTGAATAGTTTTATCGCGATTTAGCCCCTAATCTTTAAACTAGCATAACTTTTTGCTCGTTTATCCAAATTAGATGAAACCAACGCCTAAATCTTCGTATCATTCCGTTCTTGCCAGTTAACTAACTTGAACATGATTTTGGTACTGTAAAATTTGAGTTTAGTCCAGGTTAGTAAACGATCTTGTTTCATTCGTATTTTGAGTTTCGTTTCTCCGTTTGAGTTGAATCTTTTTGCAAATCGTACACTTGTAACTAATGTTAAGATCTAATTCATATGATAATAATGTTGTTAGGTTTCACTTTTGTTAGTTTAAGCCGTTTGCTTGTTTCGTGGTTGATTTGGATCTTTTCTCGGTTTTCTCGTTACTTTGTTTGAGTGATTGCTTATGTATGCTACTGTTTGTCTATGCTAGATTACCCGGAGTGTGAAGCTTGTTAATACAAATCTTTAGAGTTTGCAGATCGTCAGCAAGGAAAGTTACACTTTGATCATACTCTTTTATACCCAGTTTTTTTATGCATTAGTATTGCCCCTCAAATATTTGCATGAGTAAGATTGGGAACATGTGGGTTGGTTGTAGTGTTGAGGTAGGAACCTAATACCTTTTGATCACCCCGGGAATATATGTTATGCTTATTTATTGCTTAGCCATGCTTGTAGACGGGGATTGGATCGTGATTCACACATGGAAGTCTGAGAGTTATTTAATTATGGATAACATTAAGGTGACAACTTTAATATACATCCGGGTGGATTGGTTGAGGCACCTGGGGAACCCAGTATTGCCTGTTTTTGGGAAATCCCGGAGTACCCATGTGATTTTTCCTATGAAATGCCACCCAGGCTCAAAGGGATCATAAGATTATTCATGCTAGAAACTTCCGTGTGCAGCCATAAGCCATTATGGGCTCTGGCATAGTTGAGTAAGTTGTGTGAGCTCTTGAAGAGGTGGACTAGCAGATGTAGGGAAAAGTAGGTGTACCGGTCCACCCGGAGTAGAGAGTTAATGTTTCAGAAAGACTATGTCTCGATCATCCGATCATGGATGCGGTCGAGTCTTGTGGGAAAAAGTGCGCAAACCTTTGCAGAGTGTATAAACTAACCATGGTTAGTCGTGTCCCCGGTTATGGAAATCTTGAGTATCTAGTAGACTAGTACTTGAATCTATTGATGTTATCTCATCATGTTACTTTAATTAATTTGATTTGGGTTAATGATGATATTCTTAATTGAGATTTGAGTTGGGGTTACCTTCTCAAATATTGGGCAACTTGGGAGTAGTTAAATAAATTTATTTTTTTGTTGTAGGGAAAACTAGCTTTATGCAAAATCATAAACTTACAGCCTCCACCAGCCAAATATTGCATGTAGATATAGCTCTTGCATTTCATTACTTTACAATGTAACCCTGCCAGCATATTCAATGTGCTGACCTACACGGCTGCAACGTCTCATGTTGCAGACTACTCAGACGACGAATAAGGTGCGATAGGTCGGTTTTTTTTTTGCACTCAGCTATGCCGTTGGAGTTGATGGACTCATTTACCTTCGAAGCTTCCGCAGTTATTTAGTTTAGATGGCCTTCAGCCATGATATTTTTGTGTAATCATACTCTTTGTGAGGAGTCGATGTAATAAGTGTGTGATTGAAACTCTGTTATAATTCCTCGAGTACTGTGCGTGTCAGCATTACCGATCCAGGGATGACACTGATGCACATAGACTTGACCGTTTGAGGTCTGGTCGCTACATCGACACAGTTTAAATTTCAGTGTCCAAAATGCATATGATTTTATTTTGTACGCCCAGCCAATTACACCTTTACTGGTTCTTTTAGAATTAAATGGAAGTAGATACTGATTTTAGCTTCGAAGCAAATGTTTGACAGATTCCCTTTCAATTTGAATCACAGGAAATAGAGTGTTTACCGAGTGTCCGTGAAAGAAATCTACATACCATCATGAGGAAAGAGGGAATGACCTATGTCATGGGATACCGAAGAGTGAAAACTGTAGTTCTATTTTGTTCTTCAAATAGATCTTTTTCTTGGGACCACTTTATGTTGCATAGTGAAATCATGTTCTATACTATAATCATGTTGTCTTAAAAAGTATCAAGCTAGAATCAGCTTGTCCAGTGAGTGACTATGTTTAACTATGGGGGGGGGGATGTATCCGGTGCACTGGGGCAATTGGTGCTACCGGTGCACCTGTCTCCCATTGCACATTTAAAGTTGTTAAAAAAACGAACAAAATTTAGTGCATTGACACAACTCCAATATATGTTGACACAAAAAATTAAAATCAAAATTCAAAACAATGCTCGAGATACATAAATGACAAATTTAACACTTAATAGTACATAACACAAGTTGGGCTTTAGTTTTGGCCCATTAGCACACTGAGGTCAAATTTGTCATTTTTATATCTCAAGAAATGTTTTGAGTTTTGATTGGAATTTTTGTGACAACATACATTGATGTTGTGTCAATACACTAAATTTTTTTTTTGAAATTTTTTGAACATTTTTTAATGTGCAACGGGGTCCGATGCACCGGTAGCATCAACTACCTCG
>NC_041389.1:66828636-66835191 GCF_002162155.2 Triticum dicoccoides
GGAGGAAAAATTAGTTCATCTTTTACGAACTATCAAAGACCGAAGGGTAAACAATATTTTTTTGGCAATATGACCACCATGATTTTCACTTTGACTAAAAATATATCCGAAGTGATATCACAAACATTGTGTATCCATTTAAATTATATATGTTTTCAAAAAAAATTAGACGTGTGTTGCACGTGCAAGCTTACTATGGCAATAAAAAAGCAAAACCTTAGGAAATATCCTCGTCTTCTCCACCACAATGGCGTTGCTAGTGCCACCCTACCCGGATATCTTACCAATGTCGATGCTTACACCGATTTCTGTTGCTCCCTCCTCCCCTTTCTAGCCTGACATCGTTGTGACTGTTGTGACTTTCATGACTACCGCGCTCCGGAGTGCTTAAACGATCGAGTAATTGGAAAGGCAAGTTGCTCTCTATTGAAGGACGATTGGTCTTAATCAACTCAGTCCTCACAAATATAGTTCTCTATATGCTTCTTTCTTTCCAACTCCCAAGAGGGGTCTTGCAGAGGCTGGATTTTCAAATCCAGGTTCTTTTGACAAGGAACAGTGAAAAGAAAAAATACAGACTAGCGAAATAGAGTGTGATTTGTAGGCCGAAGGACCAAGGTGGACTTGGCATTCATGACCTTCAGGTCAAGAATGATGCCTTACTTAGTAAATGGTTGTTCGAACTACTTACTAAGGATGGCGTTTGGCAAACCCTGCTGCGCAATAGGTATCTAGGCCAAAAAGTTGTGTCACAGGCCTATTGGAAACCTGGTGACTCACACTTTTCTGCTGGTCTAATGGCGGTGAAAAAACACCTTTTCCGCTTTGGATCCTTCACGATAAAAGATGAATCAGAGATTTGTTTCTGGGAGGACAACTGGCTAGGCAATGCCAGCCTCCGAGAACAATATCGAGCTTTGTACCGCATTGTTCGCGATAAGAATGATACTCTAACACACGTGCTCACTTCATTTCCACCGAATATTTCTTGTAGGTGGGATTTGATTGACCCCCGTCTTATGTCATGGCAAAATGTATTATCTTGATTGGAGTCGATAAACCTGACACAAGGACGGAATGTGTTCGTTGGAACCTCACTACATCTGGGTCCTTCACAGTCGATTCTATGTATCGTGCGCTCACGCATTCAGTGGTCCCACTGGATGATAACAAGAACATTTGGATGTCGAAGATTCCACTAAAGGTTAAAATCTTTACGTGATATCTCCGAAAGGGAGTTGTGCTAACCAAAGATAATCTCGCCCGTCACAATTGGCATGGAAGTAAGAAGTGTAGTTTTTGTACTCATGGTGAGACAATCAAACACCTCTTTTTTCAATGCAAGTTTGCACGTTCTACGTGGTCAGTCATCCAAATAGCACCCAATTTGTATCCGCCCACAAGTGTTGCCAATATTTTTGGTCATTGGTTGGACGGAATTTCAAATAGGTTCAAAATGTTGATTCGGGTGGGAGCATATGCCTTATTATGGGCACTCTAGCTATGCAGAAATGATTTGGTTTTCGAGGGCAAAAACACCTCTCCTTTGCAAGCTATTTTCCGTTGTACGCACTCGCTTCGTACGTGGTCTACACTACACCGAACGGAGTATCAACAACTATTTAAGGCGGTGTGTATGCAATTGGAGCGGGTGGCCAGGGAGGTCTTCACCCAACATGGGGTGGCAGCATAATCTACGGATAGCTACACCAACTCCTTCGACATAGGCATACTATGGGTCCTATATGATCCCATTGTTGTTGATATGTTGCCTCTTTTATCTTCTTTCAATTTGTTTTTGTTTGGCTGTATGCATCTTAGTTATGTAAAGACCGGGTGATGCTCATTATGTTTTATATCCGCTTGATACTATAAAGATGTCTTTTATCGAAAAAGATGTCTTTTATCGAAAAAGGCCACCCCTCGGATATGAACCTTATCGTATGCTACCCGATGTCAATCTGAAAGAATAGGAAGAGGATAATAGTTGGACGAATGTAAAGCCAGTTGAGAAAGAAGACGATGAAAGGAGGGAAAGGAAGGAGGCATATGACAGGAAAGACAAGAGTATTGCATCATGATAGAACGCGGATTTTTAGAGCTCAGGTTTCTGGACACCCCTTATCTCTACCCTCCAACATTGCTTTGAGATCCGTGCTAGACAACTAACTTTGTACATCAGATTTTCTCTTTTTTGTTTCTTCAAAATAAAACAACATATGAACTTCAAACTTTGCAACACACCAAAACGTTCTAACTAGAATGTGAGAAAAAACTTTCAGATTTTTTTGTCAAACATAAATATACGAAATTAGATTTTTTTTGTATTAAAAAATGTACTTTTTAGTATTTATATTGCACTAAAAAATCTGAAAGTTTTTTCCCACATTCTAGTAAGAATGTTTTGTTGAGCTGCCAAGTTTGAAGTTCATATGTTTTTCTATATGGGAGAAACAAAAAAGACAAATGTACTCGCATGAATCGCGATGCAAAAATGAGTGGCTAGATAAGGGGGTGTCCCAAAGCCTATACTCTACAGAATATTTTCCCATCATGATAGTGCACCACATCGACCAAGGAAGAAGAATGAGAACATGAACAATGCATAAGAACTCATGAACGAAAGCACCGGCTGATAACACAGGGTGAAGACGGACAAAACATACAGAAAAGCAACATATAAGAACAGTTACAGTAAGTATTAGCACAAGTATATTGCATTGTATTCACATGATAACTAATTTCATCTATTTTTCATCCAATATAAGTGGAAACAAGTTTCCGGATCACGACACACAGTGCAGATGTTTCTGTAGGTGCGTGCCCCACCTGCAAGGTTGGGGGGGGGGGGGTCCAGAAGGTAGTCCTGGTGCATGGTTCTTTCGGCTACAAATTTATCGACTATTTATTCCAAGTCCTTACTACGGTACGGCAGATTCTCCCACATAATCCTAGTTCTATTGTGACTTGATTAGTTACATATACCATTGGAATTACATTGTTCCACCGGCACTTGTTCTTCCATTTGATCTTATTCTTAGTGGCAACTATTAGATCTTATTTTCTTAAGTTATGTTCCACGAAACTTGCCTTTCATTTATTTACTATCATATTTCCTTTTAACTCCTAAATTTTATGCTCCGAAACTTGCCAGCCAAGTTGTTGTGTTTGAAACTTGCCATACAAGAAGGGCATTAGGGCATCTCCAACACCGACCCGAAAACCTCTTGCATCTATCCCTATCGAGTTGTCCGAACCGCAGAAGTCATCTAACACGGTTCTGTATCGGTCTGTGGAGCGGTCCAGACATACTTTCTCCCGCAAACTAAAGACCAGTCCAACGCCCGCTTCTCACCACCCTGGCCACCCAAACCCCTCCACCCTCGCCCGCGCGTGTTCCCGTCCGGCTCCAGCTGCCCGCATTCATGCCGCTCAAAGCAGACGCGACCTCTGACTGCCTCCATCACTAAAGCGGCGCGCCTGTTCAATGCCGGAGACGCGCGACTGGACGGGACGGTACATATATCTACCACGCCCGTTCAATGCTCCGTCCGTTCGTATGCCACCATTAAGCAGGCTCACCAGCTAAGAAGTCCACTCCGACGCTGTGCATTAACGCACCCGGATGCCTCGCCTCACCAGAATTCGCTATTTAAAGGTGGCCACACCGGGCTAACTTCACACCACAACACAAGCCGCTCCCCATCCTCCCCCCTTGAACTGCACCGGCCATGACTGCAAGCGGCAAAACTATGTGGGAGAGCCTTTCCATGAAGATGAAGCACAGCATGGTCGTCCTTGCCGCCACCTGGCAGAACCGCCGCGTCCGCGCCAGGCATATCGAGGCAAGCTTGCCGACCAGCTCACCCGAGGTATCCGACGACGAGGATGACACCACGATGGAGACGGGCTCCGACGACACTGCCCCGTCTCCCACACCTCCGGTGCACGCCGACTTCACCATGGAGCAGGCGCATGCTCACTATAACGCCGCGATGGCAAAGGTGCACCCTCTGCCCTTGTCTACATTCCAACAGGTGTGGGAGGAACAGTGGTATAACATGTTCCTCCTGGAGCCGCACGGGCTGGCGGAGGGCCAGATCTACTGCGAGCGCGCGAGCGAGGAGGCCATGGCGGCCATGGCCGCGGCAAACCCCAACTTTGTCGCGGAGCAGCGTGCCATCTACGATGTCGTCCGCGCGCTCAAGCCACCGCTCGCGATGAAGCGGCCGCCGCGAAGGCGCAGTTGTAGGCGATTGTGGATGAGACGAACCATCATGTGGCCCGGTGGGACGACGACAGCGTCAGTGCCACCATTTCCATCATGGACCTCACGTCCACCAGCGACAGACCGGTCGTCGACTGCTCCGCGGAAGGACGCGGGAGGAAATTTGCTGGTTGCCATTGGAGATGTCCTTAGATATTATAATGATATAGGATTACAAAAATATTGTTAAGAGTTCTACCCAAATAAATCCATAGAACACGATGAGGTACCTTGACTACATTTAAGAACGTAACTAAATTAAGGGGCAACATTGAAGAAAGGGTATTCTATCATAATGATATAGGCTGCACAACCATGTTGCGTGAAGAATACCATTCTCTATGCAATTTTTTATTCGCTTCCATACAATACTTCCGCCCATCTTTTAATGATTAGACTTCTGTCCACATAATATGTCTATGTGCCTGTGAAGTTCATATCAGGATGGAGAATAACTGTCATTTCACTTGGTTCAACTAGCACGCCTAATAGAATAGTATATGAAAATTTACTGTACAAAGAGTACTTCAAAACTTTAGAACTGAAACATCTGTAGAATACTATTGTATTGTCTATCTCTGCGTGATCCAATTGAAGAGGAAACATCTGCCCCACCTCAAAGAATTTAAGCATGAAACTAGAATGAAGGTATCATATACTCCCTCCGTTCCTAAATATAAGTCTTTTTAGAGATTACACTATGGACTACATACGAAGCAAAATGAATGAATCTACACTCTAAATTATGTCTATATACATCCGTATGTAGTTTATAGTAGAATCTCTAAAAAGACTTATATTTAGGAACGGAGGGAGTAGTAAGCTACAATGCTAAATATCGGAGCAGATAGACAAAGGCTCCTAATTGAGTTTTCCTCAGTTATCAAGGTTAGGAATTTGAATCATCATTCCCATTTTTGATACACAAAAGAGGGTATGTAGTACGATGATACAGAAAGGGGAATCCATTACCTTAGCGGAAGACTTCAACCCCATCAGATAACTTCACTTTCAAAGTAACAAGTTTCCTTGTACATTTGCGAGTATTAAATACTCCGACCTATGATGCCAAACACATTTTTTAAGATATTACTGAAAAAATTGAAATAAAATCTAAAATATCTTGATACTCAACACCCAAAGCTCGTGTGTGCCGCTATGCGGAGTTTAGCTCCATGTTAGGTCTTCAATTATGTTACGCGCAATTGATAAAATATCAACACCTTCACATAGAAGTGGGATATAACGTGTATGGTTCTGAAGGGTTGTTTGGCTGTAGGGGTGGTAAGTGCATGCTATGAAGCACCGCCATCACTTCATGGTCACATATCTAGATAGAGGCACATATGTCACCTAGTCACCTACCTAGGCACAATGCATAGAATATCACATGGCTAGGTAGGGCATGGTAGTATGGCACCTGTGTGGGCACAAGTAAATATTTGTCAGTGAGCATAAGATTTTCGCCTACATGGCGCCAGTGCAAGCAACCAACATAGTTCGAGACCACAGTAGGTACTTGCCGCACTACCAAAGCGACAAACACTAATTGCTCGCCTTAGACCGTTCAAACATTGTATGTTGCTTTTTAATCTCGGTGGAATTTTGATTCGAACTTAGGGCCTCTTATATTCAAAGGAAAATAAGGGAAAGCATAGGAAATTAGGAATATTTTCTATGGTGACACTATTCATCCATTTGATTTAAAATCAATAAACCATAGGAAAAATGAAGGATTTTTTCCCTTGGATTGAGTTTCATAGGAAAACAAAGGAATCCTACAATCCACTCAAACCACTTTTTTACATTCCTATGCACAAAGAACAAGTCAAAGGTCCTGAGTAGCATAATATTACCTTAGCTTACCTTTGGATATGCTTTGACCTTATTTTCACCATCATTTTCATGATTTCTGCGTTTTTTCCTATTACTGTGATCAAACACCCAATTCTGCAGATTGTTTGGCACATGCAATCCTATCGTATTTGCATACTTCTGTAATCATGTGAATCAAAGAGTCCCTTAAGCTTTCAGCGAGTACGCATGCATGTGTCCATCTTCATCGAGCTTTTAAATCAAGGTAGAACCCTCTGCCTCGTTTTTAAAGGCCCCGTTTAGCACTGAGGTGGATTGTGGTAATTCCTTTGTATTGGACTACTTTTAGATATTTTGGAGGCTTGGCTATATTTGGAGCTTGGACCGTAGAGGATGTAAGGCAAGAGGGAACCATTACTTAACAGAACTTACCTATGTTTTAGTTTAATTTACAAAACATAGTAGTAGACTTA